>NW_020954513.1:1173413-1210304 GCF_900497805.2 Vombatus ursinus
TCTTTCTTTCTTTCTTTCTTTCTTTCTTTCTTTCCTTCTCTCTCTCTCTCTCTCTCTCTCTCTCTCTCTCTCTCTCTCGGCAATTGGGGTTAAGTGACTTGCCCAGGGTCATCCAGCTAGTAAGTGTCAAGTGTTTGGGTCCTCCTGACTTCAGGACCAGTGCTCTATCCACTGCCCCACCTAGCAGCCCCTTTTCCTTTGGTCTCATAGCATGAATGCACTAACCTTTGCAAGGTACTTGTTTGAGATACTCAGTAAACTCCATTGGCTCCCTGCTTCCTCCAGGAGCAAATATAAAATCCTCTGGCATCTAAAGCCCTTCAAACCTAGCGTCTTCCTGCCTTTCCAGTCTTCTTACACTTTACTGCCCTCCACATACCCTATGATTCAGTGATAACGGGTCTTCTTGCTAATCCATTTAATCTCCTGACATTTTCACAGGCTGTCCACCATGCCTCCTCATTTCTACCTCCTGGCTTCTTTCAAGTCTTAAAACTCCTACCTTCTGCCAAAGACCTTGGCCTGTCCCCCCCACTGCTAGGGCCTTCCCTCTGAGTTAATCTCCCATTTACAATGTATATTTCTTTTTTTTAAAAAAATAGAATATTTTGTTTTTTTCCTCAATTACATGGAAAAATAATTTTTTAATATTCCTTTTTTTTGGTTGAGTTCCAAATTCTATCCCTCCCTCCTCCCCTTACCCCTCCCTGAGACAGTAAACAATCCGATATAGGTTATACATGTGTAATCCTCTAAAACATCACACTGTATATTTATTGAATGTATGGAAATGTTTGCATGTTGTCTGCCCCATTAGAATGCAAGCCCCTGGAGGTCAGGGGACTGTCTTTTGCCTTGCTTAGCACAGTGCCTGGTGCATAGTAGGTGCTTAATAAATGCTTCTTGTTGATGATGACAGGGTGCTTTAAAGTCTGAAAAGTGTTTTGTGTAAGTTATCTCATCTTATGCTCATAACAACCCCATGAGGGGGTTGTTGAGATAGGTACTATGATTATCCCCATTTTATAGAGAAGGAAACTGAGGTTGACTTGTCCAGAGTCACACAGCTAGTAAGTATCTGAGACAGGGTTCAAATTCAGGTCCTGCTGACTCCAAGTCCAGTGCTCTTCCATTGGCCCACTTAGCTGCCCCATGATGATTATATGGGTAGCACGTTGGACTCGGAGTCAGGAAGGCCTGGGTTCAGATACTGTCTCAGACTATTATTAGCTGGGTGACCCTGGGTAAGTCACTTAACATCTCCAGACCTCAGTTTCCTCCTCTATTAAGTGAGGGTGTTGGACTTAAAGACCTCTAAGGATGCTGACCCAATAGGACTTTAAAAAAAAGACTGGGACTGTGTCACCATTCATATGTCCCCTGGTTTCTAGCACACAATAGGTGCTTTTAAAGTGTTTGGGGGATTAGTGAGTAGAGATAGTGAGAGAAGCCTAGTTAGTTGCTGAATGTTAGAGTTGGGAAAGACCATTGACTTCATACCTTCCATTTTTACAGAGGAGGAAACTGAGACCTAGAGAGGGGGAATGACATGTAAAGCAAGCCATCAAGTTACTAGAAGGGTCAGGACTGGAACCCAAGTCTCCATAGTTCTGGTGCCCGTTGAACTATTCCATTACCACCTCTTGTTAGACCTTGTCCTAATGAGTTTGTCAGAAATAATAACAATAACAACAATAGCTAACATTTACAAAGAATGTAAGGCTTGCAAAGCACTGCACATATATTATCTCACTTGATTGACAGAGCAACTCTGGGAGGTAGGTACTCTTATTATTTCCATTTTATAGATGGAATTTTACAGAGGAAACTGAGGGCCAAAGAAGTTAAGTGACTTGTCCAAGGTCATACAATTGGTAAGCGTCTGGAGTAAAATTTGAACTCACTTCATTCTGATTCCAAGTCCAGCTCTCTATCTGATATTCCACCTAAGAAAAGAAAGCATCACTGCACTCACCAACACACACTCAAAACAACAGTTGTAGATGTGTTTCGTACCACTACAGATGTGTAACAAGTTTTGGTTTTCTTGTTTTCTCAATGGGCAGGAGAGGCGAAAGGGAGGGAGAAAATTCAGAACTAAAAAAAAATATACAACTGAACTTTTAAAAAAACCTATGCATAGGACCATAGATTTGTTGTTGTGGTTTCTCCTTCATTCTCAAAGAGGACCATGACATCAGGGAGGTGATGCCATGACTTACAAGTGAATTGGATTTGAGTGAGGGAGAGTTGTGCAGTCACCAGCCTCACTTTCTCCTGCGGAGCCATCTGGGTCCAGTGGTCAGATACAGAACAGGATGACTGGAGATGGCCCCTGGACCATAGATTTAGATTGGAAGGGACTTCAGGGGTCATCAAGTCTAAACCCCTCATATTGGAGATGAGGAAATAAGGACCCATCCAGGTTAAGGGTCTTGGCTTGGCTCACAAAGCTAGCAAGGATCTGAGGCAGGATTCGAACCCAGGTCTTCCCAACTCCATGCTCAACACTCTACACCACGCTACCCCTTGTCATCTTCTGCATCTTTTGGTCAACGGGGCAAATAAGTTGTGGAGCTGAATCTGCTGAATGTCATCCTCCTTCTTCTCCCTCCTTCTCTCCCCTCCCCCCTCAGACCCCAGTTAATCAACCTTCCAAAATTTGCTGCACATTCAGCACGGTTTGTTGTATAAATTCCATGTTGAATGGCCAAAGTGGAACTCCATTAGTATATGTATTTGCATAATAATAGCTAACATTTATATAGAGGTACTATGTGCCAGGTACTGTGCCAAGTGCTTTTTACAAATATCACCTCATTTGATCCTTATAACAACCCTATATTATTTATTTATTTAAATTATTTATGTATTTAAATTATTTATTTATATTATTTACATATTTATTATATTCTTATTTTGCATAAAAGGATACAGAGGCAGAAAAAGATTAAGTGACTTGCCCAAGGTCACACTGCTAGTAAGTGTCTACGGCCAGATTTGAACTCAGGGTTTCTAGACTTCAGTGTGGACACTCTAGTCGCTGCAGTGCCACCTAGCTGCGCAAACCACGGGTCAGAGCTCCTCACTGGAAGCATGACTATTCCATTCAGGAATAGGTAGAAAACTTTAGTGAGTTGGTCCAAGCATACAAAATATTGGGTTTTTTACTCTCACATAACAATGTTTTGGTTTTTATTTTTATTTTGTGGGGAAGGAAGGGGTAGCTTTTCAGAGTCCATAGAAGTAATCTAACAGGCATAATGTCTTTTTTTTTCTTCATGATTTTCTGTAGGTTGCTCATTGTTTAGGGGCAGGGGAGGGGTGGTGTACTAGAGTGTGTGGAGAAGGAGACTGTGGAAACTCAGAGATGGACGGTGGTAAGCATAAAGAGGAAAGACTCTGGAGTCAGATGATCTGGGTTCAAACCTCACCTCTGAGGCTTATTACATGTATGACAAATCCTTTCCCTTCCCTGGGCCTCAGGTTCCTACTCTGTAAAATAAAGGTTTTTAGACTCCATAACCTCTGAAGTTCCTGCCATCTCTAGATCTAGATATTGTATGACCTTGGACAAATCCCTTCCCCTCCCGGTGCCTCAGTTTCCTCCTTTGTAAAATGAGGGGGTTGGACTAGATCTGAGGTCCCTTCCAGTGCTTGCTCTATGGTTCCCACAACATTGCCACTGTCTTAGAAAAGAAAAAGTCACCAGACAAGATACAAGCACAGTGGATAGATTGTTATATTTGGAGACAAGAAGCCCTGAGCTTGAATCTGGTGCCCGATACTCACTAGCTATGTTACTCTGGACATGCTACTTAATCTTTCTCAACTCTCTATAAAACAGAAATAATAGTAATAGCCCCTCCCGCCCAGGGAGGGAGGATTTGTTGTGCAAATCAAATGGAATAACCTTTGTAAAGTGCTTTGCCTAACTTAAAGTGTCATATAAACGTTGTTGTTGTTGTTATTATTATTATTTTAATTAAGCTGACAGCTACAAAACAGGATTCTGGAGGGTTTCTCAAAAGGCCCAGTTCTCATTATGCATCAGGCCATATTGAATACATTAGTCCTCCCATCTCAAGGGACTTTTGGCTTTCCTAACCTCCCTTTTGAATTACTGTTCTTCTTTCTCCTTCCCTTAAGTAACTGGCTCAAAGCCAGGATGACAGGATCATAGAAGGAGGCCAAAGGAGACAAGAGAGGGCCAACTCCCTCATTTTATGGAAGCGAAAACTGAGGCCCACGGAGGGGTAGTGAAGGTCACACGTAAGGTCACAGGATCATAGCTCTAGAACTGGAAAAGAACTTCAAAGTCATCTAGTCTACTCCCCTCCCCCTCCTTTCACAGATAAGCAAACTGGGGTTCAGAGAGGTTAAATGACTTGCCAAAGTTACATAGCTACTAAGGGACATGGGCAAGATTTGAGCCTGGTGTTCAGACTTCCAATTCAGTGCTCTTTCCACTGCATCACTCTGTTTTCCTTAGCCATGCTAATTTATGACCCAATTATTTTCCCACATATAAATGCTTGGCTTTGGTGAGAAACTTCATGTACCAGTCTTTGGCATCCCAGGCACAAAGGAGAATCAGTCCAACATAGCAGCTATGGAGAGTAATTGATAGCACAGAAGCTACTGTCCTGAGCCCTCTTACTACCACCCACCCTAAATCCTGTTTCCATTTTCTCTCTGCCTCTCTCCCCTTCTCAGGCCCCTCTCTTCCCTCCCTTCCTCCCTCTCTCTCTCTCTCTCTCTCTCCCTCCACACACACACACACACACACACACACACACACACACACACACACACACAGTTTACTACTTCTGATGGCCCCCAGGGCTAATGAGGTCCCTAGTCTTATCAATCCCCCTGCCTTCGGGCAAGGAAAAGACTTAAACCATCTAGGCCCGAGGAAAATCCAAGCTATCTTATAAACATCTCAACTAAATTCCTTGTGCTACTTAGACATTTTCATGCTCTCCCCTCAGTGGAGGTAGGGAACAGCTGCTCACCAGCCTCTTTGTAAGAACTCTTCTAAGTCTTGGAGACTGTTGTTACATAGCCTCTGGCCTTCCCTCCTCCTGGATGAACTGAATAATTCCAATTTCTTTAAACTTTCTGCATAGGATGTTTTATCCTCATGGTAGTTTCTTTCTGAATCCTAAGCCCTCCACATTCCTCTCTGGTGATAAAGCCCAGAACCAGATGCAATAGCCTAGAGAGAAAAAGGGCAGAGTTGAATATAATGAAGCAAGAGAGGATAAGTTCCTCCTGGTTCCTTCATTTTCAAGTTATTTTTCTGCATCCAAGGATCACACCACCTTTTTCACAGAATCTCAAAGGTGGAAGGGCCCTCAGAGACCATCTAGTCTAACATATAGCTGACCAAGAATTTCCTTTACAACATCTATAAGGTTGGGCTTTAAAAAAAAAAAAAAAAAAAAGCAATACTCAAGGAAGGAGGAAAGAGGAAGATGAAAGAAAGAATAAGGACATGACCAGCTGGTTAAGGAGAAGGTGCATGAGAATGGGATTTGGATTGCCAGATAGAAGCTTAAAATATAGGAAAGACAGGCTCTTGACCAGGGAAGGAGTATATCTATTAAAGGATGATAAATATATCATTTGCCTGGAGTCTTGCGAATCTAATCAAAAGGGCTTTAAACTGAAAAGGCAGGAAAAAACTGCCTAAGCAGATCTAGCAAGTGAAACACTAGAGACAGTGACTTCAAGGTTGGAAGAAGAAAAGGAATCGAGATGCCCAGAAATTCATGGGAGACAAAAATCCAAGAAAGTCAGCCATGAAAGCCATAGCCTCTGATGTCTAAATATAAGCGCCCAAAGTCCAGGTAACAAGCAAGTCAGACTAGAGGCACTAATGCAAGGAGGCAAATTTGAACTCAAGGATATCACTGAGACTTGGTGGGATAGGACCCTTGCGTAGAATCCGGCTTCAAAAGGTATGCCTTATTCCAAAGGAACAGGGGAGGCAAAAGATCAGTGGAGTAACTGTTTATATTAAGATGTGAGGCCATCTCAGAACCCAAGGAGGGAAGCATGGTAGAGAGCACTCTGATGAAGACCAGTGGAGGCAGAGAGAAACAATACTGTCATGAGAGCATGCTACATGGACAGAAAGAGAGGATGGGTAAGGAGCACATGAAACAGATAGTGAGCCTGGCACTAGGAGGCTGACTCATTATCAGCTTATTATCTACTGTGATCCTGGGATCTTTTGGTATCTTTGTACAGAGCCAGACATTCTTCGTTTTGTATTTATCCTGCTTTGCTTCACTCCTTGACCGTTGTGTTCTATACTTGTTCATATGGAATCCTAATCAATATCTTCTGTGCAAAACAGAAATGGGTGTAAGTGATGTGTTACTAGTCTGTGTCTTGATACAGACACCTGGGTTGTTGACAGATAATAACAGTAGCTGGAATTTATATAGCTCTTTAAGGTTTGTAAAACGCTTTAAAACATCTCATTTTCTCCTTGCAATAACCCTGGGAGGGAGGTACAGTTATTATTCCCATTCTTAACCTGGGTTCCATGAACTTGGTGGTTCTTTTTTTTTTAAAGTATATAAAAGAAAAGACAGTTTTATAAACATTTTAAGATACCTCAACACAGTGTATTTTAGAGACCAAGTTGTAATTCACATGAACTTATTTTTTTAAAAAAAAATTTTGATAACTGTATTTCAGTAGAATTTGTTTTCTTTGTAATCCTATATATTTTATTATATGCATTTAAAAACATTATTCTGAGAATGGGTCTATAGGCTTTTAAGGACCTCCAAGCTAAAGGGATGAAGTTCAAGCAGTGGTGGTCAGTCCTATTGATAGCAGATCAAGTTCAAGGCCATGTGTGCCTCTCCTCACTGTCCTTTACCCTTTTGATAGAGTGCAGACTTGGAGTTGTTTCCCAAGGAGTGGGGATGGGGCTTTCTCTCAGTCTCTCCAAACACTTTCTCCCCCTTTCCCTTGGGCTTAGAGGGAAGGGGGGTAGCCCATATACATAGGGAAAGCTAAGCTGATTTGCCCACGTATGCATTAAAAGCCCTGACCTTGACCAACTTCGATAACTGGAGAGGATCCCAGGGAAAGTCAACAGTCTCAATAACATGATAAAGAGAAGTTAAGTTCTGAGTAAACAAGAGAAGAATTTCTGAGAAGATCAAATACAGATCAAAGCTTGCTTGAGGCTGGGATTTGAAAACTGTCCCCCAACAGCCAGCAGGAAAGGAAGCAATGGAGGCCAACCTCCCAGGGAGCAGAGTGAATTAGGGCACAGACTTCCTAAATCCATTTTCAGTGATGATGTGTTATTCTTCTTAGTAGCTGATTAAGCAGGAGCAGGTGTCACTAATTCACAAATCTTATTACACATGGAAAATGGACTGGGGCACAGAAAAGGACCATGATGACAGCATCTCTGAAAGGTCCTGCTAAACACTTCCTGCTTCATTTGCAGGGAAAATGAGATTTTTTTTTTCCAGCCCGCAGTGCACAGAGAAAGGTTGGATTCAAGTCTCTTTTTGCTTTGGAATTTAAATCAGAGAATTCAGTTCACTCTCTTCCCTTCAAAGGAATGAAAAACAAAACTGATCTTCTTCTGTCCTCCTTGCCCAACGGGGCCCCATTCCATTGAGGCAAAGAGCAGCAAGGGCGCTAAAGATAAGGGAGAAGGGGACACTGAGCTATTCAAGTGGGAGGTGGCTAGGCCTGGGCCAAATGCCGAATCAAAGGAGGGGAGCATTCCACTTTCTACCCTTCACATACTCCAAGGAAGATGATTTGTTTGCTGTTGGGGGAAAGACACAGGCACCCGAAGTATTTGGAGTTAATGGGTCTTATTTCTTTAGCATTTTAAGGTTTCCAAAACCCTTTCCCCACAACTCAGTAAACTAGGCCATGCAAGGATTACCATCCCATTCTACGGATGGGGAGTGTTGGGGAGTAACCTGGGCTAGTCTCTAGAACCGGTCTCCGAGTCAGGAAGACTTGGGTTGGAATCTCACTTCTGACACAGACTGGCTATGAGTGACCCAAGGAAAAAAAGCCTTTCATCTCTCTGTGCCCCAGACTAATGATGATGATGATGATGATGATGATGATGATGATGATGATGATGATGATGATGATGATGATAACAACAGCTAGGATTTATGAAGAGCCTACTATGTGCCAGGCACTCTGCTAAGCACTTTACAAATATCTCATATGATCCTTGCAACAACCCTGAGAGGTAGGTGATATTATCACCACCATTTTACAGTTGAGAAAACTGAGGCAAACAGAGGTTAAGTGACTTGTTCAAGATCATATGGCTAGTAAGTATCTAAGGTCATATTTGAACTCAAGTCTTCCTAACTCTAGGCCCAGCACTCTATCTATTGCCCCACCTAGCTGTTTCTGAGCCTCTAAGTTGCAGAGAAGTTGTTGACCTGCCTTGGCAGGGGATGCTTCCTTGCCAGAGTACCCTACATGCCCTGACCAATACAAAATCAGGGGAGAGACTTGGAGTGACACAGGTTGCATGCCTAGCAATCAAGGCTAGTATCAAGGCATTTTGAACCCAGGTCTGCTGACCCCAGGTCCAATGCTCTTTCCATTCACTCATATTTAAATGGGGATGGTTTCTGGAGGATAGATTTTGTGCTTACTTACCTCCATATGTGTGGTCCCCCTCCCTACCCTCCCAGTAGAATGCAAGCTATTTGTTTGGTCTTTGTATTCCTAGCACCTGGCACAGTGTCCCACACAAACATCTGCTGAATGGAATTCTTATGCCCTCTCTATTTTCCCCACCCTTGTTCCCCCTCCCTCTTCCTCCAACTCATTGTTAGAGAGATATACCTTGAATTAGCTATAATTCAAAAATGAAATACTAAAAATTAAGTGCCCCTGGCCAAAGCAGGGACAGTACCCAGGAGCTCAGAAGTGGCACCTGCTGTGGAAAACAAAGAAAGCTAAGCGGGCTCTAAGGCAGTGAGGGAGCACTGCTTAATGAGCCTTCTCTAATGCGATTAAAGGATATGCCATTAGGAATGACCAGGAATCAAGCCATTTGTTGCCGGAATCAAGTGGCTTTCACAAAACAAAGAGGCAATTCCAGGGTAGTGGAATGAATGAATGAATGAAAAAGAATAGATTAAGTGCTTACTAGTGCCAGGCAAGGTGGCATAGTAGATAGAGAGCTGGAAGAGCAAGGTTCAAGTCTTGTCTCTGACTACGGGCAAGTCACTTAATCTCTCAGTGCCTTAGGTAGGTCTCTAAGATTATAATTATAAGTCGTAGAGAAGTTGTGGGCCTGCATTGGTAAAGGAAACTCTTCATCGCACACTCCCTACATCACTGAAATTACAGGTCCAGTGTCTCCCCTCTATGTTCCAGGCATTCTGCTAAATGCTGGGGATACAAAGAGAAAAGTGAAACCGTCCCTGCTCTCAAAGTTCTCACATCCTAACGAGTGGGAGACAACACTTATAGGAGGCAGCAGCCACAGGGCAGTGGAAAGGACAAATGGTCCTTCTGGTACAGAGACAATGTTAATAGTAATGCATTTTCTTTAATGTCATTTCCATCGATAAAACCATGCCTATTACTGATGCTGAACCATTTGACAAATGCCAAGGACTCGGTGTCAAGAATTTTCTTTTCCAGGGAACAGGGCTGGAGGACAACCATGAGGCAGAGCCAGGAGGCTCAAAATCATTATCATATGAGGCAGGGTAAAAGGAACTGGAGACATTTAACTATATAACTCTAATTTTGATATCTTTGTTGCTGTTTCATCAGTTATCAGGCAACTCAAGCTCAAAGCATTTCTTTGTATTTTCCCGGCTTTTTTATCTCATTCTATTTCAGTGTTTTTAGGTTCTCACCCTCTGTTGCCAGGTCCCTGTGCTGAGTCTCTGCTCCAGCTTCCACCTGCAACCAACACACACAGAAGGAGCATGGTTGTATCAGATGTGAGCTTAAGATCTGACTCTTCCACTTAATGCCTACGTTACCTTATGCGAATCACCTCTATGCTTCAGTTGTTTCATCTGTCTGTCAAATGGGGGACATGCAAACCCAATCTCCCTCCCTACCAGGGCTTTTGGAAGGACCAAGAGAAATAAAGTATGAGAAAGCCCTCCTCACTCGAAGACACATGTGTCCAGTTTTGTTTTGTTTTGTTTTTTTTATCTTCACAAGAGACAAGTGATTTGCCCCAAAATGGGAGAGGGAAATAGGGCTGGGATCATGACACGTGTTTTCAGTAGCTGATAGAATGTAGTAAGATGTGGTAGGATAGCACAGTGGAAGGAACAATGGCTCTGGAGTAAAGAGATATGGGTTCAAATCTCACCTCTGTGACCTCAGGCAAATCATTTACCTACATAAGCTTTCATTTTCTTCTCTATAAAATCAAGGAGTTGGACTAGACGGTCCCTTCCAGGTCTATCTAGAGCTAGGCTCCTGTCTGTGTCCTTGGGCAAGTAACTTTTCCTCCCTAGGCCTCAATTTCCTCTTTTGTAAAATGTTGTTGTTATTGAGTCATTTCAGTTGTGTCCAAATCTTCATGACCCCATATAGGGTTTTCTTGGCAAAGATACTGGAGTGGTTTGCCATTTCCTTCTCCAGCTCATTTTACAGATGAAGAAACTGAGGCAAACAGGGTGAAATGACTTGCCTAGGGTCACACAGCTAGTAAATGTCTGAGGCCAGATTTGAACTCATGAAGGGAATCTTCCTAACTCCAGGCCCTGCAATCTATCCACTGCAGAGCCACCTAGCAGTCCCTCTGTTACTTTGGACAAGTCAATCTCTCAGTGCCCTAGACATCTTCTTGAAGACTGTAACTTGTGGATGCATCGTAGAGTAGTGGTACCACTGTAGTGGTAGAGGGAGTTTCCTCATTTGAGGTTTCTCACACTGATGAAATCACAGGTCCAAACAAAACACAAAAGCATGACAAATAGTAAAGAAAGGAAGAAACCCTTTTTGACAAAGGGTGATGAGTAAGCCAACAAATACAGTCTTTCAAATTTAAAGAAAATTCTAGACTGTCACTGGGTGTCACACATCTGGATAGAGAAGGGAAGGTGGCAGTGGAGTACTGGGAAGGGATCATCCCTGTGCCGCTGAGGAAAAGACCCTCAGGAGAAAAGATGCAGCCGGATGTCATCTTGCCTTGCTCTGGGTTCTAATTCACATGCTGGCAAAATCTCAGAGTTGGAAGGAATTTAGAAGTCAGCCAATACCATCCAGTCTACTATGAATATATTAAATACCTACCATGGTCAAAACAGCTGCGGTGAAGTGGCTAGAAAGGCAGCTGCAGAACCAGGAAAACCTGGGTTCAAGCCCTGCCTCACCAGTCATTTACATACTCCAAGATATTTACATACTCCAAGGGCTCTAGGTCAGTGGTGTGCTGCTCAAATAGAAATGGATCCCTATAGGCTCCATATTGACTTAGAAAACCACAAATTAACATTATCTAGGTTGTATTGTACTTTTATTTATTTTTGCTAAACATTTCCCAATTACATTTGAATCTAATTGTACTAGAGTTTTGCCTGCACAGAGTTCACCACTTCTGCTCTCTAGACAACACTCTAGGATAAAAATTTGCAGAGAATGTGCCAACCTGCATTAGTAGAGAAAATTTCCTCTTTTAAGAATTCCCTGGGGGCAGCTAGGTGGCACAGTGGATAGAGCACCGGCCCTGGATTCAGGAGGACCTGAGTTCAAATCCAGCCTCAGACACATAACACTTACTAGCTGTGTGACCCTGGGCAAGTCACTTAACCCCATCGCCTAGCCAAAAACAAAAACAAAAACAAAAACAAACCCAAAAAACAAAAACAAAAAAAATTCCCTGTATCACTGAAATTATTGTCTATGTTTAACAAACCATGCTAGGCACTAGTCAATGAAAGACCATCAAGGAACTTCTGTTCTACTGGGAAGGATACAATATGTGCATTGCTAAATACATATGTGACAATTTGAGGAATGTCTAACAATTATGGGGGGATTGGGAGGTGAAACCTGGAAAGATTAATGCTTTCATACCTATAGCATCCATAACTAGAGTCCATCCATTCTCCACTGGAATACCTTCAGTGACAGGGAGCTCATTACCTCATGAAGTCACCCATTCCACTTTGGAGAAGTCTCTGATTAGGAGGTTCTTCTTTACACTGTCCCCAAATCTGTCTCCTTGTAACTTGTATTCATTAGGCCCAATTTTCCTCTCTGGAGCCAACCAAATCTCATTAGTCTTTACATTAATTGAAGACAGGACTCCTCCTTGAGTCTTTTCATGCCATATGGCATTTTCTTTTTTTTTTCTTTTTTCTTTTTGCTTTTTGATGAGGCAATAGGGGTTAAGTGACTTGCCCAGGGTCACATAGCTAGTGTCAAACATCTGAGGTTGGATTTGAACTCAGGTCCTCCTGACTCCAAGGCTGGAGCTCTATCCACTGTGCCATTGAGCTGCCCCTCATATGGCATTTTCTTAAGTACACTGCTCAATTCCTGCGTGACCTCACCAGATACATTTTTTTAACCTCTCTGAGGCTTAGCTGCCTATTGGATAATACTACCAAGCTGTTGTGTAAAAACAACAATGACAATGATAATAATAATGATAGCTGATATTTACATACTGCCAAAATATATTTACAAATACCCTATTTGATCCTTCCAATAACCCTGTGAGGTAGGTGTTACTATTATCCCCATTTTAGAGATGAGAAAACTGAGGCTGAGAGCAGTGAAATGACTTGCCTAGAGTCCCACAGGCTGGTGAGTGTCTGAGGTAGGATTTGAACTCATGTTTTCCTAACTACAAGTCCAGTGTTGGAGGCATTATACCAAGCTGCCTTTAAAAGATACTATGTTAAAAAAAAAAGTGCTAATGAAACTGCCTAGAAAAGGATTTTTCAAGAGATGTGCAAAAATATAATGAAGTAATTCCAGAAAGAAATCTATAGATACATCAGGGTGTGTGGTGGTGGTGGGAGAAGGAAAATGGGGAAAAGAGAAGGAAGTATGTTTTATGAAATGAAAAAAGAGAATCTAATGGTTCCATATTTCATTTGCACATTAATTTTGACTAGCTTAACTGAGGAGAGACTATGCCTCTGGTTTAAAGAGGGAGGGATAAAACAGGAGGTCTAGTAATTCAATTTCCACTAATTTCCTTAGGATCCTAGGTGTGGCTTTTGACAAGTCACTTTCCTAGGTCTTAGTTTCCTTTTTTGTAAAACTCTAAGTTCTTCTTCTTCTTCTTTTTTTTTTTTTTGAGGCAATCAGGGTTAAGTGACTTGCCTAGGCTCACACAGTAAGGAGTATCATGTGTCTGAGGCTGGATTTGAACTCAGGTCCTCCTGACTCCAGGGCCAGTACTCTATCCACTGCGCCACCTAGCTGCCCCCAAAGTGAGTTTCTTAAAGTGTAGTTCTGACCATGCCACTCCCCTGCTCAAGGATTTTCAGTAGCTCCCTATTGCCTCTAAGATATAAAATCTGCTGTTTGACACTTAAAGCCTTTCACAAGCTGGCTCCAACTAGGGATAAAAAGAGGGATAGGGAGAGGACACGTGATTTCATTGGTACAGGGGAGGAAATTGCCTCCGTCAATAAAGGCTGGCATCTTTTCTGCAACTTACAGTCTTAAAGAGTTGCCCAGAGTACAGAGAGGTTGATTGACTTACCTAGAGTCACACAGATAGTATGTGCCAGAGGCAGGATTTGAACCCAGGTCTTCCTTGCTTCGAGGCTAGCTCTCTATCCACTATACCATACTGCCTCTGACTTTTCAGACTGACGTGACATGTCATCTCCCTCTGAGCCCTGGCATGAGCTGTTCCCCATGCCTCTCCCTCTTCATCTCTGCCTCTTGGAATTCCTAGATCCCTTTAAGGTTCACTTAGCTCAGGTACCATCTCCTTCAAGAAGCCTTTCTCTTCTCTCCAAGATTTCCTTCCATTTTCCATCTTGTAGGTACATAGTCATTTGAATGGAGGCAGCTAGATGGCACAATAGATATAACACTAGACCTGGAGACAGGAAGACTCGAGTTCAAATTCAGCCTCAGACACTAGCTATGTGATTCTGGGCAAGTCACTTAGCCTCTGTATACCTCAGTTTCTTCATCTGTAAAATGGAGATAGTAATAGCACCTACCTTCCGGGATGGTTGCAAGGATAAAAATGAGATAATATCTGTAAACTGCTATGTAAACTTTAAGGTACTATACAAATGCTAGTTGTTATTATCATTATCGTTAATATTATTATTATTACTAGTACTACTATTATTACTATTATATTATTCTTACTATTACTATGTTTCTTCTCTTAGAATGTGAGCTCCTTGAGATTAGGGAATGTTTTTGTCTTTTTTTTTTTTGTATTCTTGGCACTTAGCATAGTGCCTGGCACATAATAAATGCTTAATAAATGTTGACTGACTGATGTCCCTTTTGTGAATGATCATCCTTCTCCTCCTTACCAAACTGTGTAATTGTTGCTTCTTCCCAGTAGAATATAAGCTACTTGTGGGCAGAGACTGATACATTTTTTCTTTCTATCACCAATGCTTAGCACAGTGCCCTATACACAGTAGGCTTTTAATAAATGCTGGTTGATTGGTTATATCTACTCTTAACCCATAGAATGTTGTCACCCTTCTAGAGAATATAAGCTTCTTGAGGTCAGGAACAGTTTCATTCTTGTTTGTGCATCCCCAGCAACCAGACAAAGCCCAAAACACAGCAGGACCCTAATATATATTCAGTTACTAAAGTGAATTAAAATGAACTCCTCTTACAACAGGTTTGAACACAGACCTTTTTTTTTAATTGCACCTTAAATGAGAGAAACCTGAGTAATTAGAAAGAAGAAAAATGCATACCTTTGATTCTGTCCTTGCTGCATTGGGAAGGTTTTTATTGGCAACTCAGCACTGATGTACACATTACAGTGGTGAGATGCTCAATTATTTAACATTTGAAAATGCTCTATTCACATGCCTGGGAACCATAGAAAACAAAGTAGTCATCCCAAGCTGAGAGACCTGGGGAGTTTGGGCATGATGGGTAATCACCATTGGGAGGTACATGAATTCCGCATCTTTCTTTCCATTCTACTTATTCCTGTGGGTCCTATACTAAAATGGCTCCATGCTTCAAAGGGACTGGCTCCTGTAGCTAAATCTATAATGCACATTTTCTCCCTGCTTTATAGTTGATCTTTACTGGATGGGAGCCTAAAGCTGTTAGGCTCCTTTGACTCCTTTCTGTCTCCTTTGAGGCAGCTGGGTGGTGCTGTATAGATGTAGCACTAAGCCTGGAGTCAGGAAGATCCGAGTTCAAATGTGACCTCAGACAATTTCTAGCTGTGTGACCTTGGGCAAGTCACTTAATGTCTACCTGGCTTAGTTTCCTCAACTGTAAAATAAGGATGATGACAGCATCTACCTAGCAAGGTTGTTGTGAGGGTCAAATGAGACATTTGTAAAACACTTAGCATAGTGCCTGGTACATGATAGGTGCTTAATAAGTGCTTACTCCCTTTTCCCCTTCTTTTTTTTTTTGGCTATTAATAACCTATGCTTGGCCTGGGAAAGGATTTAAGATACAGGTTGGAGTTTGTTCTCTTCAAGGTTGCTAATGACCAACTAATTGCCTAGCTCCAAAGTCATGTCTCAATGCTCATCCCCTTTGCCCTGGCCTAGCCATACCATCTGATATTGTCATTCACCTGTCTCCCTGGATACTCTTTCTTCCTTTGGCTTCTGGGACATCATACTCATAGTTCTCCTCCTGTCAGAAGACTTGTGATCATTAATTGAAGATGAAAAGGACATCAGAAGGCATTTAGCCTAATCCCTTCATTTTACATATGAAGAGAATGGGAAACACACTGGGCATGCACACAGGTGTGAATTCTAGCTCTGTCACTAACTACTTGTGTGACCCCGGGCAAGTCATTTTATTACTTTTCACCTTTGTTTCCTGGTCTGTAAAATGAGGGGGTTGGACTAGATGGTGTATGAAGTCCCTTCTGGCTCTAAAATCTCTGATCCTATGATCTGTGAGCATTAGAGAAATGAAGTGATTTGTCCATGGTCACATAGGTAACTAAGTTTAAGGGTCAGGATTTAGGCAGAGGTCCTCTGACTCCAAACCCAATGCCCTTACCACTGTACTTGGTAAACAGAGCAGTAAATCCAGGGCTAGGCACACCCTGCATTGTGACAATTGTTTAAGCAAGGAGGTTACTATAGGAGCACTGGAAATTCATAGTGCTAGTCTAGGGTTGGGCAGCTAGGTGCTGCTGCAGTGCATAGAGTATCAGGCCTGAAGGCAGGAAGACTCATTTTCCTGAGTTCAAATCTGGCCTTGGGAGGTAGGTGCTGTTATTATCCCCACTTTACAGTTAAGGAAACTGAGGCAAACAGGGTGAAGTGACTTGCCCAGGATCACACATCTAGTAAGTGTCTGAGGCCAGATTTGAATTCAGGTCTTCCTGACTTCAGACTTGGTGCTTTAGCTACCATGCCACCTACCTGCCTTAAAACAAAAACGAAAGGAACTTACAGAGCACAGAACTTTTGATTTAGAGGGCACAAGGAAATTATCATGACATTCCTAATTTGTCCATTGCTAGCCAGCATAACCTTTCAGGCTAACTATGCTGGCTCCCTTTTATAAGTGCCTAGGTCCAGACTCCCACTACTGCCATGTTGATCCAGTGAAACCAATTCCCTTTTTTTTTCTTGCTTCCAAAGTGGTGCCACCCACATTGGCAGTAATGATATATTATCCTACCAAGAGAATGGGCATTTGAGGTCCCTCACATGTGTACATTCCATATAAAGTTACAGTTTAATATTCCAATGAAGGCACCTCCAGCAGACGTTATCTGTATATACTTGGTCTCATCCAGCTATTTTTCACACTTATTCTTTGTTTTCTTCAGTGGTATTTTTAACTCCAGGAGAACATGAAGGACTGTGAGATTAGAACACAAATACTGCAGTCCCATTAACCTTGATGAAATCTTTGCAGATCTTTTCCATTTTTATGCAGTTTATTGTCCCCTTTCCAGTTTCATTTTTAAATACACTCCTCTACAGAATCCTATTCTGATGTCTTACTTCACTATAGAAGTTATACTGGATTCTAAAGGCCTATGTCAGCAGGGCATCAGCTCTGGAAGGTCCTATTATGCCTGGACAAACTTTGGTAACAGACTGATTTCTCGAGATCAGCCTAGCCAAGTGCAGAGGGCTTCATCACCAAAAAGCTAACTCTTTATTGATGAATTCTTTGGCCATGGAAACAAGAACATAAAATTATCTTATGCCCTGTGGGGTCCTCCTTCGGCTTTTGCAGTGCCAGCAGCAGAGCTGAATAAGAGGGGTCACAGGATTACAGAAGCATTGGTTTTGAGCTAGAAGGGACCTCAGAAGCCATCCAGTTCAAGTCCTAATTTTACAGAAGAGGAAACTGAGGACTACAGAAATTAGTTGACTTGCTCAAAGTCATACAAATAGAAGTGGTAAAAGCAGGTGATAAGAATACCAGTCTTGAGATGATCTATAGACATTACCTTAACCATTAGTGCTCTCAATGTGAGATGTGCATCCAAAGGCCAATGAGTAGACACAGTAAGAGGAAAAATGAACTGTATCAAGTTTTGACCTTCTTGATACAAACAAAACCAGAAGTCAGAAGGACGACGCAGCAAAATGGAAGATGACTCAGGCTCTCCTTGGAGAGACAAAAAAGGAGTCGGTGGAATTGGTTTTATTGTGTGTCCAAAGGCGACAAGAAATGTCATTTCATGAGATATTTGTCCATCTCATATTGCAGTGCTCTTGGCAAATATTTGCAAAAAAGACCATCATGTAAAGAATTGTATCTTATGAGTCAATGTTAAGTCAACATAAATTTCAACATGAGAGGCTAAAAAGGGAGAGGAATTCTATGAAGAATTAAATCAACGTATATTTTGATGGTCAGTGACTTTGATGCAAAAAAAAAAATGTTGGAAAATAGTTCAGGAGTAAGCAATGAGAAAGGTCAAAGAGGTATGCACACAAGGCTTAGGCCCATACAATATGGATATTTTCTTTGAGGCAAGAATTGGTATGTTCTGGACGTGATGAGCACTGAATGACATTTCCCCAGATGAAACTAATGATATTGAAACAGACAGGAAACTATGCATTATTGATGCAGTAGCTATTCCTAAATCAATTAATAATAGTAATAACAATAATTTTTATACAATGCTTTAAGGTTTGCAAAGCACTTTATAAATATCATCTCATTTTATCCTTACAACAACTCTGGTAGGTAGGTGCTGCTTATTACTCCCATTTGACAGTTGAGGAAACTGAGATAGAGGTTAAGAGATTTGCCCAGGGTTATATAGCTAGTAAGTGACTAAGAGAAGATTTGAACTCAGGTCTTCCTAACTCTAGATCCAGCACTCTATCCATTGAGCCACCTAGTTGCAGTGACTTGTTCATGAACAAAAATAAAAAAAAAAACAGATGAAAGAATAAAAAATGAGAAAATGATGAGATCTACATTGAAACAACTCTAGCTTGACTTATTTGAATGTGCTAATGATGCAAAAAGCATCATCAACAGAGAGGCAGGGTTGTCTAGTGGAAAGAGCTTGCTTTAAAGACAGAAAGAGCTGGATTCAAGTCCTTGCCTCTGATACACACTGGCCATTTGATGCTGGGAATGGCACTTGAACTCTCAATGCCCCAGGAATCTCCCTAAGACAAGTTGCAGAGCTTGTTTTGATCTGTGTTAGTAGAGGAAGTTTTCTTACCTCAAAGAAATCACAGATTTGGTCCAAATGTATTAAAAAAGAAAAGAAAATAGATGAAGGAAAGGATACCAATACAGATTATGACAATTTCGTATAGTAGTTTAACCAATGTCAATCAGTCACCGTAACAAGGTAACAATTACCATACAAACCTAAAACCTTCTTAGTCAGCAAATTGTTGACCCACTTGCTGAGAGGAGAGAGAAGACAACCTAGGGCAAGGCTGGTTCAGAACATAATCGTCTTTGTAATTCTTACTAAGAAGGAAAGTGAAAGATGTTGAGCAGAATTGCCTCACAGAACAGGAGGAAGCCATGGGGAGGGGAAAGTGAATTTGGCTAAAGCTTGGCGAGATACGCACCTAAGCAAAGCCATTCCACATGTCAAGTTATAATAGTATGCCATGCCTGGTGACAGCAAATGAAACCACATTTCTGCCCAGGTCCTCAGAAAGATAAAGAGGCATCCTCAGCTCACAGGCAGGCAGGGAAGGGCATGGGGCAGTGCAGGACACTGTAACCAGGAAGCGCTCTAGAACAGCGCTTCTTTTTCTACTCGCGATTCCTTCAGTGCTTCTTAAACCATGGGTTGCAACCCATGTCATCTCTTCTCTACACAATCATCCCAATTCCTTAAGGAGGTTTTTCCTCTTAGGAAAGTACTTGACCCACTCCTGGGCTCAAATGCTATGGGAGTTGTCCAACTTTTTCTGCAGGGATGCTATGAGTATCAGCATGGTCCCTATGCTTGTGACTTATCAGGGGTGGCAGTCACCCAGATTAAGTGCTGAGGCATTCAGCCTCCTATCTGAAGACAAGCCAGAAATATCAGCAGTTGACCCCACTGAAGTATCCAGGAAGAGGGATGTAAACTTAGCTATGCTTTCCCCCCACCCCGCCTTTGTCCTTCACAACAAGCTCAGCCAGTAGAAGAAATTCCCTCGTGTCTCTCGAGTTTCCCCAACTGTCACCTGGATTGCCACTTATTAAAAACGCTGACTTTCAAACAGCTCCATAAATTTCTTTAAACATTCCCTGACTCCATAAAGAGGGATGAAATGGAATGCTTGGGCTTATATGCCATTGTCTATCTCCCTGGAGTGTTCAGATAAACTGAAATAAATCTTTCTGCCTCATCCCGGCCTTTTCACTAGCTTTGCTATTATTTACAGGCCTATCCGTCCAGCCCTGCTCTTTACCCTGCAGTCATCAGGATGTCCCCTCTCATCTCATCACCAGCTCCCACGCAGGGTCTGCAAAATGAAAGGCGCGGAGACATCTAACCCCAATAATGAGAAAAGTGTTCCTGTGGGGGCCTGGAGAGATTTCTCCCAAATGGAATATAGATCCGTTGGATAAGCAGAGTAGAACCTGGCCCCAGGGTAAGGGATGAGGGGGAGATAACACTCTCAGAAGCTTCCCCATCTCCTTTTAAAGTATCAGCCTGCTATGCTGTGCCTCAAAAACAGAGACGCCTACCATATGTAGCATGTTACAATTCATACATGATCTAAGTAGAGCCTCCCAACCACCTTGTGAAATGGGCAAGAATATTATCCCTATTGTACAGATTGGGAAACTGAGGACCAGAGTAGGGAAGAATCGTGCTAGCTAGTAACTGTCAGAGCTAGGACTAGACCCAAGGTCATATGACTGTCTTCTTTTCCATGACACAACAGCAATGGTTGTGACATTTCTTCGGAAGGGGAGGTGGTTCTTATCCTTTTTGTGTGTATGTCATAGACCTCTTTGGATTTGTCTGGTAAAGCCTATGGATGAACCCCTTCTCAGAATAAGGTTTTTAAATAAAGGAAAGACTAAATTTCAGTAAGAAGTTGTTGAAGATAAAGATATGACTTTTTCCCATTCAAGTTCACAGGCCTCCTAAAGTCTATCCATGAGGGTCCACGGAACCCAATAAGACATCTCTCAGGGGCAGCTAGGTGGCACAGAGGGGCAGCTAAGTGGCGCAGTGGTTAGAGCACTGGCCCTGAAGTCAGGAGGACCTGAGTTCAAATCCGGCCTCAGACCAAACACTTGACACATACTAGCTGTGTGACGCTGGGCAACTCACTTAAACCCGATTGCCTCACAAAAAAAAAAAAAAAAGACATCTTTTATTGGGCATGCTCAAGAAACACCAGTGACTTTCCACTATCTCTCTAATCAAATACTAAATCCTCTTTTTGATATCCATAACCTGGCTTCTACCTAGCTTTCTAGCCTTAAGCTTCATTGCCCTTCCCGTACCTCTTTTGTTCTGTCAAATTGGCCTTTTTCCTGTTCCTCAAATATGTCATCCTATCTCCCCTCTCCATATCTTTCACAGGTTCTCCCCCAACTCCCAGAAGGCACCAGTTCACCTTCATATATAGCGATCCCTAGTTTCCTTCAAAGCTCAGCTCAAATGTTATCTCTTATATGAAAGTTTTCCTAACCAAGCCCCTCCAGCTGTTAGCACCCACCCGTCCCCCCAGCAAATTATCTTGTTTTTATTCTGTCTGAATTGTATATATCTGAATGCCTGTTCATGGTGTCTCCCCCTATAGAAAGTAAGCCGCATGAAGGCAGGGACTATTTTCTAATGAATCCTTAGTACTTGACACATAGTAGGTGCATAACAAATGCTTAGAGATTGGTTCATTGATATAAGGACTGATTTCCAGATTTCAAGAGGTAAGGCTAACTCCATTGTGACTTTTTTGGTTGAGGGATTTGTGTTTGCCATGATTTTAGGGAAATTTTAGCTCTCAGTCCAAATGCTGGGGTCATATCTGAGCTGGTGATATAACTGACAGAGAGGCATAACAAGCTGATTTACTAAGGGTTTTTTGTTGTTGCTGCTCACTCATTTCAGTCACGTCTGACTCTCTGTGACCCCAATTGGGGTTTTCTTGGCAAAGATACTGGAGTGGTTCGCCATTGCCTTCTCCAGCTCATTTTATAGATGAGGAAACTGAGGTAAACAGGGTGAAGTGACTTGTCCAGGGTCACACATATAGTAAGTGTCTGATGCTTCCTGACTCCAGGCCTGGTACTGTATCCACTGCAGCGCCACCTAGCTGCCCCCTACTAAGGCTTTACTGTAGTTAAAGGAGGGCACTGGCTAAATCTTCTCCATTTCCACAGTGGTACAGATGAGAAGAAATAAATTTGCCTTATAGTAACAAAGATTTAGGGACACCTTGCTGAGATCAAGTCTAATGCTTATTTCTTATATGACTCTTCCCCTCCGTAAGCCTCAGTTTCTTCTTAAGTAAAATAAGGGGGTTGGACTAGATGGCCTCAGAGGTCTCTCCCCGCTTTAGAACTAGGATCTGGGGCAGCTAGGTGGCGCAATGGATAGAGCACCAGCCCTGAAGTCAGGAGGACCTGAGTTCAAATCCGGCCCCAGACCAAACACTTGACATTTACTAGCTGTGTGACCCTGGGCAAGTCACTTAACCCCAATTGCAAAAAAAAAAAAATTAGGATCCTATGGGTGACCTTGGGCAAGTCCTTTCCCCTCCCTGGGCCTCAGTTTCTCTCTATGTAAAATACAGGAGTTGGACTAGAGGATCTCTGTGGTCCCTTCCATCTCTAGATATAGGAGTTTAAGTGTGATCTTGGGCAAGTCCCTTCCCCTCCCTGGGCCTCAGTTTTCTCCTCTGTCAAACGATGGGGTTTGATGAGGTGACCTCTGAGGTTCCTACCAGATCTTGCCACTATGACAGTGAGTGTAAGACGTAGATAATAAGTCAAAGCAGGGGCAGCACGGCATAGTGGTAAGAGAATCAGCCTTGAAGTCAGGAAGTCCTGGGCTCAAGTCTCACCTCTGACACATACTGGTCATATAACCCTGGGCAAGTCACTTCACCTTTTAGAGCTCTAAGAGATAACATAAGCTGCAGAGCAGGTGTCAGTCTATATTAGTGGAGGAAATCTCCTCATTGGCAGTTCCCTCTACCAATGAAATGACAGGTCCTGACCCAATTCCCCCCCCCACCCCCCAAAAAATTGCAAAAGGAGAAATCTAGGTCAAAACTCCATGTTTGGAGTTAACTTGCAAGTAGGTTTTTTTTTTTTGTCTTCATTCAGAAAGTCTCAGCATTTTCGAATGCTAGCGCCTCTCATTGGCAATGGCTAAAAAGCCTCTTTGAATTCAAAAGACACCATGGAGAATACTCATCAGTTCATTTGGATTTCCTCTGCAGGCTATAATTAAAGAAGCATTTCAGAATTAAACAAATGGAGTTCGAAGTGTGCTTAAAACTGGCGATTTAAGATCCTTTCTTTACATCCTTTCTAGCAAGCAAAAGAAAAATTTATGCAGAAATCTGTCTCCTGGCCTGCTCTTTGTCTCTCTGTACTGGCTGCAGGAGCTATAACTCATCCATAAAAGACAACTGAAATATGTTCTGCTTCGAATTGTTTTAATATTGCGCACAAGGGACCGGAGGAGAGAATTAATGGCCATATGCTGTCTCATTCAAAGTATCAGATGGATAATAATAAAACAGAAAACACATAAAATCATTTAGATCCATTTTAAGACCATATGCTCAATTTCACCAACAATAATCAACTATAATATATGTTGAAGTCTAGAAGGAGGGAGAATTTACTTCCATTCATTAGAGAGGGAAGTCCCGGGCAATCATCTGAAACTCTCTGGGCTCTTTCTATCAGTGACTGAGCTAGAGTTTACATAAACGCATGGGTGGAGTTGGATGAAGATCAAGGCACTTGGGCATGTGGGAGGGCCTCCCTTTTCTTCTGCCGATTAAACCAAAGAGTAGAGGACTAGCAGCTAGAAGGCAGCATGCAGTACCCCTGCCTAAACAACAGGGGTAACAGAGAGCCAACAAGCAAGAGAGAGACCCTGTGGGGGGCTGTTCCCCAAAAGCTGGACCCACCACTAGGCCAAAGGTCCCTGCTAGGGAAGAGGAATGGTCACGTGGTCCAGGATGGACTTGCAGATCAAGTCTATATTGATGGTGCTGGTTTCTCTCTTGTTATAATCCCAGCTACCAGCCCCTGGCCCCTCTGGGCTAGTTGGCCAAACATTCATGCACTGCCCCTGGGTTGTGAACCAGACTCTCTACCTTCTTTTTCTCTTATATCCCCCCACAGTCAAGGCAAGACTTGGGATGTAATCTTTGACTGGCTCCATGACTTTACTGTGAAATTTTGCTGATACAGCTGAGCTACTCCATATTGGGATAGCAGATGAGAGCAGATGAATAGGATCACAGATTCACTGGACATGCCACAAAGGGGATTTGTTTCTCTACTGATGCCTAAAAAGATCATAGGCTCAGGTAGTAGGGCCCTCAGAGGCTATCTAGTTGAGCCCCCCCCCACCAGTTTCACAGAAAAAGAAACCAAGGCCAGGAAAGGCTATGTGACTTGTCCAAAGTCACATAGCTAATAACTTTCTAAGGCAAGATTTGAACCCAGGTCTCCCTGACTCCAACTCCAGTGTCCCACTCACTATGCAAAGCTACCTCTCAGAAAGAAGCTTCAACTTGGTTTTTTTGTTTTTTGTTTTTTTCTTTTTTTGGTGAGGCAATCGGGGTTAAGTGACTTGCCCTAGGCCACACAGCTAGTAAGTGTCTGAGGTCAGATTTGAACTCAGGTCCTCCTGACTCCAAGGCCAGAGCTCTATCCACTGCGCCACCTAGCTGCCCCAAGAAGCTTCAACTTATGATGAAAAAATACTATCCACCTTCAAATAAAGAAGTGATGGAGTCTGAATGCAGATCAAAGCATTTTTTTATTCTTTAGTTTTTGGAGGTGAGGTCTGTTTTCTTTTGTAACATGGCTAATAAGGAAATATGTTTTGCATGACTGCACATATAATCTACATCAAATTGCTTGCCTTCTCAAGGAGGAGTGAGGGAGGGAGAGAATTTGGAGCCCAAAATTTTAAAAACTGAATGTTAACAATTGTTTTTACATGTGACTGAGAAAAAATAAATTAAAAAAAGAAAAAAGAAAGAAAGCTTCATTGTGCTATCAGGTGACCACGGCAACACAAGCAGATTCACTATTATGTGGATTTTCTTAAAAAAAGAAGAAAAGGTCAAAGAGATTTGGGAGATGGTTGAACTAAGCATCTCGTAGGGTTAGAACATACAAATTTCTTTACATGTTCCTATGTTTATTTAATAAGTCATATGCTTTTAGATTAGTTGATTATATATGTCATTTGAATAAAGAGGGTCAGAATAAGCTAGGAAATTTCTCAGATTCTGGGTGGGAGCAGGGTTAGAAGTTTTCAATCAATAAACACTGATTAAGCACCTACTATTGCCAGGCACTGTGCTAAGAGCTGGAGATACAAAAAGAAGCAAAAGACAATCCCTGTCCTCAAGGAGCTTATAATCTAACAGAGGAAACAACATAAAAACAAATATATGCAAAGCAACAATTGAGTCATATTTCATATTACCTCTAGATCATTGTTTAACCTGGGTCACTAAGAATGTTGCTTTTTTGGCCAGCTGTCTAATGTTGAGCAGTATGGTGGGACAAGAGGCAGGTGACAGTGTAATGGAAAGGAGCCCATGGACACACACATAGAGAAGGTCTCTCTTGCTGGTCATTTAATCACAGAAACAAAGCATATCAGAAGCTGAGAGTTACAAGGAACCTCAGGGATCATCTGGTCCAACCTATACTCCCAAGGCACCCCCACTATACCATACTTGACAATTGGCTGTCTAGACTTTCCACTTGAAGACCAGTAAGGGGAAACCCACCATAGCTTGAAGCAACCCAATCTATTTTGGGACTCCTCTCATTGTCAGGAAGTCTTTCCTGACATCATTAGATTGGCTTCTTTGTACCTTTCACACATTCTTCTTGGTTGTGCCCTCTGGGGTCAAAGAGAACAAATCAGAACCCAGTTCCTTAAGATAGACCTTCAAATACTTGAAGACAGCTCTCATGTCCACTCTGTCTTCTTTTTTGCTAGACTAGACATGCTTCGTGCTGTTTCTGTAATTACTTTTTCCCTTTCTAGATATTTGCCACTTATCCCAAGAATTCAAAGTCAAGCTTCCAGGCCTATAGTCTGAGGATTCTAATCTCTTCCATTTTTTTAAAATTAATAGGACATTTGTTCTTCTCAAATCTTGTGGAACCTCTCCAATTTTTCATGATCCTTTTCAGTGACATTGTGCTTCCCCATAGGCTTAAAGTAGGATCCAAGTCAAATGTGGACTACTGTTAATATGCCTCAAGTATCACCTGGGATACTCTCCCCCAGTGCACACCCAACCTAATAGGAATGGTTTTATTCTATTGGGTGAAATCTTTGTAGGAGTCTGAGCTAATCTTTCCAATACTGAGACAGATTATACATGTGTAGTCATGAAAAACATATTTCCATATTAGCCATATTGCATAAGAAAACACAGACCACAACCCCGTCCCCCAAAAAATAAAGAATAAAAAAATATGCTTCGGTCTGCATTCAGACTCCATTAGGGGATTTGAGACTTGGGAATGATTTTCTTCAGACAGAGCATAATGTGATCCAATCTGGTACTTCCTAAGAATAAATCTCTAACGGAATGTACTTACTCCAACAAAGAGAATCCAAGGAAGTCTCATATTCATAGGATATAAAGAATTTGTAAAACAAAGCAAAAACAAAAAACACAAACAAACCTCCAAGAAAACAGAATAAAAAAAGAGCTCTGAGGGATGGAGTATGGACACTGGGAAAATCAAAGAGGAGGAGTGGTGGTCTTGGTTAACGGAATTTTCCTAGAATAATAACTTTTGACTTTTTTTGTCTAGACCTATGACTTTTTAGTGTTAGGAAAGCCTCTCCACCAAATGTAGAATGTCAATTTCTCTGAAATTTACAATCCTTGAGAGCTTTTTGTGCTATTGAGAGATTAAGTGACTTGAACCCAGGTCCCTCTGCGTCCAAGGCCAGTTCTGTATCTAGAAATTTTAGGAAGAACTTGATGAGATCATCCAAAGTGAGAAAACATATTCAATGATGCTCAGTGATGAGATTGTGGGCTCAGGAGAGGGAGTTGACAAATATTTAGGAAAATAACTCAGGATTAAGAAATGAAATGGGTCGGGGCAGCCAGGTGGCACAGTGGATAGAGCACTGGCCCTGGATTCAGGAGGACCTGAGTTCAAATGTGGCCTCAGACACATAACACTTACTAGCTGTGTGACTCTGGGCAAGTCACTTAATCCCATTCCCTAGCCAAAACAACCAAATGAACAAACAAACAAAGAAATGAAATAGGTTAAAGCAGGGGTGGAGAACCTGGGGCCTCAAAGCCACATATGGCCTTCTAGGTCCTTGGGTGTGGCCTTCTGACTGAGTCCAAGTTTTACAGAACAAGTCCTTTTATTTTTAAGGGGATTTGTTCCGTGAAGTTTGGATTCAGTCAAAAGGCCTCACTTGAGGACCTAGAAGGCCACATTCCCCACCCCTGGTTAAAGTCTTATGGGTAACCCAGAAACTTTATCTTTGAATGTCACGAATAATTTCTTTAAAAATAATGGTGGAAGAAGCTAGGTATGGTGAGTGCTTTAAGTACAAAATTGACTATATCTTGACAGGAAATGATTGGATACCAATATATAAATCTATGACTAGGAACTTCTGTACCTGGAGTATGGACTGAAAATTTGGCCAGGGTCTGAGCATTGCAGGCAATAAAGGGTGGGGAGGCAGACATCATCCTATGGGGGAGATAGAGCCTCCATGATACCAACGTGGCTACTGGGGAAGCTGATAACTAGGTGCTAAGGTTTCACCATACTTAGAACTAAGGAAGAAGTTTGATTATTGGGGACCTGGGATTGAGTGGGAGAAGTTTTGAGGGAGGGGGATAACAATGCACTGTACATATCTTGTATGTCCAAAGTTATTTGCATGGAGAAAGTTAGGTAGTATAGTGGAGAAGACACTGAGTCTTAAATCAAGGAAGCCCTGAGTTCAAATCCAGCCCCAGATACTTACCAGCTGCCTCAGTTTCCTCACCTATAAAATGGGGATAAAATAACAGCACTTACCTTGCATGGTTGTTGTGAGGATAAAATGAGATAATATTTGAAAAGTGCTAACATGGTGCCTGGTACATGCTTATTGTCTAAGAAGATTGATGTGGCTGCACAGGGAACTCATCAGCCAACTTCTATTTTAAAAAGATGTTTAGAGGAGATGGAAGCAAGGGCAGATAATAGAGGATGACTTTAAAAGCACAGCACACTCCAGCAATATAGTGTCTGGAGTGCTAGAGCCCAGGATGCATTGAGAAATGGGAAGGAAGCTAAGGACAACAAAAAGCATTTTGGAGTTAAAAGAAATTGTATTGGTTAAAAGAGGAGAATCAAAGAAGGGTTTGAGCTGCTTCTTGAGATAATAACTGAAATGGGAAGAGGAGCTGTTCAGTTTTTAATTTGCAGCTTTTTTTTTTCTTGCCAAACAGGATGCCCTTTGCCTTGGAAATGAAAATAATTGAGAGCACCTAGTCACTGTCTTTAAAGAATTCAAGTCTCCTACCGCAGATGAATTATAGCCTTGGGTGTTGAAAGAGCTGGTAGATGTCACGCCCGAGCTACTGTCAGAGATATGTGAAAACTTGTGGAGAACAGAATTAGGAGAAGTATAACAGGGCTGGCGAAGGGCAAGTGTCCTTATTTTTAGAACAGGGAAGAGGTTAGAGTTTACAAACTCTAGGTCAAGAAGCCTGACTTTGACTCCTGGGAAAAGTCTAGAACAGATCCTTAAAGAGATGGGTAGGTAACATCCAAAAAAGGAAGTGTAGATTGTAGAGCCAACATGGTCACACCAAGAACAAGTCATTCTGCATCAAGAACTCTGAAATCCCAATACCCAATTAAAATGTCCTCTCATTCCACCACTTCCTATCCATTACTTCTCCTAGAACTATTCATCCTTACTGTGACCTCCAGTTGCTCCACCCTCTCAGTTCTTCGCAGGCAGTTACTCCTGATCTGGCTAGATTCCCCCTTTCCCAATCTTGGTGCCTCAGTGAACCATTTCAACTCTATACTATGCTCTATTCTTGAATTCCTCGTTCCCTTGTCTTATCACCACTCACATCTTACCAAGCCACCAAACCAGGATTATTCCCATCCTCCATCTCCTTCACTCCAACTCACATGCTGCTAAAAGGACCTAGATGAAGTCTTGAAACCTTGCTGACTGGGTCCACCATAAATACATGATGTCTACTCTCAATGGAGGCCTTACTGCAGCAAGGTTATCCTCCTACTCTTCAATAATGGATTCTCTATCCAACTCCCCACAGTGGCTGGTCTTTCTCTTCCCTTCTCAATGTTCCCCATCTTCTTAGCTAAAGAACTATCCTTATACTTCACCAAAAAATTTGAGATCAGTGGCTAAGAGCTCTCCTCCACTCCTCTTCATACCTTGATATCATCTACCATTATTTCTTCCTTTACTCTAGTCTCAGATCAAGAACTGGCCCTTCATGACAAAGACAAACCCTCTTCATGTACTCTTGATCTCATTCCCACCTATCTTCTCCAGCAGATGTTTCCTATCATTTTCTCCTCTCTAATATTTAACCTCTTCCTGTTTATTAATTCTTCCCCCACCAATGCCTACAAACATGTCCACAAAATCCCTGCCCTTAATTGCCTTCTGGATATCTCCATCTAGATAGCCCATCAGCATCTCAAACTCAACATGTCCCAAATAGAAGTCAGTCCCTTTCCCCCACCCCAATCTACTCCTCTTTTGAACTTCCCTATTACTGTTGAGGATATAACCTCCTTTTCTGTCACCTAGGCTCTAAAGCTGAGGGCCATCCTTGACTAACTCCTCACTCTACTTAGCTAATCAATTGTTAAATCTTGTCATTTCTATGAACTGATCCTCATCCATCAGACCATATCTGGAGTATTTTATTCCATTCTGGGTGCTGTAATTTAGAAAGTACATTGATCAGCTGGAGGGGGTTAAGAAGGGTGACCAGAAAAGTGAAGACTCATTATAATGAGAAGCAAAAGAGAGTAGCTTTCTTCAAGTATCTAAAAGGCTGCCTTGTGGAAGAGAGTTACATGTGTTCTTTCTGGCCCCAAAGGACTAAACCAGAACTGGTGACTAGCTGCAAAGAGGTTTATTTAAATTTAATGGCAGGGAACTTATCCTAGTGATCAGAGCTGTCTAAAACTAGTATGGCCTGCATTGGAGATGGTGGTTTTCCCCTTGTTGGAGGTCTGCTGGCAGAAGCTGGACAAATGTCTGTCAGGGAAGGTAGAGGGAGGATTCCTTTTCGAGTAGGAGATGGCCAAGGAGGCCACTCAAGTCTCTTCTAATCATAAATTCCAAGGTTCTCTAAGTGACTTTTCCAGGATCCCACAGCTAGTAAGAGTCATAGGCAGCCTTACCTTTGGGTCTTTCTGATCCCCAATTTAGTATTCTATTCTCTATGCCACACTACATCCTCTCTCTAAATGAGATCCAGAAGTCCCTTCTCCATATCAATCGATCAATTAGCATTGATTCAGTGCCTAGTGTGTGCAAATCACTAGGGATGCAGAGGCGCAGAATAAAACAATCCTGAGGGATTCCATTTGGGTGAGACACAAATTAAAGATGAATTGTCCTGAATGTAGAGAGTCACTAAATTTTAAAGTCTGGATTTGGTCACAGGAGAAAGCACTCATCAGTCATATCCTGACTGGGAAGCAGGCGCTGAAACAGGTGGCCTATTACTAGATCCATTAAACAAGAGATTTATGCGTTACATATCCATCTTGAGGCAATTAGGCTGATCTTTTTTTTCCCCCCTTTTTTATGGCTTCATTGAAAACTTCTGGCAATAAAGCAATTATAAAGTAACTATTTAAGCCTTTACCTATGATAGCAAAAACAACATGGTCTCTTTAATTAGAAGCAAAGTAGTAGTTTGCAATGCCTCTGGGAGAGGGGTGGTACCCTACACCCTTTCCTCTTAGAAATGCTTGGTTTCCAAGCGACAGTCACACATGGGCCAGATTGTCCAGTACAGTTGAGACCTGGATAGTTTAGACATTATCTGTCCATTGCAAAATCATTGTTTGCTGATTTTACGTGAGTTCCAAGTCCTCCCCTTCCCTGTTTCCTCACCTGGGATTAGACATCATTTGAAATGTAGGAGGCAGACGTAGGGAAAAAAAAAAACCTTACCATGCTAACAGAATGCAAAGACAGATGAGAGATGAGTGACAATGTCCTTCATCAGTAAATGGTGGTGAGATGGACCGCACAAGGAAAATTCTGGCCTGTGGGGTCAGGCAAAGGCAGAGAGTGGGATTTCAGGTGCAGAACTCAGGGCAGGAGTTGTTTGAGTGAAAGGTGAAAGTGGGCCAAAACCCAGGAGGTGAGTCTATGGCTGAAATGAGAGGCAAGGGACAGGTGCATTTAGCCAAAGGGGCAAAATGCATTTAGGTTCCGAGGTGTCTATCAAAGGGTGATGTTGCAGGTGACCTACAGGTGGGTAGTGGCACCTAATGGGTCAGTGTTGGAAGGGTTTTGGCAGCAGCTACCAGGGACTTGGTTATCAGGCAATCCTGAATCTCAAGAAATCCAGGTCCTGAAGGACTCACTGGTAGGCACAAAGCAGGAACTCTGGTATTGGGGAATTGGGTAAGAAAAAAATCAGAGTGATGCCAGAAGCTGAAGAGATTGGGAGTTAGTGGTACAGGGCTCCTCTTGGGGCCAGGATTGGTCCTAGGGATGACAGGATCCAAGCTTTAGAACTGGAAGAGATCAAGTTCAAACTGTCATTTTAAAGAGGAGGAAACAAGCCTAGGGATGCAAAGTGAACTCTCCCAGATCATATAGGTAGTGAGTGTCAGAGGTGGGGTTTGGTTGGGGCTGAAGCTAGAGCTTCAGGTGCAGGGTGAAAGAGAGAGAGGGCTGGGGAGTCAAGCAGATTATTCCACATTTGACACACAGTTTAAACAATCCAATCATTGTATAGGAAAGACATCTGAATGACTGGCTAATATTTTCTATTTTTCATTCAGGCATTTTGAAGTCACATAGACATCCATTTTAAATACAATAAATTAAATATGAAAATATCAACTAAGGGCCTCAAGACTTTGGGCTCACATAAACCAGCTCTGATCCTAGGGAACCTGACCCCAAGAGGATAAATTTCTCATATTGACTCATTGCTCCCACCTGAACTTGCTCCAGGGAAATCTATTATACTCATGGTATAACTCATGTCTAGGTTTCCCCAAATGAAGATGAGAAGACTCCCAACTCCCATATAAGTACACAGGATACCAAATGCACATATGGTACAGGACAGCCTCTATTTCACCCCAGATCAAATGCATAAGATGCAAAGGATCCCCAGGAGTGCATGACCAGTAACTGAAACTTATAAAGCACTCAAGTAGTCCATCCACTACCCCAAGAAGGGGAGTAAACTTGGGGTTGCTATCAGAGCAACTCTTTGACATTACAGTGAGTACTTCTTTTGCAAAGTCATACGTAGCCTCCCCAAGATTTATAGTATTACCTTCTGGTTAAGATACTTCTCCAAAAGGTAAACATTCTTTGGAGATTGCTGAATAAGCAATCATCTTCCCATCAAACCTGCTCTGCCCAAGTAATTCACTGGTTTTGCTGTCCAAATAGGAAGTCCTCTTCTTTTTCGCAAGACCCATGCTGTATCTGTCTCTAGAAGGTCCAGGGCCTAAACATTTGAGCTTTTGAACCTCTGACTTTGATGTTACTCACAATGTAACTCCATAAAAGCTGCAACTCCTCTCCTGGACCAGGTGAGCATACACATGTCTACTTCTACTGTGTGCTTCTACAGGAAATCTTTGGTGTCTCTCTACTACTACCAGCTCTTGATCTGGGAAAGTCTATTTTTCAGTCTTCAGTCTTTGACTTATGCTCAGAAAAAGAAACAGAAATATAGAAGGTGGTCAGGAACATTAAGTCCATGAGTTCTCTCTCAGACCACCTGGGCAATCACATGCTGCTTGCCATGAACTTCTGCCAGGTATCATGCATCATGGGGTAAAGAAGATGTTCATGGACACCTCCTATTCTAGCCATCTCCCAGAATGCAGTTCTACACTGCTATGTGTTGGGTCGTCTTCTCAAAATCCCAGAATGAAGGAGATGGAAAAGGAAGGATGGACTGGTCTCATGGCTCATTTTTATATACTATGGGGAAGGGCTATCCTCTCATGAGATTCCACTCTCTTACTGACCAATCATTTTCAATTCTTTTTGTCTTGTCAGCAAGGCCCAAGTGGGCATCCTTAATCCAGATCCTATTGGCTGTTACCAACTAGCCTCTAGGTCATTTTTCCTCCTTAATCAAGTAATTTAGTGCTATGCTCATTGTTTTCCTTTCAACCTTAAGCCTTGTCTTTATACTGGTGTTTTATACATGTATGTACATATATATATATATATATATATATGATATGAGCAAGTTATATATGTGTACATATAAATATCATATATAAACAAGTTATATGTAATATAAAAAGTCGTGTATATAATATATATGTGTATAACTTGTTTGTACAAGTTATATATTATTATCCCTTCAAATATCTTATTTTCCAATTTGTCAACCTACTTAACTCTTCCCACCTACTGCATGATTCCATTTCAGCCACATGAGAAGAAGGTCATATATTACATCATTCTAATTACAACCTCCCATCTTCCCATCTCTCTCTGTGCCTCAACCTTCCTAAACCTATTTTCTATCCTCAGTGAAATCTCTAGCAGCAGCTAGGTGGCCCAGTGGCTAGGACACTGGATCTGAGGAAGACCTTAGTTCAAATCCAGCCTCAGACACTTACTAGCTGTGTGACCCTAGGGGCGAATTAACTTAACCTCTGTCTACCTTAGTTTTCTCAACTGTAAAATGGGGACGATAACAGCATCTACATCCCAGGGTTGTTGTGAAGAACAAATAAGGCAAGATATGCAAGCTGCTTAGCACAAGGCCTGGCATATAGTAGGAACTATATAAATGCTTTTCCCCTTCCCTTCTCTTTAGGCTCTCTACCCTTCCCTGCTTTCCTGGCCTCACTTTCCTCCCTTTGAAATCACAATCCTTTTAGTTAACCAGTTACTTTCCACTGTCCTTTTGTCCCCTTGGATCGCAAGGCCTCATCCCTTTTCTGAGACTCACCCCTGGATGGGTCCCAGAATCTACCTTCTTGATTTCTGCCTATGTGCTTCTCAACAACACTGCCGTTAAGCCACACAACAGTGCTGACTGGGTCCACTAAAAATTTATGTTTTCCTCTCTCACCTGGGCCCTCACTGCTGCACGCCAATCCTATTACACTTGGCTGATTGACTCTCTATTGCTTGTCCACAGGGATTGTTTCAAAGTTTTTATTTTCTTCCCAAGTCACCTGCATCACCATCTATTTCTTCCCTCTCAGCAGAGGATCTTGCCTCTTACTTCACTGAGAAAATAGAGGTCATCTGTCCCAAAGCTTCTGCCATTTGCCAGTTTTACACTTTGCATTGCTTAAGCATCGGCCCCCATCTTCATCTCTTTTCCTTTAGTCTCAGTAGCTTTTTTTCCCCTATCAACCCCAACCCCAACCCCTCTACTTGTTCCATTGATCCTATGCTCTCCAGTCTCCTACAGCATCTTGTACCCTTAATCTTCCCTTCTTTCTCCCTAATTTTCAGTCTCTTCTTTTCCAACAACACTTCCTTGCTCCCTTCATGCAGACCTAGATCTCCTATATCCTTAAAAGAATCTTTGCTTGACCTTCCCATCCCTTCAAGCTGTCATCCTATATCTCTCCTCTCTTTCATAGTCAAACTCCTAGGGAAAGCTATCTATACTCATCGCCTCCTCCTTCTCACCTCCCACTCATTTCTTGCAATCTGGCTTTTGTCTTCATCACTCAATTGAAACTGCTTTCTCCAAGGTCATTCAATGATCTCTTTATTGGAAAATCCAATGGTTTTTCCTCAGTTATCATCTTTCTTGACCTCTCTGCAGCACCTGACACTATCAGAAGCCCCTTCCTTCTGAATGCTCTCATCCCTGGATTTTCATGACACTGCTCTGTTATGTTTTTTTTCCCAACCTATTGGACCAAATCATCCTCAAGGTCCCCATTAGAATCATCCATGTCCTGCTATCTATGCATGGATATATTATAGGACTGTCTCTGGAGTCCTCCCAGACACTTCTCTCACAGTGATCTCATCCTTCATGGATTCAGTTTTCAACTCGATGTGTATGACTCACAAAATCTACACATTCAGCTCTCATCTCTCTCCTGAACTTATATCTGAACTTAAACCTCCTGAACTCACATCTTTGAATGCCCATTGGACAGTTCCATTTGGATGTCCTATTGACATCTCCAACTCATGTCTGAGACTGCTTTCCTTGGCTGGATCACCATCTGTGTTTTATCCCATAAATTCCATAAATAATTGAGGGCTCTGTCCTGGGCCCTCTTCTCTTCTCTTGCTACACTCTCTTGATGATCTCAAAAACTTGCATGGGTTCACTTGTTATCGCTATGCTGATGACTCTCAAATCTACAAATACAACCCTCATCTCTCCCAAGCTCCACTCCCCCATCACCAACTGCCTGAAAGACATTTCCACCTTGACATCCCATATGCATCTTAAATTCAACATACGCAAATGATAACTCATTGATTTCCCCCCAGAATTTCCCACCTAGCTTTCTTATTTGCACCATTATCATCCTTCTGGTCCCTCGCATTTGCTACCTCAAGGTCATCCTCGATTCTTCATTTTCCCTCATCCCCATATCCAATCACTTGCCAACTCTTATCAATTCTACCTCCCCAACAACTCTTTCCCTTGTTCTCCACATACAAAGCCACATTAGTTCAAGCCCTCATCATCTCTCACCTCAACTACTGTAATACCTTCATGGGTTGGAGAGGGGGGGAAATTGGGAGCAGCTCCCAATTTCCCCCCCTCTCCAACCCATCTCCCACAGAGGTTGCCAAATTGATAGCACTAAAACACATATTGATGCTGACTCCTTTCCTCAAGAAGCTTCAGTGGCTCCCTATTGACTTTAAGATAAAATACAAACTCCTTTGGTATGTAAAGCTCTTCTTAATCTGCCTCCAGCCTATCTATCTGGCCTGATGATACATTACTAAGCACATGTACTCCATGTTCCAGCCAAAGTGGCTTCCTTGTTGTTCTCCACACACAACACTCCATCTCCTACCACCTGCCTTTGCATAGGCTATCTCCCATGCCTAGAATAGTTTTCCTCCTCACTACTGCCTCTCAGAACCCCAAACTCATTTCAAGAACCAGCTCAAATGCCATCTCCTACAAGGCCTTCCCTGAGCCCCCACTTATTAATGATCTTCTGCTACTTTCCAATTTAGTTTGTATTTGCTTATCTATGTACATGTTGTATCCCTCCAGTAGAATGTAAACTCTTTGAGGGCAATGAATGAATGAATGGAAAAAGCTTTTATTAAGTATTTACTGCATGCCAAACACTTTGTGCAAATAGACAAGCAAGACAATCCCAGCCCTTAAGGACCTCCTGGTGACAGGAGACCATTTATATGGAAGAGTTCAGCTACAAGGCAGAGAGGGGTGGGTGGGGGTGAGTGGAGGGGGCCTTAGGGTATAGCAGCAAAGCAGAGGATAATGGACAGAGGGGTCTGTTCTAAAAACTGATTTTGTTTTTCTTTTTTGTCTTTATATTCCTAGTACCTAGCACGGGGTCTTTCATACAAGAGGTGCTTAAACAACGCTTGTTGAATTTTATGGACTTGACTGGAGATGGTTGGCCTAGAAATAGTGAGCAGTGCTTACAGATCCCTTCCCATTTCCTTAGTCTCTCAGTGTCCTTTTCCATCTTCCTCTTTAGCTTTTCTTTGGGTGGGGAGGAGAGGGAGAGAGGGAGAGAGAGGGAGGTAGAGAGAGAGTGGAGAGGAAGAAAGAGAGAGAGAGAGAGAGAGAGAGAGAGAGAGAGAGAGAGAGAGAGAGAGAGAGAGAGAGA
>NW_020954513.1:1210314-1259628 GCF_900497805.2 Vombatus ursinus
AGAGAGAGAGAGAGAGAGAGAGAGAGAGAGAGAGAGAGAGAGAGAGAAAGAGAGAGAGATTTTTGCTGGGTCTAGGACAGGTAGCAGTCCATGTCCACCGTCTTTGCAGGAATGCTTATGCGTCAATTGTGAAGAATGTTCTCCTCAATTTAAAGGTATTCTTCATGAATACATATATTTGGACTGAGCTAGAAATCTCCTTGAAAGTCCACAGGCTTGGGGCAGCTAGGTGGCACAGTGGATAGAGCACCAGCCCTGGAGTCAGGAGGACATGAATTCAAGTCTGGCCTCAGACACTAGCTATGTGACCCTGGGCAAGTCACTTAACCCTAATTGCCTTTAAAAAAAAAAGTCCACAGGCTTGCTAGTCTTCATTAAATCTGTCTTTCAACCTAAATGGTTTGTTTATTCAATGGTGTTCAGGTAGTTAAACAACCTATGGACCAATACTGAAAAGTGAAGACAGTATTGCTCTCCTTAAAGAGTGTTGGTGGAAAAGGTGGGAATCGAGTTAGATGGCTACCATTAACAGCTGGGTCCACCATACTACAAGGCTAACTAACCTTTAAGACTTCCATAAACACTGAATCATTAGCACTGCAGGTGGGTAGGCTAAGTTATGTAGCTGTCACCAACATATGTTTGTTTGTTTTTCACTCTACAGGGCCATTCAGTGGTGAGGGCTCAATACAGCACTGAAGCATCTAGATGTTTTTTTATAAAAGGCAGACCAAACAATGAGAGAACCAATGGATTTTCTTACTTCTTTTCCAGGTGCCCCAGTGTCACATGGACACGGTCATAGGGTGGGTATCTACAGTTGGGACAGATGGGAGCAGGACTAAGTATTTGGTGAGGCTAATCCACTCTGCCTTAGTTTTCCAAATTTTCTTCCTAATTCCCTAGATCAGGGGTGAGGAACCTGCAACCTCAAGGCCACATATGGCCCTCTAGGTCCTCAAGTGCAGCCCTTCAATGGAATCCAAACTTCAAAGAACTTTAAAGCGCCACACTTGAGACCTAGAGGGCCATATGTGGCCTTGAGGGTGCAGGTTTCCTACTCCTATGGTTTTTCTACATCAAATTGCTTGCCTTCTCAATGGGAGGGGAGGAGGGAAAGGAGAGAGGAAGAGAATTTGGAGCTCAAAATTTTAGAAAAATGAATGTTAAAAAATGTAATTTTTACATGTAATTGGGGGGAAAAGAAAATATTAAATCATTGGAAAAAGTTAAAAATACTCTAGTTTTTTGCAATGAGTAAATGTGCCCAAGTATCAATCTCCCCCGTTTTCTCCCTTTCTTCTCTCTCTCCTTTTTCCAATCCCTCTTTTCCCTTCTCTGGGCCTGATTTTTCTCATCTATAAAACCAAGAGATGAAAATAGGTGATCTATAAGACCCCTTCCAGCCCTGAAATTCTGTGACTCTAAGACCTTGTTTTGAAAAAGGTGACAATCATAGCTTTGAGGGTGAGTTTGAAGTGTGATCAAAAACAAAACCCAAACACCCCAATACAATTTAGAAAACTTTTAGATAATTTTCTTATTTGGTTGGCATGACTCCAAGGGTCTCCAGTGAGACCCTTGATCTCATTTTCATAAATCAAATTTGAAAGATGATTAGTCTATAATAAAGAGTAACATGGCTCGAAAAACAGATTCAAAAAGTGTATTAAAATGCAGCTGAGAAAGCAATATCTGAAAATCGCTGAAAATTGTGTGTGGAAATGCAAATGATGATGCCAACTCATTGCCAAATGAAGTAGAAGTAGTGTGGGCTCAAAGAAGGACTATTCTGGTGCCAGATATAGATGGGGACATGTGAGGGGATGCCGCATTCCAGACTCTTGATTCTTGCAGCTCCAATAAATCCTTAGTTAAGAGGGCCATTGTCTGGGCAGCACTCATCAGGGGAAAGCAACCCTTAGAAATGACATAAACCCAGGATGCCATTCATGTGAGATGGCTATGGCCACAAGCCGGCATGGTCACATTGCAGGTTATAGCCTTCTCTGGGCTGTCTCTGCCGGCCTGCCAGTCATAGGATCGTTACTCTAGAGCTGTGTAAGTGTCAAGTGTCTGAGGCTGGATTTGAACTCAGGTCCTCCTGACTCCAAGGCAGGAGCTCTATCCACTGCACCACCTGGCTGCCCCCCCATTTTCTTCTCTATAAAATGAGGATTGGAGAGGAAGACCTCTGAGGGCCCTTCCAACTCTAGATTTATGGCCCTGCGTGTATGACTTTGGGTAAATCATTTCCTTTCCTTGGGCCTCAGTTTCCTCCTCTGTAAAGGAAGGGGCTGGACTAGAGGATCTCTTAGGTCCCTTCCAACACAATGATACTATGACCTCATGGACGGAGTGCAGGATTTGGAGTCAGGAAAATGTGAATTCAAATACCACTTCAGAAAGTTGGTAGCCATGTCACTTAAGCTCTTAGCCTCAGTTTCCTCTTCTGTAACATGAGGGAAGTTAACTTAATGGCCTCTGAAGTCCCTTCCAGCTGTAGATCTAGGATCCTATGTATGACCTTGGACAAATCACTTTTCCTCCCTGGGCCTCAGTTTCCTCATCTGTGAAAAAAAGAGTGTTGGACTAGATGGGCTGTGAGGTCCCCTCCAATTCTAGATCTAGAAGCTTCTTTAGTGGCCATATCTCATTGGTGATTCATACCAAGTTTGCTGTCTCTTTATAGCTCCAGGTCTTTTTCAGAAAAAACTGCTATGTAGCAATTCCTCACTCATCTTATCTTTGTGAAACTGATAATGAAAATTCAGGTGTAGAACTATGTATTTGTACATATTATAATTCAGCTGATCAGATTCAGCCCATCATACTAGCTTGTCAAGCTTTGGGATTCCTGACTCTGTCACCCAGCTCTCCCTCCTAGCTTCATGTCATCCACACATTTGACAAGCCTGCTATCTATGCCTTCACTCAAGCCACTGACAAAAATTTGGGCAAGAGACTTCCACCATCAGCTATCCCTAGAGCACTTTGCCTGGATTGTCCCTTTGTCTCCATTTCCCCTTTTATCATATGGATCTGTACACATCATTGCCTGTGTGAGGTACCATGATGGGCACTGGGATACAAAACATTGCAATGGAACAGTCCTTGGTGAGCTTGGCCCCAAAGAGAAGATGAGAAAATGTGTCTCTCTCCCTCTCTCCCTCCTCTGTCTTAGCACAGTCCTTGGCATAGAGTACCAGTTTAATACATGCTCTATCTGTCCATCCTCTTTGCAGATGTGAGGAACTATGGATGAAGAACATCAGAATATGGGTAACACTGTCAGATACACACACACACACACATATCCCTAATCAACTGCAAGTTTGATATTTCAGGACTTATGTGCGTGTGTGTGTGTTTATATATACAAATATATACATATACGGGGGGTTACAACATATATAGGAAAGAAGTCATTTGAAGTTACAAAGTAATCTGAAAAGGCAACAAACACTGAGTAGAAGAGGGAAGGCATGGAGATGGCCAAAATGAGGAGGGCATACGGAATGGTTTGTGCAATGACACAGAGGCAGGAGATGACATAAGTTTGGGAACAGTTAGTCCAGTGTGGCTGGGGCTGTGTGAAGGAGTCATGTATAAGAAGAGAATGAAAAGGTAGATTGGAGCCAAACTGCTGAGGGCTGAGGATGTGTATTTTATTGTAGAGCCAATGGGGAGCCATACAAAGTTTTTGAGCAGGGGAGTGGCTAGGATGGATCTGAACCTTTGTAAAAATTATCTTGACAACCATTTGGTGCATGGATGGGGGAGGGGAGAGATTGGTGACAAGGAGCTCGATTAGAAGGCTACTGGAATAATCCCATGAGGGTGTGAACTAGGGTGGTGGCTAAGTGAGTGGAGAGAAAGGAAAGGAGACAAGAAATATTGTAGACTAGAATCTAGGTACTTGGTAACTGACTGAAAATGGGGGCGGGGCAGGTAAAGGAGAGAGAAGAGTCAAGGATGACAACAGGGTTGGGAAAGTGGGTGTATGGGAGGACAATGGTACCTTCAACAGAAATAGGGAGGTTTGGAGGGTTTAAACAGGAGATGATTAGTTCTCTTTTGGATGTGGTGATCTTGGGATGCCTATGGGACATCCCAGTGGAAATCAAAGATCTAGGGCAGGAAGGGGCCTCCAAGGCCATCCAGCTCAAACCTCTCATTTTTTTCAATTAAAAAGCATTCCTTTTCTCTCTCTTCCACTCCCCACCCTGGGGAAAAATAAAGAAAAAACAAAAATCTAGTAACAAGTATGCAGAATCAAACAAAACAATTCGCCTCTGGGGGGAGGGGAGTGAGTAGGATAGGGATAAGGGAGGGATCTTTGGTGAAGGGGTAGGTTAAGTAATAGGAGGGCAAGGTAGCAGGCAGAAGTAAAGCAGAGGAGTCAGGAGGGATAGGAAATAAGAGATACACAGAAAAATAAAATAAAGATCAGGAGTAGAATTTATTGGGGGAGAAAAGCAGGGGTAGTAATGATGATCTCAGACAAAGTTAAAGCTAAAATAGATTTAATCAAAAGAGAAAAATAGGGAAACTACACTAGATGTCAGCCATATTAATCAATATTGTTTTAGGCTATTTAAAATAACTAGACAGTATAAGGTTGGAATATCGTTGTGGTGTAGGAAATAATGAGTTGGTGGACTTAGAAAAATATGGAAAGACTTGGACTTAGGAAGAAAGATGTTATCCACCCTCAGAGAAGCAGAGGACAAATAAGTATAGTATGGTCTTACATAGATGCATATGAATGTATGTCTATATATGACTGTGATTATAGATATCTAAGTATATATATGTATATGTAAGTATGTGTGTATGTGTATAGGTATATATTTATATGTATGTGTGTATATATGCATGTATATATATGTACATATGTGTGTGTTTACATATACAAATATCCGTGCTTAATTGTAGCCTTCTTGGGCAAGACGGGGAGAAAGGGGGAAAAAAAGAACAAAGTAAAAAATGCACAGCAGAGAATAAAAGAAAAATTACAAGGAAGCAAGGATGGACAGTTCTGAACACAATGTGTAGTATTCATTATATAGGCTTCCTTGAAATGGAAATTTATTGCTCTATGTTTTGAATCCTCTCTTATGTTCCTCTATGCACATGGCAATGCTTTTTTTTTTCTTTTCTTATTTTGTATTTAAGTTTTAGTATTTAAGCTTATAATATGTTTGTTTTTCTTTTCTTATTGTGTATTTAAGTTTTAGGGAAAAAATAATAAAAAGGAAAAAAAAAACCCAAAATAAAACAATTTGCTACATTGGTTATGTCCAAAAATGTATTCTTAATTTCTCACCTTGAATCTATCACTCCTCTGTCAGAGAGTGAGTAGCATGCTTCCCCATCATTCCTCAGGAATCATGGTAACTATAGTGATGACACTTCTTAGGCCTTTCAAAGTTGATTGTCTTTACAATGTTGTTATTATTTTTAAATTGTTCTGGTTCTGCTCACTTCACTCTGCATCCATTTATACAAGTCTTCCCAAGATTATATGAAACTGTCCATTTTGTAATTTCTTAAGGCACAATGATATTCGTCCATATACCACACTTGTTTCAGCCATTCCCCAGCTGATGAATACTCCAATAGTTTCAAGTTCTTTGTCACTACGAAAAGAGCTGCTCTAAATAGTTTGGTATAAATGGATCTTATTCTTCTTTTCAACTCTTTGGGCCAACCCCCTCATTTTATAAATGAGGATACTGAGAGATGTTAAATGACTTGGATATGGTCATATAGCTAGTAACTAGTAGGGGCAGGATTTGAAACCAGTTGGCAGTTAAAAATGCGGGACTGGAGAAAGGGATGAGAGCTGGATATGGACATTTGGGAAGCATGGAGATAAAGAGGCATTTTGGTGTGAGGGATACAGAGCTGACCTTGAAGTAGAAAAATAAGAGTTCAAGCCTCCCTCAGCTGTGTGACCCTGAATAAGTCACTTAATACCTATGTGCCTTAAGAAACTCTCCTACTTACCAAAACAAACCCAGGAATTATATGAACACAATTATAAAACACTTCTCACACAAATAAAGTCAGATCTAAATAATTGGGAAAACATCAGTTGCTCATGGGTAGGCCGAGCTAACATAATAAAAATGACAATTCTACCTAAGCTAGTTTATTTATTCAGTGCCATACCAATCAAGCTACCAAAAATTATTTTATAGAGTTAGAAAAAATAATAACAAGATTCATTTGGAATAACAAAAGGTCCAGAACATCAAGGGAACTAATGAAAAGAAATGCAGGGGAAGGTGGCCGAGCCATTCCAGATCTTAAATTGTATTATAAAGCAGCAATCATCAAAATTGTTTGGGACTGGCTAAGAATTAGAGTGATGGATCAGTGGAACAGGTTAAGTATGCAAGACACAGTAGTCAATGACTATAGTAATCTATTATTTGATAAACCCAAAGACCCCAGCTTCTGGGATAAGAACCGACTCTGACAAAAACTGCTGGGAAAACTGGAAAAGAGCATGGCAGAAACCAGGCATAGATGAAAATCTCATACCATATACCAAAATAAAGTCAAAATGGGTTCATGATTTAGATATAAAGGTTGATACTATAAGCAAACTGGGAGAGCAAGGAATAGTTTACCTACCAGATTTATGGAGAACAGAAGAGTTCATGACCAAACAGGAGATAGAGAATGATATGAAATGCAAAATGAATAATTTTGATTACATAAATTGAAAAGTTTTTGCACAAACAAAGCCAATGCAACCAAGATTAGAAGGAAAGCAGAAAATTGGGAAAGAATTTTTACAACCTAGTCTCTCTGATAAGGGCCTCATTTCTAAAATATATAGAGAATTAAGTCAAATTTATAAGAATTCAAGTCATTCCCCAATTGATAAATGGTCAAATGATATGAACAGGCAGTTCTCAGATGAAGAAATTAAAGCCATCTATAGTCATATGAAAAAAATGCTCTAAATCACTACTGATTAGAGAAATGCAAATCAAAACAAGTCTGAGGTACCACATCACACCTCTCAGATTGGCCAATATGACAAAACAGGAAAATGATAAATGTTGGAGAAGATGTGGGAAAATTGGAACACTAATGCATTGTTGGTGGAGTTGTGAAATGATCCAACCATTTTGGAGAGCAATTTGGAACTATGCCCAAAGGACTATAAAAATGTGCATACTCTTTGACCCAGCAATAGCACTTCTAGGGCTGTATCCCAAAGAGATCATACAAATGGGAAAAGGACCCACATGTACAAAAATATTTATAGCAGCTCTTTTTGTGGTGGCAAAGAATTGAAAATTGAGAGGATGCCCATCAATTGGGGAATAGTTGAACAAGTTGTGGTATATGAATGCAATGAAATATTATTGTGCTATAAGAAATGATGAACAGGCAGACTTCAGAAAAACCTGGAAAGACTTGTACGGTCTGATGCTGAGTGAAGTGAGCACAACCAGGAAAACAATGTACACAGTAACAGCCACACTGTGCAACAACTAACATTGATAGACTTAGCCTTTCTCAGCAATGCAAGGATCTAAGACCTCTCCGAAGGTTTCGTGATGGAAAATGCTATCCACATCCAAAGAAAGAACGATGTAGTTTGAATACAGATCGAAGCATATTATTTGCTATTTTTTTCTTCTGTTGTTTTGTTTCCTCTTTCTGGTGGTTCCTCCTATTGGTTCTAATTCTTCCTTACAACATCACTAATGTGAAAATATGTTTAATAGGAATGGATACGTATAGCACATATTAGATTGTGCACTGTCTTGGCGGGGGAGGGAGGGGGAAAAAATTTAAAACTCAAAAGCTTATGGAAGTGATTGTTGATAAATCAAAAGAAATTAATTAAAAAATTAAAAAAAAACAAAAGAAGAATACATTCATAAAAGAAAAAAGAAGAAACTCTCTATGTAGGTACCAACCTACATATGTACAGGCAGTTTCCTCACTTGAGAGTTCCCTATACCAATAAAATCACAGGCCCAGTCTCTCTATCCTACATAGAGGTACTGAGACCTGGGAAAGACCTTAGCTTAAAAAGGCCAAGGTCTCCCACTGTATCTGGGGTCATCTCCAGTTGTCCTGACCTATGTCATGTCACTGGACCCAGATGGCTCAGGCGGAGAGAGTGAGGCTGATGACTTTGCACAGCCTTGACTCACTTAAATACAATTCACTTGAGAGTCAAGATAGCACCTTTCTGATGTCATTGGTCCTCTTCGAGAACAAAGGACAAACAACATAGAGGTAACACTGAAGTTAAGAGCCCCAGGTGCCCACTGATCACCTCTGGTTTATCAGGACTAGCTAGCCATTGTGGAATAAATGGAACAGGTTTGCTCCTTCCATGAGACAGCTCTTCAAATGTTTGGAGACAGCTAGCATGTCCCCTCAGGCAAAACATCCTCAGTTCCTTCAACCATTTCCTCTGCTGAAGTTTCCAGGGCCCTTTTAGCTTGGTCGCTTGCATCTAGCAGCCCCTGGGACCTTGCTTAATGAGGGACTTTGGGGCCTTATCAAACCTGAGCATCCATAGGGACCCGAAGGTCCTCCTCTCTCCCCTCTTCTGCCTCATCTCAGATGGTTGGGTGTGAAGAGCCACCCCCCCCAACACACAATGATTCCATTCACAGCTGGCAATGGACCAGAGATCCCAACTCCAGAGGCCAGCCAAGCAATTTCCAAAGCAGGTGTTTTCACTGCCCCCCAACCCCCCTCCCCCACTTTCCAAGCAGCCAGGTGTTTGGCATCATGGACACCTGACATCTGGGTGATTGACTGCCTTTTCCTTCCAATGTTCCAATGTCGTCAAGGCCTGGGCAAAGGCTCCTCTGTGCTCCTGAGCTGCTGTCAAAGGCAACACCAAATAATTTCTTGTGACTTTTCAAAACAGGAAAGCGAGTTGAGAATGATGAATTAAATGGAAAATCTCGGCCCTCTGCACTGGGACTTACGAACCGCCTTGCCAAATCACTGCTGTGCAAGGTTATTTGCTGTCTAGGCAAACAGCGTGCACTCAGCGAGCACAAGCCATAGCTGAGGAGAGCCATCTTTGCCAGCTGTCCCGAGAACTCAAATGACATAGACTGGAGAGTTTCCTTAGGATTTATTCATCAGTACTACCCTCTTCTGTCTTGTGGGCTTTGAACTTCTCTCAGAAACCAATTTCCCTACCTTGCAAACCTTTCAATTCCACTGACAGGTCACTCAATTTTCACTGGCACAAAGAAGACAGTCCTGAGCAGCTGCTGGGGTCACCTCCAGTGAAGTAGATCTTGAAGATAAAGGCCTGTGGCTTCTGGGCCTAGTGTGGTCTTTTTATATTTACATCAAGCAAAGAAAGTAAACCCATGCCAAGGCTAGATCATGAAGCCAAATTTCTAGAGGCGCAGGTCACTATGGCTCCCTTCCTCTAGGGGACAGTGGAAATAATATTGGCTTTTAAGTTGAGGACTTGGTTCACATTTAACCCCTGATATTTATTGACTATGTGACCATGGCCAAGTCACTGCAACTTATGGGGATAAGGTGCCTCAGTTTCCTCCTCTGTAAAATGAGGAGGTTGGGCTCTGAGGATCCTTCCAGCTCAAGATATAGGATTCCTGCATCCTATGAATGCTCCTCCACTGAAGGAAAGATCAGAATCCAATTGCTTTAATCCTCCAGTGTTTGGCACAGTGGAAAGAGGGATATATTTGAAGTCAAATGACCTAGGATAAAATCCTAGTTCTACTCACAATATGTGTGATCTTGAGACAAGTCACCTCAACTCTCTGGGCTCCAGGGGCCTCATGTGAGGGCACTAGAGTCATGATCTTTAAGGTTCCTGCTAGTTCTAAATCAAAGATCCCATGATTCTTGAAACTGAGATAAGCAATCAATGAGAGAGTTGGTTAATGACAGTCATTAGCTAGATAGCCCATCCGTGTAGGTAGACAATCAAGCAATAGATCAGGGGTGGGGAACCTGGGGCCTGGAGGCCACATGTGGCCCTCTAGGTCCTCAGGTGTGGCCCTTTGACTGAATCCAAACTTCACAGAACAAAACCCCTTAATAAAAGAAGTTAAAAAAAAAAAAAAAACAAACTTGGACTCAGTCAAAAGGCCACACTTGAGGACCTAGAAGGCCACATGTGGCCTCAAGGCTGCAGGTTCCCCACCCCTGCTAGATCATAATTCCTTTCCAGGGCCATCATTCCCCTTTCTGAATTGTATCCCCCCCCCCCCCGTTGGAACATAAGTTCCTTGAGGACAGGACTCTCACTTTTGTCATTGTATCCTGGGCACCAGGACAGTGACTGGCAGCCAGACAATTTTTAACAACACATGATTCAATCAAGGTGGCATGTCAAAATAACTGCAAAGTGTTGGATTACTCCCTATTTAATCCCATGATAATAGCACTTTTATACAATAACAATATATTTCTATAATTATGTAATTACATGTAATTATTGTATATCTATGTAATTTTATATGTACATGTAATATTATTTTATATGTACATGTAATATAATTGCATGTAATTATATAATTATGTTATAATGATATTATATCACTATTATATATGATATAATAATATAAGCACATTTATATAGCACTTTAATACTTGCAAAGTTATATACACACTCATGTATATGACGTATATGTATACATATATGTGCATCTCTATCATTTCATTTGATTGTCTATCCAACAACCCTGTGATTTAGGTTCTATTATCCCCATTTTGCAGGTAAGAGAAATGAGACTGATAGAGGTTAAGGGACCTGCCCAGGGTCACATAGCTATTAAGTGTCTGAGGCAGGATTTGAACTCAAGCCTTTTTGACTCCAAATGCAGCATGCTCTCCACAATGCCACCTAGTAACAGAACTTGAAATGCTTTTGGTCCCTTGATCGTCACATCTCTCTCAGCTACATGAGTCTACATAATGCCTAAGTATGTTTACAAAGCCTACTTCTTCAAGGAAATGAAATGAGTGTGGAGCACAAGAAGATTGCAGGCTTGATGATGCTGGAGAGGAGTGGAAATCTCAGCATGCCCTGGCAACCACCCCCAATCCAGGTCACCTAGATATTCAGGTTTCCATTGGCAATGTTATGAGTAGTCAGTGACTAGCAAGAAAATGTCGGGGCAGCTAGGTGGTGCAGTGGATAGAGCACCGGCCCTGGATTCAAGAGGACCTGAGTTCAAATGCGGCCTCAGACACATAACACTTACTAGCTGCGTGACCCTGGGCAAGTCACTTAACCCCATTGCCTAGCAAAAAAAAAAAAAAAAAAAGAAAGAAAGAAAGAAAGAAAGAAAGAAAATGTCAGGGAGGAAACTGACCTGGTAGGGGAACAATGCTTGGGGTTCCTTTGCAAATATAGTTAAATCCAATGAGATTTTACCAGAGGGAAATTAGGCATTTGTCCAAGGGTAGTTGAATTAGAGAGGCAGCTTAGTACAGTGGAAAGAGCGATGGATTTGGAGTCAGAGGATCTGGGTTCAAATCCTACCTTAGATCCTTGACCTTGGGCAAGTCATTTTAGTTCTGGGGCCTCAGTTTCCTCCTCCATAAAATAAAGAACATTGAACTAGATGACCTCTGAGGTCTCTTCTAGCTCTAGTGCTATGAATCTACGAATTTTCCAAAATACAGGGGACTCATGTCCCAAACAAACAACAGACCTGGTCAAGTCCTTCTGTTTTTTCATTAGTCAACTGGGTGAAAAAAAATGTGTAGCAAATCATATGCAGTCAGGACTAAGCTTCTCCACTCCCAGTTTGGTATTTTGGCCATCGTACTATGGAGCTGATAAAAATCTTACTGCCAAAAGAACAGGTGGAAGAGTGGAAAATGCAGTCATCTGGCTATGTTGCCTCTATATGGATATCACATAGACTAATGAACCTGGCATTATGGGAATTTTCCCAGCCTTCTTTGTGGTTATTATCTGATTAGAGTGACATATGAAAGGCTGCACAGTATTGTGGAAAGAATAATGGAACAGGTGTCAGAGGATGACAAGATCATAGGTTTGGGCTTGTAAGCTCAGACAGAGGTCATCTAGTTCAACTCCTTTGTTATGATGAAGAAACTGAGGTCCAGAGAAAGGAAAGGACATTCCCAGGGTCACACTGGTGGCAGTGCCGGAATTTTAACCTGGGTCTCCCTATTCCGAGCCACTGCACCGTGACTAAGTATGAATCCTGACTCTGTCACTGACTACTTTGGTGACCTTGGGCAAGTCACTTTCTCCAACCTTTAGTTTCCCCAATTGCAACATGTGCTAAGATGAGGGAGGTAATCTCTAAGGCCCCTTCTAGTTCTTTGTTTCTGATTCTTTGGGACCTGTTTTGATAGAAGTACTACTGGGTTTGGCAGGGGTCATACATATGGCCTTGATAGAAATTATAGTACCCCCTTTGCTCCCGTGACACTGATCTCAATTCAAGGAAGGGCTTCTTATTTCCAGGGAAATTCCATATACCTGATGCTCTGCTGCATGCCTTGGGCCCCTATCCAGGCCTGGAAAAGAACTTTCCCGTCCTGGAACCCATCAATATATTCCCAAACAGTTCTCATTGACCTGGGCCCAATTGGAAATCAGTGAGTGGAGGTGAAAGGCCCACGTCCAATTACAATATCTATCTTGAGAGCTGTTCACTTGGAACCAATTTAATAAGCCATGAAAACAGAGGCTGCCTGGGACAATTTTCCTCCCAGAAACACCATATGGCAACATTGGAATAAAGGAGAAAAGACACACAGAATTTGGACTTAGAGGAGCTTGGAAGAATTTGCATTCACATAAAGTATTTGAAACTGGGCTTCTTGGAAATTGTTGGTAGCAGCGCTAGAAAGCTCTGCAGCTGTCAGGACAAGAAAGAAGCACCTCTATGTGTTGCTGTTTCTGAGTTTAAAGCATCCTGTAGAAGATCAAAAGACCACTTACATATACATCCAGAGTGGTTTGTTTTTGTTTTTTTAGACTGGGTCTCCTTATCTGTCAGATAGTAAACATTTATTAAGACCCTATGGTATATCAGACACTGTGCTAGTTCTAGGGCTATAAAGAAAGGTAAAATGCCAGGCCCTGCCCTCAAGGAACTTACAGACTAATAAAAAAAGCTGAAAAGGGGTCAGAGGGAGATAGGGAAGTTAACCAGCCCAGGGACATAAGTGGGGTAGGAAATGAGAAGATGATTGCCTAGGGCCCTCTTTAAATGGAGGATTTGGGAGGAGCAATGTCCACCCTCTACCTTTTCCAATGGGATGGAAGGAGGGGCCCCAGGGACAGGGGGTGCTGAGGAGGTATGTGTTTCAGGATCAAATGAGATTATCTAAGTAGAGTGCTTTGTGTACCATAAATTAAAAGCATTATAGAAATATTAGTTATTTATGATGATTACTCAGAGGGAGATAGTTATGGCTTTAGTAGACGGGGAGCTGGCCTCTGAACTAAGAAGACAGGTTCAAGTGTCGTATGACCCTGGGTAAGTCACGTCACTTCTCAGTGTTCTTGGTAACCCTCTAAGACTCTCAGTTGCAGAGAATGGACTGAATCTGCCTTGGTAGAGGAAATTTCCCTACCAGGAAGCTCTCTATACTAGTGAAATTATAGATATAGTCTTCATCCCTATTATTCTGATAGAATATAAGCTTTCTGAGGGCAGAGACAGTTTTATTTTTTTCTTTATTCTTCATTTTTGTTCTAGATTCCTAGAATCTAGTACAGTATCTGGATTTGTTGAGGGGGAGGGGATGGCGTAGAATGAGAAGGACTTGGTCTGGGACTGGTACAGGAAACAACCAGTGAAGAATCTCTTGTAAATACTTTCCCTGGTCTGCAATTATAGAGGAAAGGTCTAATATTGCACCAGAAAGGAAAGATACAAAGACAAAATGAAACTGTTCCTGACCTCAAGGTGCTTACACTCTACCTAAGGAGACAGTGTATATATACATTCCAGTAGTCAGGAGGGCAACCAGCCAAGACAGTGGTCCTCATTACCATCTTTGGACATGAGGGTCAGTATATTAATAGTGCATAACAGAATCAGTAAAGAAAATATCTCTGACATAGTGGGAAGTTCATAATACTAGCTGGCATTAGTATAATGCTTTATATTTTCAATTCCCTTTCTCATCCATTATCTCATGACATTCACGTAAGAGCCAAGAGTGGGCAAGGAAGGTCATTACTCAAGTCCTAGGATGTCAAGCTGGACGTGACTTTAGAACTCACTTAATTCAACCCCTTCATTTTTACAGATGGGGAAACTAAAGCTTAGAGAAAGAAAAGAAAGGGAAAGGGGAAGAGCAGGGGAATAAACATTTACTAAACTCCTACTATGAGCCAGGCACTAGTGCTAAGCACTTTACAAATATCTCATATGATCCCCGTAACAATCTTGGGAGGTAGGTGCTATTAATATCCCCATTTTACAGATGAGGAAACTGAAGGGGCAGCTAGGTGGCGCAGTGGATAGAGCACCGGCCCTGAAGTCAGGAGAATCTGAGTTCAAATCTGGCCTCGGACCAAACACTTGACACTTACTAGCTGTGTGACCCTAGGCAAGTCACTTAACCCCAACTGCCTAAAAAAAAAAAATTAAAATAAAAAAAAGGAAACTGAGGCAAATTGAGGTTAAGTAACTTGCTTAGGGTCACACAGCCAGTAAGGGTCTGTACCACATTGCTGCCTCAGAAAGGGATTTGCTGAAGGTGACCCAGGTAGTAAATAGTTGATTCAGGATTCAAATACGGACCCGATGATTAAAAAAAAAAAAAAAAGCCAGTGCTCTCTCTACTACATTAACATTTATAATTTACAAATAAAGAAACTGGTTTTCAAGGGGGAGTGACTTACTCATAGTTGTTGTCCTTGGTGGTGGTGGTGGTGGTGGTACTCTTTAGTAGTTTTTCAATCAGTCTAACTCTTTGTGACCCCATTTGGGCTTTTCTTGGCAAAGATACTGAAGTGGTTTGCCATTTCCTTCTCCAGCTCATTTTAGAGACAAAGAATCTTGAGGCAAACAGGGTTAAGGGACTTGCCCTGGGTCACACAGCTAGTTAGGTATCTGAGGTCCGATTTGAACTCAGGTCTTCCTGACTTCAGGCACAACACTCTACCCACTGCGGTGCAGCTACCCCATACTCATAGTTACTTAGACTGTGAGAGAGCTGAGACTAGAATCCGGGTCTTCTAATTCTTTGTCCAGTTTCAAAGTATTGAATGTTTCTGGGACCAAGACTAGATGAGACCTGAAGTTATCTCAAGAGCTGAAATTATATCTGACTTTTTTTTTTTTTGAGACTTGGACTCCCCACCTTGTCCAGGCTGGAAGGGCAGTGACTTATGGGCCTGATTCCATTACAGCATGGAAGTTTTGGCTCTGCTCTGCCTCCCCCCTACTTAGGCAGCCTGGTGGCCTCCCACTTTCGGGGCTTCACTTTATAGGTGTCAGACTCAGTATGGACATCTGATCAGCATTAGCCCTCCTGCAGCTCAGAACTGTCAAACTCAAAGTGATCTCCAGCCTTCGCCTCCCCCATTAGCAGGAACGACAGTCATGTATCATGACGTCCAGCAATAATTGACATTTCTATAGTATTTAAAATTTGCCAAATGCATTTGAGCTTCATGACAACCCTGTCCTATTTCCCCCTACGTTTTGCAGATGAGCAAACCAAGGCTCAGAAAATTGAAGCGACTTGTCCATGGACACATAACTAATAAGTACTGGACGTAGATTTTGAATCCAAATCTTCCAGACTCTAGCACAGTGCTTGGCAAATAGTAGGTATTTAATAAATAAATGTTTATTGACCGACTCTTTCTCCAAGCTGCTTCTCTATGCTTTATGGTTCTTTTCTGACCCCCTCGATCACCAGCTCAGTGCCTGGCATGCAGTACACGCTTCATAAATACTCAGTGACTGATTTCTTAAAACCTCAGGACCAGGAACTTAACTCAGAAGCCAGGTGCCAAGATGAGCAGAAACAAGGTGTTTTTGAAATAACAGACAAATGAAAGCTAACCCCGAGCCACTGAGGGATGGAATGTGTTTCTTTAGTTTCCAAAAGCCAGGCCAATAATACTAGAATGATCTTGACTTTTCCCTTTTAATCAAAATTAATACAGGGATCTGTATCTCAATGTTGCCTCAATATTGCTGCTTCTGAGTGGTAAGATTTACTTTAGGAGAAGAAGGCAACATGGCATATAGCACAGACATTCTTAACCCGGGATCTGGGATTCAGAACCCAAGGGATCTGTGGATTGATTTCAGGAGGTTCATAAACCTGAGTGGGGAAAAAAATGACATCTTTATTTTCATTAACTTCTAACTGAAATTGAATATTTCCTTCATTTCCTTCAATTATGTAAAAAATATTATCCTGAGAAGGGGTCCATAAATTTCACAAGACTGCCAAAGGGCTCTTTGGCACATACACACACATACACACACACACACAAAGGTTAAAAACCCCTGGAATATTGGATGGAGAACCAGCCTCAGGAAGGCCTGGGTTCAAGTGTTATCTTTGACAAGCCTGTGTGACCTTGGGGTAAGTCTCTTACATCTAAATCTCTACAGTTATCCCTTCCACAACACTTTCCTCATCACTGGTTTCACTATATCGTGGGTCAATGGAAGAAATTAAATGAGAATTTTTGGCAAGTTTTGTGGAAGCTTCAGATGACACATGAAAGCCAGCAGACAATAGAGAGCTTATGACCAAATTCTCAACTCAAATTTTACAAGAAGGTTCTATAAACACCCCATAAAAGAAAAAAAAATTCAGACTTCTCTGGGACGAAGGAACGGCCAAAAAATTTTACACGAATTTTCTAGGTCATGGGGGCACCGTGCCCCCAATCCCCTGTGATGTGGAAGGGATAACTAGCTGTGTTATAGCACAGGTGTTGATGTGTATTGAGAGGAGCGATTTCTCTGCACTAGTGAAATCACTACCACTTCAACAACAACAACAAAAAACTGTTGAAAGCAGCTGAGGAAAGGATAGAGTTTCCCCAATGTGCAACTTTTGATAAGTTTCCCAGTAGCCATTAATTACTTGTTGGTCAGACGAGGGATGGTTCTCACTTGACTATGACAACTTATGAAAACTGCCTTCTGGGACAAATAGAAATGGTAATATGCATCAATGGAGGGGACCTCATCTCATAAATGAAATCGCTAAGTTTGGAAGGATTGGAGTATAAGCTATTATGTCATTATTTTATTTCCTGTACACCACCCTGAACCGCCCTTGTCCCTTTAAAAAAAAAGTGTTGTAAAATCAAGTACATGGTTATTCAGTTTGTCGAGAGAATCTTTGGAGAACCAAGGCTTTCAGTGTCATAGAACCAGGGATTGTAATTATTGGTCTGTAACATGCTGATTGTCATATAAACCCACGTAGCTTGTTGAACAAGAGGCCAGGGCTCAATAATTATGCTGTCCGTTTTCACTATCCACATCATTGTCACTGAAATCCCATTCGAATGGGATGGGGAGAGAGACGGACAAAAATAGCAGTGACTCATTCAGACTTTATTCCTTGCTTTGATAAACAGTCTCATGAACATGTTCTTTCGACCTTCTTGGGATTGTATATTTTGATGCGTTGGCCATCCCACCTCTTCTCCACAGTCCAGTGAGGCTGTAAACAAGAGGAGACGTGTGATGGCCTACCCCGAAAATTATACATTGTTGAAAAGGTCAGAATTGTACATCTGAATGTTACTATTTGTAATTTGCAGAATATATGGGACATTCAAATTCTCATAAGTCATCCTCTTGACAGATGGAGGAGCACATAACGTGGCAGAACATGAGTCTATTGAATGAACAGGCACGGGAAACAATACAATCTCGGAGATGTTTCCTTTGTGGTGCTGTTAGAGGCTGCCCAGCCTGTTCATTTAACAGGAGACCAGAGACACATAAGGTTCCCTGCAAATGACATGTGGTCCTTTCATCTGCTGACCTGTAAATGTGGTAACAAGGATAAACAAGGTCAAGATTGAGCACTGCTATTTCCCCCCACCCCACCATCCTTCAAAGATCAAACAATGTTCATTCATTCCAAATGTTTATTTGTACAAGGCATCCTGTGTAACTCATAGGATGCAGGAACCATTTGGAACCATTCTTGTCAACATAAAACATGGAATCCTAGGATAGGAAGGGAATGTGGTGCAGTGGATAGTACATCAGACAGTCAGGAAGACTACCTCTGCTAGTTACTGACCCTGGACAAGCCACCTGACCTCTCTGAACCTTCCTTTCCTCATCTGTAAAATGAGAGGGTTGGCCTCAATGATCTCCAGAGTCCTTTCCAATTCTAGAACTATGATCCTGTGATTTTATTCTCATGACTTCAGTCCAATCCAATTCAATTCAGTCAGTAGTCATTAAGTAAATAGCATGTGCAAAGCCTTAGGGAATATTTGTAATGCAAGGTACTGCTCTAGGCAGTGAGGGTACGAAGCTAAATGGACAAAGGCCTCTTCCTGAAAGGGCTACGGTCAGAGTACAAAATGGAAACATATATTGTAGGAGGGGTGAGAGCATGAACACCTAAGGAGATCAGAAAAAGCTGCCAGGAGAAGACGATACTTGAGCCTTGACTTAAAGAGGGTTGGGCGTTCAAAGAGGCAAAGGTGAGGAGGGAGAGAATTCCACCATGGGCGACCGTTTGTACAAAGGTAGGAGGTGGAGTACTGAGTTTGGAGAACAGCAGGTTTACCAGTTTTTCTGGAATGTGGAGTGGGAAAAGGGAAGCAAGTCAATGTGGAAAGGTAGGTGGGAACCAGATGCTTAAGGGTTTGAATCTGTACACATTCAAAACTGAGGAGTATGTATTTTAGCCTAGAGACAGTAGGAAGCGACTTACGATTCAAGAGCAGGGGAGTGGTATGGTCAGATACGCTTTAGGAAGATTATTTTGATAGCTATGTGGAGGAAAGATTGGAGTGAGGAGAGAATGGACATGGTGAGATCAATCTGGAGATCACTGAGATAATCCAAGTGAAAGGTGGTGAAGGCCTGAACTAGGGTGGTAGCCATGGGAAGATGTGAGAGATGTGGAGGTCAAATAATCAGGACTTGGCAACTGATTGGCTATGGGATGAGGGAAGATGAAGAATCAAGGAAGACAGGTTCATAACTTGTGTGATAGAAGATATGATGGACTCCTTCACAGAAATAAGGAAGCATGGAATTGGGGTGGGTTTTGAACATAGTGAGTTTGAGATGCCTATGATACAGTCAACTGGAGATGTCCAACAGGCCTCTGGTGATTTAGGATACAAGTTCAGTAGACTAGGGTTGAATATGTAGATTTGGGCATTATCTGTAGATAAATAACAATGGAAACCATAGGAACTGCTGAGATCACCAACAAAGAGGTAGAAAGAAAAAAGAAAAGGTCCCAGGACAGAGGCTTGAGTGACACCTCCATGGATGTGAAATGGATGAAGATCCAGCAAAGGAGAATGAGAAGGAACATTCAGATGGGTAGGAGGGGAACTGGGAGAGAAAAAAGTCAGAAAGTTGAGGTAGCAGAGAGTATTCAGGAGGAGAAAGTGAACAGTGGTGTCAGAACTCACTCTAAATCACATTTCACCAACTTTTGAGTGGAAGAGGGTTATCATCAGACCTGTAATTTAGGAATCTCACTTGGGCAGCTATGTGGTAGATGGATTAGAGAGGGGACAGACTGGATGTGGGTGGGGGGAATTAGGAGTCGATTATGATAGCCTGGGTGAGAGGTGACAAGGGTCTAAACTAGAGTGACTAGGTCATAAAGAGATAAAGGGATGGATGAGAGATGTTGAGTTGCAATATGGCTATTAATTGGCTATGAGGCACGTCTAAAAATGGAGCCGTGGACGACCCCAAGATTGCAAGCTCAGGTGACTAGAAGAATGGCACTGAAGTCCTTTGCACCTTGTTATATCACTGATGATGCCTTGCTAAATCCCAACCTTGGATTACCCCCACCATGTGTTGTCTTCACTCCTACTTTTGGCAAGGACCCCAGCTGTGTTTCACCTCACTCATGCGTGAAATCTCTCTGGACTCCTTTTCTTTGCCTGCTGCCTTGTCCCAGTGATGGTAACATCCCCCCCCCACTCCCTCCCCAATTATGTTGTTTCTACCTTCACAACATTTCTAGGATATGTTTCTCTTCACTCACACAGCCAGCACCCTGCTGCAAGACATTTCTACCACATGCCTGGATGACTGCAAAGCCTCCTACTTGGTCTCCCCACCTCAAGTCTCTTTCCACTCCAGTCCCTTCTCCACTCAGCAGCCAAAGTTATTTTCCTAAAGCACTGACAAAACTATATGTCACCCTCCCCCCATTCTCTACTCTCAAAAACCCCAGTGACTTTCTATGTCTTCCAAAAATAAAAATAAAGTCCTTTGGTTGGTTTTAATGTCAATGCCCTTCGAAACCAGTCACCCCTACCATTGCTCCTTGAGGAAAGGGTCTCTTTTCCATTTGGTTTTTGTATCTTCAATTCATATTGTAGTGCTTTGCACATACACATGTATGTATACATATACACACATGTATATGTATACATATATGTGCATAAATGTGTGTGTGTGTGTGCGCATATATATATATATTTTGTTCTGTAAAATTTGGACTCAGTCAAAAGTCCATACTCAAGGACCTAGAATGCCACATGTGGCCTTGAGGCCACAGGTTCCCCACCCCTGGCTAGGTTCTTCTTAGTTATTTACTCCATAGGCTGTAAGTTCCAGTACCAGTGACGTACTTGAATACTAAACTCCTCTTGACTCTGCCTTTTCTCTGGCTGTCCCATATATCTTGCAATGCTCTCCATTCTCACCTGTGCCTCCTAGCTTCCCTCAAATCTCAGCTCAGACCCTACCTTCTGTAGGAGGTTGTTCCCAGTCCCCAAAGCTGCTTCTGCTTTCCCTCTGGGATTACCTCCCATTCACTCTGTACATATTTTGCACGTCCATAGTTGTTTGCACCTTGTTTTCCCAGTTATGTGTGCTCCTTGTGTTTTCGCTTTTCTTTGTATTTCTAGTATGCAGCACAGCGCTTGACACACAATAAGTGCTGAATAAGTTTGTGACTGGCTGACTGATTGACTACAGTCCTCGACAGGGGGAAGTGAGAGGGGAAGGTTTAGGGGAAAAGAAATTCAGTTTTGGACATGTTGAGTTTGAGATGTCCATGGGACAGTACAGATGTCTAGCAGACAGTTGGAGATATGGGACTGGAGTTTAGGAGAGTGAGGAATGTTGGATCTGTCAATTCTGAGTGACCTTCATGGAGGTGATAGTTGAATGCCTGGGAGCTGAAGAGATTGCCAAAGGGGGAACAGAGAGAGAGAGAAGAGGGGAAGGTCCAGGATAGAGCTGTAGGGGCAACCAAATATGGTGGGCAGGATGTCAATGATGATACCACAAAGAAAACCAAGATTGATACACGAGATGGTAACCAAACCACAACAGAGAATCTGGAGGAGGAGGATCTTTCATAACAACTAAAATTATTTGTGCTCTTTAAAGAAATCCATTGTACAAACATAAGGTCTAATTATTTAAATGGGTTCCCTCTTGGGAATAGCCAATGGTGAAAGGGTTGTGGAAAGATGAGTATACTAATTTGCTGTTGGTAGGGTTGTGAATTAGTCTAACAGTTCTGGAAAGCGCTTTCGACTTCGGCTAAGAAAATAACAAAAATGTCCATGCCTTTAGATCGAGAAATTCCACTCCTAGACCTATACTCCAAGAAGGTTAGCAGTAAAAAGAAAGCACTCATATACACCAATATGTTTATAGCATCACTTATTGCATGAGCAAAGAACTAGAAACAAGATAGACAGATGAACATTAGTGTGGGGATAGCCAAAAATGGTGTGGTACCTGAATGTGATAGAATGTTTAATTTTTGCTCCGAGAAATGTTGATTATGAAGAATGCAGAGAATCACAGAATCACAGGAAGACTTGTATGAACTGATGCCGAATGCAGCAAGCACAACCAGGAAAACAACATACACAATAACTACAAGGACGGAGATGAAATGAACAGCAAGAAAACAATCAAAACTGAATGCCTCAAGATCATAATGATCATCCTTGGTCCCAGAGAAGAAATATCAAAAGGCACCTTCCCTGCACTCTTCTTTGCAGAAGTGGGTGATGGAGTAGGGGACACTAAATGTGAGGTTGGACCTTTTTTTTTTGATGTTCTGGTAAGATTTGTGGAACTGATTTTTTTAAAATTTTTATTCTTTGTTATAAAGGATAGCTCTTTGGGAGGGAAAGGAGGGAGGGATGCAGTGGAAAATGTAGGTGATATAAAAGACAAAAGATATTAATAAAAATGTATTTTAAAAAATAGCCCCACCTCTCCCCAAATCTCCTGTGTTGAATAAGCACTTTTCTCATGCCTTTTCCCATAACCCAATTAAGACTTAAGAGTTTCAGAACTTGGCGTCCACATTAATTCCTTCTCCCTTGGTGCTTGGCACCACTTCCCATGGTCTCATTTCCTTTGTTCTTTCCTTGAATCATCCTAACAATTGAACCCCAAGACACATCCCAATTAACTGTCTCACATAGTTAAAATCTTACCCAACAGCATGACAAAGAAAGGAAATTCAAATCATAGGAAGAGGCTGCCTCTCGACGCACTCCCAACTCCCAAAACACATCCAAATCCCTGACACAGCACCATGGAGGCACCAGAGTTTGGCCTCTACTTGCATAACGTACATCTAAAAAAGTATAGAAAAAAAGTTTTCTATAGAGTTTTCTATATACCGAAGAGCTCTCCTTCTTGGAAGACAGAGACATTGCAATGGGAAACGAATACAGTATTGAGAAGGTATTTTTAGTCTTGCTGATCTAATTAATATATGCATTGAGGTATTTGTAAAGAGTACCACATAGGACTAGACAAAACTGTAAGGTAGTAAGTTTCCACTCCATCCATCTTTTGGTACCACCCTCTCCACTCCAAGGTATTCAATGCCCTCATGCTGTCCTCTGGATGCCCATGACTGCCCATGCCTATAGGAACTTGTATTTTGGACTTCTGTCACTCAGAACCCTCTCAATCAAAACCACACCATCCTGTGCCCCATTCCCCTAGGAGTCTGTTCCTTACTAACTTAACAAAGTACTCTTGTATTAAGAGGTCACCAGACATGCTTCATAGTGCTAGCTATCTTATGGGGTGGAGTGGGGGCTTACTCTTTAGGCCTCAGTTTCTTCTGTACAATGAAGGGTTGGATTAGCTAATAATAGTAGAATTTATTTGGCACTTTAAAGTTTGCAAAGCATTTTGCATTCTTTAACTATTTGAGCCTTGACAGACTTGTATTACACGTATTAGCCCCATTTTACAAATGAAAAGACTGAAGTTCAGAGAAGACATTATATTGTGGATAGAGTTCTGGACTTGGAGTCGGAAAGACCTCGTTGGAATCCTGTTTCAGACACTTACTAACTGTATGACTTTGGTGAAGACACTTACTATCTCTGGGCCTCACTTTCCTCCTCTTTAAAATGAAGGAGTTAGATTCAACCGCTAACGTCCTTTCTCGATATAAATCTAGAATTCTATGATTCGATGTGTAACCTTCAACTTGACTTCCTCGGTCCTTGATTTCCTTCTCCATAAAGTGGGAGGGTTGGCTTAGATGGCCTCTGAAGTCTCTTTCAGCTTAAAATCTAAAATCCCATGATCTTATCTGTGACCTCAGATGCCACTGCTATGGGTCTCATTTTCCTTGTCTATAAAATGAGGGCATTGAATTAGATTGCTCCAGAGATCCTTTCTAGTTCTAAGTCTGGGATTCTCTGGTTTCATCAGTTCTCTACTTATTTACATGCATATAGTATAAAACACACTCACATCGAAAATGTTCAGGTATTGGAGATGGAATTTTGGTACAGTGGTTGGGAAATAGGGGCTATGCCTGTGATTTCACTTATAGTCTTAAGAGAGTGGCTGGGTACACTGTCTTGGATCACACGGCCAGTATGGGTCAGAGGTGGGCCTAAATTATACCAATATTGCTCTTACTTTCTCATTTCCTTCCACAGCACTGAAAGTCAATATGAGCTTTTCTTTCTCATCTCTTTTCTAAAGGAGAGTTTTAAAAAACGATCACTCTTCCCCTTGGAAAAGTGAACGAGGGACTAGAATTGTTAAGAACCACTGACAGGCTCCTGAGATTGTTAGAAACCTAGTGTGAACATATCATTGTGCCCCGACAGTTCAGGCAATTAGCAACCCCCCAACAGTGGGAACATCCTAACTCTGGAGGGAATAGTCCAACTTCCCCTCTTCTCTTTTCTGATCTTGGGGAATATGGAGACTTCTGATGATTTGAGTTGACATCTTTCAAGAGCACCTCCCCTGCCCCTCAGCCAATCTTCAGACACAGCTGCAACGACAAATAGCTTGCTGTTTGAAATGGAATTGGTGCTGATGGTTACTCAGGGTCAGGAGGAGCGAAAAAAAAATACATAGCCTTTAATTCATGTGATTTTGCCTCTATAGAGTTCTTTGTTTGCTACCCTTTAACCTTTGCTGCTTGGGGACATTGCCTCATCTCTGACCACCCACCTGCTGTCTAAAGAGAGGTTGAAAGCAGAAAAGGAAGTAGGCACCTGCATACTTAAAGCCTGCCTTGTATTGATCTCCAATTACTCTAGTCTGACTTGGTACTGCGGGGTCATTTCAGTTGCTTTGGATTCTCGGCCCTGATCACTTGCCCTGAAACTCCAGGGCAACTTTGGACAAGTCTCTTCAATCCCCTGGGTCTCAGTTTCCTCCTCTGTAAAACGAGGGGGTTAGACTAAGTATCTGCTGAAGTCTCTTCTCACTCTAAATCTAGAATCCCGTAGGGCCATGCTCGACTCGCTGGTTGCTTCTCCAGTATTTTGATGCCTCTTGGCATGCACAAGTTTTTTCCCAGTCTGCTTTCTTTTTCCTGATCAATAATTCTATCCTGCCCCAGGCATCCCTACCCTGGTACTTATGGCTCCCATAGACTAGTACAGTTTTAAACTTTACATGGACAAGCCTGGTTTGGGGATTAATAATGTAATGGCAAAATACAATCTATAACACACAGTAGTACTTCAGTAAAAATGATGATTTCCCAATCAGCAACACTCAAAGTCCTGGTGCACTTGTATGCTTGTTAACAAATTATAGCACAGTTCAGAAGGCATGTGGTTTCTATATTCTTCATGGCAGGAAGTGGACTGTAGCTGGGACAACTGGATTCTCGCCTAAATGGGACTTTTTCTGCCTTGGGGGGGGGGGTTGAAATTGCAAAGTGAGTGTAACAGTTGTGCTCCATGATACAGGCATCCACTGCTTTGATTTTTACTATGCTTACATGTAATTTAATTAAATTTCTTGCTCAACTGTGATCTTGAGGCCTGATTGCTAATTAGTCTGAAAAAACAATGAACAATGAATAGCACTAAACAAAAAAGTCTGAGTCTTAACAGAAGACAGGGCACTGGGTGATTGGCTGTTACCTCCTCAATCGACCTGACCATTGACAGGACTGTCCTTTGATACTTCTAAAGTCTTTAAGACACCAGTCCTTGGAAACCACAAAGATCTGGCCAAAATAAGGAAAATGCCATTAAGACTTGGGCATGGATACTACAACTAAATGTTGGGAGACTGGCCCAGATTATCCAAAGCTGCAAATAATTAGCATGTTGGACAATTCAGGGAACATGTTATTTGGTGTCATCTATTAAGTTTTCCGCTTTTATCCAGAATAAACAGAAGGAAGGCCTGTTAGAAGTAGGCCACTGACTCAGTGTTTCTGCATAGGAGAGGGACGATTGCTGTGAGCGGCCTCCAGTTCTGGCTGCCAAAATAGCCAGGTGCTAGAGATTTGGATGCTGCTTGTGGTTCCTTCCTTTCTTCTTTTGAGAAACATCACAGCATTTATCCAAATTTATACTGAAGGTGTTCTGAGGGACAATTTTAAGCCATACTTGAAGAGCTGGAGGATTCAAAGGATCCTTTTTACACCCACCCCTATTCACTCACTCACTCACTCACTCACTCACTCACTCACTCACTCACTCACTCACACACACCCACACACACACTCACATATAATAACAACCAATGAAATGATCTGGTTTTGTTATATTGGTTAAATAAATTGGGGACTTTTAAGCTGACTGTTCTCTTACTTTCAAGTGTTTATTCTGCACTAACATTCACCCTAATCTGCCACACTATCAAAAGGTATGTTGTGTCTGTGGTCAGTCTACCATCTTGAAACAAAAAGTGGACGGAGGAAGCTTTCAAATTAACAATCTCTATAAGGTATAAAAGTATTATAAATTTGGTATCTGGGAACAAGTTGCAGGGAGATATGAATGCATTAAGTCACCAAGTGAGGGCTCAAATTCCAAGAGCTACCAGTATAAGAGTTCTTATTATAAGATAGTGGATTAATAAGGATAGATTTCATTGCCTGGATAATTCCCTAATTTCCAGTTCGACTTGTATAATTGGTGTCTCTCAGTGCTGAACAATGCACTGGCTTTAATATTTCACAAAATTCTCCGGCTAAATCTTTTACTTTGGTCCCATTGGATTGTCAATATCATTTTCAGTAGAAATTGATATGCTGGGGAATCAATTTCAGGAGATTAACATTCCATACACATATATGGGATGTCTGAGCCAGGAGCATATGATACAGACCAATGTCATGAAATATAAATTCCAAAATCTTGTAGAAATAAAGTAAATACTGAATGAGAATGGAAGAGAGAGAGAAAGAGCAAACTATCATCTGGCATCAACTTCATCTAGGAATGAAATGTCTATGCTAATCTGGTTAGCAAGGACTGCTACCTCTCCCGGTCTGATTCTCTTTGATCTTCTTTAGGGCTTTGGACTTGCTTTCTGCCTTTTGGGTACAGATGGAGAAAACACGTGAAGTCTAGACTTATTGTTTCTGAATAACTTTGACTGACTCATTTCAGATCATTAAGAATTTCCAAAGAGGAAAAAAAAATCCCTTCTCCATGAGAAAGAACAGAACATACTATCAGGTTCAACTTTATTCAAACTAGGATTGCAAATGTCTCTCGCTTCTGCCCACGTTTCCCCATGGCTTCTGAGCTTCACGGAGAATGTTGAGCTTTACTGAACGTGCACTGGGAGGGTTCATAATAAATTGTGGGAAAAGGGAGGGACTGCCCCCTCTGAACAAAATGTATGTTGTGATGGTCCTTTGATGCTTTGCTATTATTAAAGGTAGAGTAAAAAATAAAAATAAGTGAGATACAACATGGCAGAGTGGGTAGAGGGTCAGCAATGGAGTCATATGTGGATTCAAGCCCTGCCTCTGACACATTGACTTGGAACCTTTGGACAAGTTACTTAACCTCTAAATGCCTAAAGCTGCAGAGCAGCTGTAGATCTGCAATGATGATAGTAATTTCTGCACCAGGCTCTCTTTATATCACTGAAATCATAGGTCCAATCCAAAAAGGAAAAAAAAAAACCTGATACATATATTACCCTTTAAGGTTTGCAGAGCACTTTGCATACAATATCTCATTAGATCCTCACAACGATCCTATAAGGTAGGTGCTATTATTATCCCTGTTTTATACAGATGAGGCACAGAGAGGTTAAGTGACTTGCTCAGGGTCATATGGCTAGGCAAGGTAGTGTCTGAAGAAGGATTCAAACTCTTGGCTTTCTGATTCCAAGCCCAGAAGTCAGTCCACTGTTCCCTAAATTCTTAAGTATTTGTTTATGGAAAATATGGGAGAGAGCTAGCTTTAATTTAATAAAAGATCATTTTTCAAATTGAGAGCTAAATCTCCATGAGGAAGGGAACAAATTGAAGATTCCAGGGCTGAACTGAATTTATGTTTGGTTGATATTTCCTCCTATTTCTTAACATTACTGCAGCTACCTTTAATGTATTTTAGTTGTGTAGGTTTGCTTTGTCAGGCAGTAGTTTCCCGATTATTTGGTTAAGAATGTGTTTGTGCTCTTGAAACGGGTGTCTTTTTTGGTGAAGATGAATCTTTTTTCAGCATTATAATGTGAACACTATTTAGCTACACCCAAGCTGTCATGGCTGTGTCAGCAGAAATGTATGTAAATTCCTAGAATCTCAAGGATGACTAATGGATTACACTATAGGAGAGAGAAAGTCAAGATGTTTCTTTTCCTCCAGAGACATAATAAAGTATCTGTACTGATGCCAATTCCATGCAGTAGACATGGAGCATTTCCATTGAAATCTAATATTCACCAAATTTCTCTTATAAATGCACGGAGTAAAGAAACCACCCCTAGCCCCAACAAAATGAAAATAAATACCTTAGACAAAGTTTTTTTTTTTTTTTTTTCTAAATAACCTTCAGGCTGGGACTCAAACGTTCCCAAGAGTTTCTCATTTTGTGTGAAAAATGATTTTACATTCTTTTTTTTTTGAATTTTCAGACCTTCGCCTTTTTGCAATTCCTTAGCAACTTTCTCTGAGTGTGCTGGGAAAAGGGCAGAAGGGATTTCTCCTAATTGTTCCCCACCCCAGGAGCAGATAATGTTGACTTTTCTCAGAAGAAGAATTTGGTCGAGGTAGATGCATGCCAGCATACAACCTAAGAAGAGAGTGACTAAGAGGTGACTTTTCCAGCCCAAGAGATAATAATAGATTTTTTTGCAGAAGCACATGGCAGAGGCATACATGTGCAGACCCACTCATCTACGGAATTCGAGGACACTATTCATTGACCTGAGCCTCCTGTGTAGAGGCAGGGGAATTTCTATCACCTAGGCAGTGTTATCTCAGAATAGAGATTTGCTGGGCAGCACTAGCCTTGGAGTTGATTCATGGATGACCCTATGCAAGGTTGTAGACCTGGTCTTCTAGAGAGCGAAATGGATATTCTGGGCAGTGTGCTTAGAAAGAAGAAGATTACTCATGTGACCTCTGTGGTTGGAGGAGTAAAAAAGGAACCCATGATTTGGGGAAGCAAGGGACCTTGGTCTTGCTACCCCTCCTAACACAATGATTTGTATAATGCAAGTCTGCCAGGCAGGGGTATTACTTGTTCAAAAGCTCCAAAAATATGGTTGTCTTCTGGAAGGAGTTTATGGGGTATTTGAGTGCTTTATATATTTTCTGTGTCTGCTTATGAGCTCCTAGAGTCCTTTGGGGGCTTTATATGTTTTGGTATCTGTTTAAAGGCTCCTGTGAATCCTCTGTATCTTTTGTACTTTCTATGGGGTTAAATGAAAGCCGTCCCATTCTCAGGAAAAAACAAAAAAACAAACAAACAAAAAAAAACACAAATGGCTTTGTATATCTTTTGCTTCTCCAAAAAAAAAAAAAAAAAAAAAAAAGGGTGGTTTAGCATATATTCAGAGAGTTGCTGGGATCAGAGAAAATTAAGTGGCGGCACCTATGGTGGGTGACTGATCTCTGGGCAGAGGGTAGAATTTGAATTATGCCTGTGAAATCTGGACACTATTCCAGCGCCATGCCAGGAAACTAAATCGCTTCCATTTGAATTATCTTAGGAAGATTCTGAAGATCACCTGGCAGGATAAGGCACCAGACACTGAGGTCCTTTCTCAAATGAAACTGCCAAGCATTCAAACTCTACTGCAGAGAGCGCAACTCTAATGGGCTGGCCACCTTGTTCGAATGCCAAGCATAGGCTTGCCTAAAAGACCATTTTACAGAGAACTCACACAAGGCAAGTGCTCACATGGTAGTCAGAAAAAGCGATACAAGGACACTCTCAAAAACTTTGGAATTGACTGTGTGACATGGGAGACATTGGCACAGGACCGCCCAGCATGGCGTGCGCACATCAGAGAAGGTGCTGCGCTCTGTGAGCAAAGCAGAATTGTAGCTCAAAAGAAATGCAAGATGCACAAATTTAGAGAATTCACCTCAAATGTTCACACGGACTATCTGTGCCCAACTTGTGGTAGAGCATTCTGAGCTCGTTTTGGTCTGATCAGCCACAGTGGGACACACTGAAACTTGACTCTAACATAGCAATGTCATTTTGTTCTTCTTCAAGAGCAAAGGACAACGATATATAGAATTTGACACCCTAAACTGGTTGAAGGCTTTGGTGATCTGGGTGTACTGGGTGAAAACCATTTATGTTAATTTTGTAAAGTTCTAGTTTAGACATGAGGCTGTTTGGTACAGTGAAAAGAGCAACAGCTCTGAAATGAGGGTTCAAATCCTATCTCTGACGGTTACTACTCCTGTGACTTTGGCCAAGTCATTTAATCTTCCTGGGCCCTAAATGAGGGATTTGGAGATGGCCTCAGAGGTCCCTTCCAGCTCCAGGTCTATTATATTATGACATTTCTGAGACTGCAGATGCTTGATGCATTCTAGAATGGGAGGAAAGAGTCAATTTCCAGAAAGGCTTAGTATCTCCCTAGATAATCTGTCATGTCTCCTGCCATGGACAGAAATTTCACTATCAAGTTGCCATTTCCAAACTCTCTTACACATTTGAGGCTTTCAAAAGAACAGCTGTTTGGAGCACAGAACCCCCACTACCACTGTTCTCCAAGCCCTCTAAAGTCACTTTACTACCTAGTTGTAAATGTAAGTTATGAGATGATCTTTGGCTGGGGCCATATGACGCCAGAGCAACCAGTGGAAAAGCAAGTCAGTCAAATCTGTTTTGCCTGCTTTATGACAAAGAGTCAGTTTGACTGATTATTTTGAGCTGAATGGATTGGTTTTTGGGGCATCGTGATGGAGCGGCCTTCATGTGAGGGACAAAATGAGCATGTCTCCATCTTTCTGTTAACAAAGTAGCCACTGAATCGAGTCTCGAATCGGGGGTTGAAAAGTCTGGTGCAGTATTTTATGTGCATTTGAAATATATCACAATTTTAACAATTGTCCCCTCTTTCCCTGGTATCTTGGTACTTATTCCTATGCTAGAAGCCAAAGTCATCTGCAATACAAAGTTCCTGAATACACCCCAACATTTTGAACCCTCAGAGCAATGCCAGCTTAAATTATCAAAAGGATCAAAATTACTTTGGTTCCAGCCAAGCTAAAATGCACTCCAAGCCAGAATACAACATGCTACCTTCCATTTCAGAGAAATGAACCCACTCACAGGAATAATGCAATTTTCTCTCTCAGATGTTATGGATAGAAATGAGTCACCCCCCAAACTCAAGTAAAATTGAGAGAAGTAAATATTGAGTCAAAAATTCCCAAAGTGAGTGCAATATTGGGGTCAATTTGGCATGTACTGGCTAAAGAATTGGTGCATCCTTTCAGTGTTACAGAAACAAATAAATTGCAGACCCTCAAACAACCTTAATATTCTTTCAGCATTTTGTACAGTCTTGGCATATTTCTGTTGTTCAGAGTAGGAGAAATTCTGATTATTGGGACAAAACTCACGGGACTCGTGGAAGTTCACAGACAATAAAAGAATGCTTCAGATTAAAGGCTGCAATTTGGTAGAGGACTCTCAGGCCTCCAAGTTTCAAGTCCTTCTTTTTAAAAGAACATGATTTACTTGGGGGGGGGGGGACTAAAAAAGAGAGTCTTGACATCTTGCATCCTGATTTGAGTTTGTTAAAAAAAAAAAAGAAAAGAAAAAAGAAAGAAAAAAGGAGTACCCATAAATCAAGTTGTTACTTCTCCCAACACCAGATGATTCATAAATATTCAAGATCTCAACTTAGAAACAAGTTTAAAATAGCCCTGGATTATGCCATTGGAAATAACATGCCCAAATCATTATAAAGGGTGCTCTTATTCAGCCTTGGAGATTTGGCTACTGTTGAAAGGAGCAGCCTGCTTCCAGGAACCAGCACTCTACTAAGAAGACATTTTGACTAAAGAATACGCAAGGCTCTTGGTCCCCAGTCACGAAGGCAAGACGTCCATTTACCCATCAATCACAGATAAAAAACTCTGTGGACACGTATGCTGACTACCCAATGTAACCAATTAGGATAACCATTCCTTCATACCATACAAACTCATTTCCTTAAACTGTTACTGCAGTGAACTCCACACTTAACAAATGAGTGGACGCAAACTGATTTGCATGTAATAACGGTGGCAATAAACCTTTCTTGGTTCATGCAATTTTTTCCATCTGTTAACAGAGTGGAAGTTTCCTATCTATTATTCCCAGAGGGGGACTTACCCAGCTGGACATCAATAACACTTGGCTGATTCTCCCTGGGGAACAATGGCTTGGGAGGTTTGTCTGTGAGTAACGCTGGAAGAGAAAATGAGAGAAAGTAATGGGAAAATGGAGATAAATTACACAAGAAAAAAATATTTTATCTTGTATGATATTTAATGTTTGTAGACTTGATGGCATGTAAACATTTATTACACAGTATTCTTCCTTAGGCTGCTACTCCATACATACAATATCAATTTCCCAGCACATTTGGAGCCCTATTGATTCACTGTAAATAGGCCATTTTGACAGCTAAATTTTCCAACAAGATCAAATAAATGGACTCCTCTTGAGTGGTTTTGGTAAGCTTGCAGGGATCAATAAAAAAATTAAATATAATATAATAAAACAAATCCCATATCCACTCCTTTGCAACTCTAAATAGTCTCAATAAAATAGAATCTGAAATATGCCAATTCAGGGAGGTCTTTCTGAACCTTCTAGACCAGAGGTGGGGAACCCACGGCCTCCCGGCTGCAATGTGTGACCTCAACAGTTTGAATTCAGTCAGAGGGCTTCATCTGAGGACCTAGAGGGCCACATGTGACAGGTTCCCCACTCCCGGTCTAGACCTTCCACTCCAAGGCCAATATGTACCTTTCAGTAAACATGTCACTAACCAATCAATCCAAAGTCATTTGAATAGATAGGCTCTGTGTTTGTGGCAAGTCAAGTACTATGTTAGACTCTGTGGTGGGCTTCGTGCTGGGACTTGAGAGTTAATTAGAAGATATGGATCCACTTGCAAACATATTCTTACAAAACTGAGGCCAGAAGTTTAAGCCATATTCAACAATTAGAGGACTATAGAAGACCCAATATTGGCCGCAAGGCCCTTATCCTCATCCTATCTATCTCTTGTGGGCCAGGCTTAACTCAGGACAGTCTGTTAGTTCAGGCACTGCACCAGAGTGAAGTGAGACATTCATAGACCATATGATGTTGTACAAAAGGAAGTTTACTTGACGACAGCCTTGAAAGGGAATTCAGTAAAGAAAGAGTGTTGGTTCAGTTGGGCCCAGCTTCCCGTAGCTCTGCATTTGCTGTGGTGGCATATCTGGCCAGAGAGGTGTATTAATTTGCAAAGCAGTACATCATCCACCAAGACTGAGGAACACTCAACTCCTCATGTGCTAGGTGTTTATGCCTTAGGTCATTGGAAAGATATGTGAGTGGCTTGAACTTTACTCCTTTGGACCAATTAAGTCTCAAGGGTGGTTCCATTGCCTTTTGAGAGAAAAATCAGCCTATGTCACCAGGACCTTCCAGTTGTCTTTCCAGTAATAGCTATTACTGCTACCACACTGCTCCCAATATCCTCAGAGAGAAGGTCCTGAAAACCATCAAGGACATTCAGAATCACAAAATCATTTGGAAGGGGCTTCAGAGGCCCTCTAATCTAACCCATACTTGAACAAGAATCCCCTCTTGTCAAAACCAACAAGAAGCCATTCAGACTTTGTCTGAAGTCTTCCCAAGATAATCCTTCCTCTTTTGGGTAACACTAATTGCTAGGAAGTCTTTCCCAATTTCAACATCAATTTACCTCTCTGAAACCCCAATCCATTGCTCCCAATTTTACTTTCTGGAGAAGAGCAAAACAAACTTCAGGGATGCTTTTGGAATTGAATCGGATTGCACTGAGGTCTGATCTCGCTTTCACATAACTCTTCAAATAGCTGAAGACAGCAATCATGTTCTACCTAAGTCTTCAGTTTTCCACTCATTCAACCACTAATGCCTTGGAAGGGATCCAAATTAAAAAGCAATGTCAGGGACTCCACTGGAAGTCTCACAAAGGAAAAGACAAGGGCTGAGGAACTTCAGGGAGGTTCAATGATCATCTGGTCCCTGTATCAAGAAACAGCAAACTCAAGATCTGTTGCAGATTTTAGTGACTGCCCAGTTCCCATGCAAAGAAGCCTAATACTCCTTAGAACTACGCAGTTTCCTCAGCAGCTTTGTTCAAGTAACTCATGTTTCCTTCTCCCAAAGTAATAAGGAAATCACGTGGTCCATTGAGAACTGAGATAAGTACTCCCCAACAGACATGTGGGCAGGTGGCAGTTATTGGGGTATAGATGTGAGAGTATTTTCTACCTGATTCAATTCCTAGTCTTGCCCATTATGGCTAAGTGGCCATACCAAGGGGCCTATACACTACATTTGTGGGAGCTTATCTAAGATACAAACACACACACTATATACATATCTCTGTATATCTATATACACACATACAAACATATATACACATATACATACAAGATACACACATTATATATATAGTATGTGTATTTATATATTTAATATAACAATTAACAACCGTAACTATCAATATAAATGGGATATACTTGCCCATAAAATGGAGGATAATAGAAAAATTTGTTAGAAGATGGAGGCCAGCATATGTTGTGTATAAGAAATGCCTAACATAGTTGAAGCATAAAGATCTACACAGTTAAAATGTGGGATTGGAGCAGAGTTTATTCTGTCACAGGTGAAGTAACGAAAAGGCACAGTTGGGGCAGCTAGGTGGTACAGTGGATAGAGCATTGGCCCTGAAGTTAGGAGGACCCGAGTTCAAATCCGGCCTCAGACCAAACACTTGACACTTTACTAGCTGCGTGACCCTGGGCAAGTCACTTAACCCCAATTGCCTAAAAAAAAAATTTAAAAAAAGAAAAAACAGAAAAGGCACAGTTGGCTATATGTTCTCAGATAATCCATCAATAAAGACTGACACTTGAAAGAAAAACAAATGTATATTAACTGTTTATGTGTCTATGTGTATACATAGTATGTATATCTTGAATAAGATATATACATGTATATGTATATGTGTGTATGTATATATAGTGTGTATATATATGTGTGTGTATGTATATATATATATATGTAGTGTGTATATATGCATTGGCTGCTCTGCCGTTGCAGAGGATCCGTTAAAGATTTTTTTCTTTTTGTATTTTTCCCCTTGGATGTGAATGGACAACGTTTTACAATGTAACTTTTCCAAGCCAGATTAATTCATTTTCAAATGGCTATTTTGCTGTTGTGTAAAGTGCCATTAAAGTTATCATTACTTACTGGAGTGACATTGTCCGTCAGTTAAAATAACTTGCAAATTGGAGTACTGGCTTAAATCGCCACCATGATTATTCATCTATTATAAAATTGGCACACAATAGCAGTACCAAATTCTCATAAAGAACTGTCGATTTGGGGGAGGGAGTTTCCATTGACCACGATTATAAAAATACTTCAAGGACTTGACATTATTCAGTGGTGTGCTAGGTGGTACAGTGGACAGAGCAACCAGCCTGGAGTGAGGAAGACCTGAATTCAAATCTGGCCTCAGATACTTCCTAGTGCTGTGACCCTGAGCAAGTCACTTAACCCTGTAAAATGAGCTGGAGAAACTCCAGTATCTTTGCCAAGAAAACCCCAGATGGAGGTCACAAAAAGTTGGACACGACTGGAATGACTGAACGACACGTACAATCTAAGGTGTAATGAGGTAAAGATTGGTCACGATAGTGACATTATGTAAGCTGGCTGAAACAATGGTACATTCCAGCATCCCCAAGGAGATAACTGTTAATAGTGTTGTTTGCAAACTAGTTATTAAACTCCGTGCTGCTGACTGGGAGCTAATGAGAAAGTTGAAAGTCTTACTGGTGAGAGGAGGAACGACTGTGTACAATATGAGAGACCTGCTGGCAGAAGCAATGCCACCCTCAGCAATTCATGATTAGGAGACATCCCCTCCTTGGGAAAGCCTTGGCGGCCACACCTTTCTCAATAGCCAGTGAATGAGTCTTGGGTAGCAGTTACTCACAAAGGGCGGCCTGTCAGTCCAACAACATTACAACAAGGTATTCAATAAGGGAAGCTGCAGTCCTTGTAGGGGCCGTGTTCACTGACAAATTAGAAAGCCTTTGATACCTGGCTGGAAAGTGCCACAGATACACTATGGGAAGCTAGAAGATTGTTACAGGTGAGTATCTGAGAACCCTGGGGACCTTCTCTTGATATCATAAGCACATTAAAGCCAGGCTACTCTGAGATTTGAGTGCTTGAATGTCTGCAGATGCCTACAGGCATTCCTGTTTGGTGATCCTGGAAGGGAAGGCCTCTGATTTTGTACTAAGGTTAGAACTTTCGCTACAGATAAGTCATGACTGGGGTACAGTATCTGAAGAGCACTCTGACAACATTAAACTAACTCAAAAGCCTAGAGAGGCCATAGATAGGTGGTAGTATACTTACTATGAATGCACCAATGGCTATGTGGGCAACGGAGATAGCATCCAAGTTACGCTGAACCAATATAGTCAATACAGGACATAGAGTAAGAGCAGATGGATGGTGCGAGTTTGCTTAGGCAACAGAAAGTGGCTTCTATGACCTCCCTCTAGGCAATACCATTCTGTGTGTACTCCAGAAGCCCAAGGCTTTTGGACACAGTCCAAGACGGGTCTGTTGTTTATCTGACTACTGCTGTTCAGAGTGTTTTTTCTTCAAGGGACAGAGAGGCTTAGGGTGAGACAATTCACCTTGGGATGATTAACAAGACAGTGTAGAAAAAGAGGCACAGTTATATTTTGTATAGCTATGGGCAAGACAGGCACATGCATGCCAAGTGGACTCTCACTCACTTCAAAAATCCAATCAACTATTAAATCTTGCTGTTTCTACATACAAAACATCTCTTACATTTGACTTTTTCTCTTTAATAACACAGTGGCGGGTTGACTAGGTCCTCATCACCTCTCCCTTGGATGACTGCAATAGGCTTCTAAGTGGTTTTCCTGCCTAAAGTCTCTCCCCACTCCAATCTCTCCCCACTCAACTCCAAAAGTAATTTTCCTAAAGTGCAAGTCTTATCATGCCAAAGTCCCTGTCCCTCCCACTCAATTAACTCCAAAATAATGGCTTCCCCCATTACTTCTAAGATAAAATATAAAGTCCTCTGTTTAGCATTTGATTCTTTTTATAATCTGGCCACTTCCTATCTTGTCTCTCCAGCTTACTTCCAGACTCAGCTCAAATGCCGCCTTCTGTTTGAAGCCTTTCCCAGTACCCCCAGATGCTAGTGCCTTTTCCTCTAAAGGTGCCTTTCATCTACTTAGTATGTATCTTGTAGATTACAATTATATACATATTTTCTTCCTTATTAGAATGTAAGATCCTTGAGGCCAGGGATTGTTTTTGCTTTTTCTGTGTATCCCAAGCCCTTATCACGGTGTCTGGCACACAGTAAGTGCTTAATAAATGCTTGTTAGATGATTTATTGATGGAAGGATGGTTATCAGAGGCTTGTGAATTTGTCAGTAGATGACTCATAATCCCATACACAAACTGGATTTCTTGGCTTTGAAGTGGGCTGTCATGGATACAAATGATACTGCTACAAAGCATTGCCAAAGATTACCAAATCTTGGGAAGGAAACAAAAGACCTTAGGGGTACTGGCTGTGTTTTCCTCACTGTTGCTCACTGAAGACAAGGAACGGGAAAGGGAAAAAATTATTTTGGAAGTGATGAAATGGAAATAGGGTCTGAAACTGGGATTTAGATTTCTGGACTATATCTTACAATGTAATAATGATAGATTCCTGGCAATGGATGGTATGCATCTAGCAAAAGCTGGTAAGAATATATCTGCTTGCTGTCCTACAAATCTAATCAAAAGGGCTTTAAAATAAAAAGGAGAGCGAGGGAGAAAACTGCCAATGTACATCTATCAAGCTAGATACCAGAGAAAGTAGCTACATTATCGGAAGAATAGCAGTTGAGACATCCAGAAGTTCACAGGAGACAAAATCCAAGGAAGAAAGGACAGCCCACTTCAAAGCCAAGAAATCCAGTTTGTGTATGGGATTTTGAGTCACCTACTGACAAATTCACAAGCCTCTGATAACCATCCTTCCATCAATAAATCATCTAACAAGCATTTATTAAGCACTTACCATGTGCCAGACACCGTGATAAGGGCTTGGGATACAAAGAAAAAGCAAAAACAGTCCCTGGCCTATCACCTAAAAATATAGGGGACAACACCATTCTCCCAATCCCTCAGGCTTGAAACCTAGGCGTTAGCCTTGACTCATCACTGTCTCTCATTTCCCAAGGCCTGCCTATTTCTCCTTCGCGACATCTCTCAAATGTCCTTCCCACCCTTCCTCTCCACCTTCTCTTGTCTGATATGGCCACTACTCTGGTGGAGGCCTTCATCACCTCATGCCTGTACTATTGGAACAGCCTGATGGAGGGTCTGCCTGTCTCCAGTCTCTCCAACTCCAATTCATCCTCCATTCAACCACCAAAGTGATTTTCCTAAAGCAGGAAGTTTTGATCATGTTATACATACTCCAACCACCCCACCTTCTAACTCAATAAACTCCATTAGCTCTCTATGGTCTCCAGAGTCAAATACAAAATCCTTTGTTTGGCATTCAAGGCCCTTTGTGATCTGGCTGACTCCTACTTTTCCATTCTTCTTATACCTTCATTCCTTGATATGTACTCTTCAATCCACTGGCACTGGCCTCCTAGCTACTGTTCCTTGTCTCTGGGCATTCTCTTTTGCTGTCCCCTATGCCTGAAACGTTCTCACTCCTCAACTCCACCTACCGACTTCCATGGATTCCTTTAAGTCCCAAACAAATTCCTATCTTTCACATGAAACCTTTCACCACCCCTCTTAACCCAAGTGCCTTCCCTCTGTTAACTATTTTCTATGGATCCTATATATAGCTTGCTTCATGTATATTTTTTTGCATGTTGTCTCCCCATTAGATTGTAAATTCCTTGATAGTAGGGACTGTCTTTTGCCTCTTTTTATATTCCCAGCACTTAGCACAGTGCCTGGCAGATAGAAGGTACTTGATAAATGTTATCGATTGGTTGATTTGGTTGATGTCTAAATACAAATGCCCAAATGTTAGACAATACACAGAAAGGAATAAATGTCCTAATACAAGGAGACAAATTTGAACTCACAGGTGTCATTGAGACTTTGTGGGATGAGAATGATGACTGAAATATGTTTCTACATGGATATACTTTATCCAAAAGACATAGGATAAGTAAAAGCAGGAATGTGACTGCATTGTATATTAATAAGGCATTTTGCTATGAGAAAATCCAAGAACCAGAGATGGGAAACATGTCTGAGAACATTTAGGGAAAATAAAGGGATAGAAGTGCAAATGTGATTTTGCCATTTTGAGTCTGGGGAAAGAATAAGAAATACTTGAGGAAACATTACAATCCTGGTACAAATGCATGATATAGTAATGATGAGAGAATCCAATTACTCAGACTTCTGCTTCTCAATACATTGCAACCAGCAGCTATCCACAGGGGAGTCAGCTGGACTCTCTGAGGGACAGGAACAATGTACTGAAGAGCTAGCCAAGTAGCCTCTGAGGCAGGCTCCAAAGAGAGTTCATCCAGCAGTCGTAGATGGATTAATGGAGGCAGACGATAGATAGCTCATATAAAGAGGATTTGGATCATGATTCAGATGAGCAGGATTTTATGGTGATATCTTCTCGGGAGTCAAAGAAGTTGGATAAGGCTGTTCTGGCCCAAGGGGAGACCTCTGCCCAGATCAGGGTGCGGAGAATGAATTCAAAAGCCATTCTTTTTCTGTTTAAAACTCTAACAATGGTGGACCTGAGGAAATGGGGCCATCTAAATAGCCTGACTGAGGGCTTGAGACAGAGAAAGCTAGCTTTGACTTTTCAACAAGTTAGGGATTCAGTGTATTGGAGGATATCAAGAATGCTGAACTAACAGAAGGTCGCTGCAAGAGTGAGGAGAGTTATCACTGTAGTGAACTGGCTGAATAATGATACTCCAGGAATAATCAGAGAGGAGGTAACATATAAAGTCAGATGATGCTCATTGATGGGATACATGTAGTATATACTATGGTGTGCAACCTTGCGTTCTGTGTTTGTTCCTGCATTTGACCTCTGCGTTTGGCCTGCTATATGTAGCTCGGCAATGTATGGTATGCTCTACATGTCTGCAGATGTGCTGTATATTGACATAATTACCTATGTCTTTTCTGTATGACAACTGATGAATGTTTATAATGTAAGCTTGTGGATGTACGTGGGTACCCCTTGTGATTCATAGGGACTTCAGATTTTTCCTAGGGGATGAATTAAGAGTTCAGGCAGGAATCCTCATGATACTTGGGATAGGATAAGCCTAGGGGTCTCAGTGACCGACTGGAACTCTAGTAGGGCGTCCCTAGACTTGGAGTGAGTCTGTCTAAAAAGCTTTTTATGAGGGATCTACAGATCTCCCTCCCATTATGGCAAGGAGATAGATTTGGGAGTCAAAATAAGCATTCAAGTATGGAAGTGGCAGTGTAGGAAAAAGGATGTTTAACATCTGATTGAATACTTCTCCTTACCTAGTTATTCTATTTCACTAAATGCCTTTACTTTGAGTTAATGGTTATAGGGTTTTATTTGACAAAGGAAACACTGGTGGGGGCCCTATCCTTCTGCCACTCTTTCCTTCACCCCTGTCTCTCATGATGAAGTATGTGCCCTTCCTTACTCCTCACCAAGGCTAAACCCTTTACTTGTTCAAGTGATCCCCATTCATTCTCCTTCAACAGACTGTCCCCTGTCTTCCCTACTCTTTCACTTATTTTCAATTTCTCCCTGTCTACGGGCTCATTCTATGCTGCCTACAAATATGCCCACGTCTCCCTCATCCTGCAAAAAACCCCCTCAATTTATCCTTCCATTCCTGCTATTGTCTTATATCTCTTCTGCCCTAGTAGCTCAACTCCTCAAAAAGACCATTTACAATAGGTACCTGAGGCTTGAAACTTAGATGTTATCCTTAACTCTTCACACTCTCTTATGTCCCACAGCCAAGCTGTTGCCAAGACCTGTAGATTTCACCTTTGCAACATCTCTCAAATATGCCCCCTCTCCTCTGGCACTGCTACCACTCTGGTGAAGGCCCTCTGTCACACCTGGACTATTGGAATAGTCAGTTGGTGGGTCTGCCTGCTTCAATTCCCTCCCCATTTCAATCCATCCTTTATTCAGCCACTAAGGTGATTTTCCTAAAGCATAGGACCCACCACTTCAGTCCTCTACTCAATAACCTTCAGTGGCTCCCTATTGCCTCCAGGAAAAAATACAAAATGCTCAGTTTGGCATTCAAAGTCATTCATAATCTAGCCTCTTCCCACCTTTTCAGTCTCCTTAGACCTTACTCCCTATCACATACTCTTTGGGGCAGTGACACTGGCCTGCTGGTTGTTCCACAGACACTCCATATCTCAGCTTCAGGCAATTTTCTTTGGTTATCCCCCATGCCTGGAATGCTCTACCTCCTTCACTCCACCTGCTGATCTCTCTGGCTTCAAGTCCCAACTAAAATCCCATCTTTTACTGTAAACCTTTCCCAACTCCTCTTAACTCTAGTGCCTTCCCTCTGTTAATTATTTCCTATTTATGCTGTACATAGCTTGTTTCATATATATTTATTTGCATGTTGTCTCCCACGTTAGATTGTAAGCTCCTTGATGACAAGGTCTGTCTTGTCTCTTTTTGTATTCTGAGTGGTAGGCCCAGTGCCCGGCACATAGTAGACACTTAATAAATGTTTACTTATTAATTGATAAATGAACTCTGGATCTGAATAGATTTTTACTCTATCAGTACCATGAATCTGGGTATATCTGAGAAGGGGGACCACATTGAGGGGTCCTGGCCATTATAGCAAACACACATCTAGGCCTGGGAGTCTTCAAGAAGCACATAACATTGTTGTGAAGATGAAAAAATAAGTGGGGCAGTTTAGCTGGCCAGAAGCCCAACTCAGAGACAAATAGACTGAGTAACCAGAACTTGGAAATCAGCTGAGACACAACCAGCAGGCAAACCAATTAATTTCCTTAGTGATCACATTTGAGGTCTCTATGTGCTATTAGTAGAAGCCAAGGGAGGATTGTCAATACCAACCCCACTGAACAACTAATTAGAGACTTAGGGCTTCATTAGAAGACCTTTCCTGGAACTACTGAATGACGAAAGCAGGTCTCACCCTGCCTTTGGAGTAATTCACATTTGATGGAAAGAATGGGAACAGAGGATGGGTGGCAGTGTTAGTTTCTTGATTCATATTCCTCCCCTCTTCTTCTATAGATGTGCTAATGTTTAATTAACCTCATAGATGGTGGATCCAGCTAGCATATTATGATACCAGTCATTACTATGCCAACAAGTTCTTTATTACTGGTGCCTACAGGTGCTAATGCTGCATCCTTTATGTTGGGTGTTAACTCTCTCAGAGTGAAATGTACAAATTATCTCTTTCTCTCCTAATATAGGCAGAGCTTTTGTCTGTAAGCACTGCAGGCTCAACTATTTTGACTGAAATGGTGGGTAAGCTTGCTCACACAACTGGTCAGAGGAGGGAGGAGAAATCAATCAAACTTCTTGCTTGATTGAAAGGCAAATTGGATTAAATGGATGAGCCATTCCACATTAGGGAGAATGGTTTGGATTTGGTATTGGTTGGGACAATGCTTCACCCTCTGTAGCCCTGCAAATGTCCCTCTGATACAGTATCACTGTCTTTCTTTCCCCTTCTTTCTTTTTACAATGTCCACTTCTTCTTCCTTCCACCATTGGCTTTTCTTTCTTCTCTTCCTCTTTTTTTTCTTCTCTGAAGGAATATTTCCTTCCATATTTCTACATTTCAGGTCGATTTCACATCTAATCTCACCCAACATGTACTGCTGGTTCTCCCCTCTCTGACTACTTCCACATTCTACTTGTCTTTCCCAGACTGGATGGTGACTACACAGTGGGACATAGGATTCCTTCACATAGGGAGAAAGTGCAAGATTTGGAGTCAGCAGATTAAAACATTGGTTCTTCCACCTGTGACCTTGGGCTTCCTTTAACTTCTCAGCGTCTTAGTTTCCTCTTCTGTAAAATGAGGGGGTTGGGTTAGATGGTCTCTGAGATCTCTTTCAGGTCTAGACCTAGATTTTTCTGTGTGACATTGGGCAAGTCCCTTCCCCTCCCTGGGCCTCAGTTTCCTCCTCTGTAAAATCAGGGAGTTAGACTATTTGACCTCTGGGGTTCCTTCTATCTCTTGGGCAAGGTCATACTGAAGGCAGCTCCAACAGGCTTCCAAAAGCCAATTGTTAATTTTCAGTGTGAGCACTTAACCCTCAGAAATCATCAAATACTACAAATCATGTCTTGACTTATTGTTTTATTGATCGTCTAGACTTAAGAAAGTGATGGAGGAGATGTGAATAATGCAGATTAAACTTAAAAGTGTGTCATGCTGGCATTTTCCCCCTCAGGAGCCAATTGTTAAACATTTACTAACATACTGCTGCTCCTAGGAGAGCCGATTCAACCTTAGGAAAGCTTCAACTGTTAGAAAGGTTTTCTTGATGTAAGGCAAAAATCTTCTTCTTAAAAACTTTTCCACCCATTTCTCCAAATTTTAACCTCAGGTGACAGTCATGATAAACTGCAACCCCCTTTCATGAGATCCCTTTGCATATTTGAAGAAAGCTATATCTCCCTTATCTTCTTATTTAATTGGTTAAAGACTCCAAATAAAGAAAGCTAATGAACATATTTAATAAAGACTCATAGATCTAGAACTGGAAGAGATCATCTAGTTCAACCTCCTTATTGTACAGAGGAGGAAACTGAGGCCCAGGGAGGGGAAGTGCATCTCAATGGACGCCAAATCAGGATCCAAAAAGAGAGATCTTGACAATCTAGAATCTCAGACAGAAATAGAGACTCTTAGGTAAAGAAACTCTTAGAGGGTTGCCTAGGCAGGGCTTCTTAAAACTTTTTCCACTTGAGACCCCTTCAGTGCTTCTTAAACTGTGGGGTCACGACCCACAGTGAGAGATTGAGAACCAGGGATGGGGGTAAATTTAATTAAATGGAATTGAATAGTAATTAATGTGAAGTATTATACTTCAAGAAATAAATTGCACAAGTGTAAGATGAGAGAAAAATGATTAGATAATTCATATGCAAAAATACAGAGGGCATTAGCCACCTTAATAGGCACCAACAGGGATATAGCAGCTACAAAAGCTAATGCACTGTTAGGCTACAGAAAGAGAGGTGTAGTATCCAAGAATGGGGAGGGGACACCCCCCCTGCACTATGCCCTGGTCATGCCACACTGGGAGCATTATGTCAAGTTCTGAATGGTACATCTGGAAGGACATTGACCAACTGGAGGGTGCCCAGGATGGAGAAGGCCCTGAGTAGCATTCCATATGAAGATCAGTTAAAGAAACTGGGGTGTTTTACTGAGATAAGGTTCATAAGAAGTATTCAAGTATTCTATGTTTTGTTTGGAGACAAGGTGTCCTTAGATAGAATGTGATAGCTGTCATGTAGGAGAGGGATTAGGTTGGTTCTGTTTGGCCCAAGAGGAAAGAACTAGGAACAGTGAATTGAAATTGAAGGGAGGCAGTATTAAGCTACCTTCAAGGAAAAACAAATCTTAACTAGAGTTGTCCAAAAGTGGAACAGATTGCCACAAGAGACGTTTCCCTACTCGACGCATTCAAACAAACTCTGGATATCAGCCCCTAGTAAAGGGGATTCTTGTCCAGAAACTGTTTGGATTGCATTGGTCCTGAGGTTCCTTTCAATTCTGAGATTTTGTGATTCTGTCTTCAGCACCCTCAGGCTGTCCACTATCTGGTGGCATTCTCCCTCCTCCCCAACAGAAACCTGCCCCCGTAAAGTCTCTGCTATTGCTCTCACCCACCCATGAGAGCTAATATGGTTCTACTTTCTCTCCTTTCACAGTCTTCTTAATCCTTTGTAAACCAGCTTCCAACTTTATCATTCCAATGACATTCTCTCTCCAAAGGTACTGATGATCTCTTAGTTGTCAAATCCAAAGGCCTTTTCTCTATCCTCTTTTTCTTGGACCTCTCTGCAGCCTTTGACAATGCTAATCACCCTCTCTTCCTTGATAAGAGTATCTCTAGGTTCTCTCTAGGTTTTAGGGACAACCCTCTCTTTTTTTCTTGGTTCTCCTCCTACCTATCTTACCATTCCTTCTCTGTCTTGTTTGTAGGATTCTCTTCCAAGTCATGCCCTCTAACCATAGGTATCCCTCAGGGTACTATTCTGGGCCCTGTTCTCTTTTCCCTCCGTATTACTTCACTTGGGGACCTTATCACTTCCCATGGATTTAATGACCATCTCTATGCTGATGATTCTCAAATCTACCTATCCTGCCCCAACCTCTCTGCTGACCTCCAATCTTGTATCTCCAGCTGTCTTTCAGATATCCCTAGCTGGATGTCAAGTAGACATCTTAAACTCAATATGTCCAAAACAGAACTCATTATCTTTCTCCCTCAACTCGCCTCCCTGCCTCCCACCTTTCCTATTTGCTGACAAGGACAATACCATCCTCCCAGTCCTTCAGGCTCTCAACCTAGGAGTCATCCTGGATTCCTCACTATCTCTTATCCCCCCACAATACAATCTGTTGTCAAGGCCTATTGATTTCCCCCCTTTGTGACATCTCTCACATACGCCCCCTTCTCTCCTCTGACACTATCATGATTCTGGTACAGGCCCTCGTCATCTCACACCTAGATTATTGCAATAGCCTGCTGGTGGGTCTGCTTGCCTCCCTACTCCAATCCACCCTCCATCTAGCCACCAAAGAGATCTTCCTAAAGCATGGGCCTAATTATGTCAGTCTTGATAGCTCCAATGATTCCCTATGGCTTCCAGCATCTAATACAAAATCCTCTGGCATTCAAAGAATTTTATAACCCGGACGCCTCCTAAACTTTCCAATCTTCTTACGCCTTACTCTCTGACACATACTCTTCAATCCGGCGACACTGGAGGCCATCCCACAAACAAGACACTTCATTTCTGGACTCCGGTCATTTTTTATGCCTGTCCACCATGTCTGGAACACTCTCCCTCCTCAACTCTGCCTAGCGACTTCTCTGGATTCCTTTAAGGCCCAAATAAAATCTCATGCTTTACAGGAAGCCTTTCCCAACTCCTCTTAATTCTAGTGCCTTCCTATTTATAACATATTTGTGTATCTATATATATATATATATATATATATATATATATATCTTGCTTCGTATATATATTTTTGCAGATTTTCTCTCCCACATTAGATTGTAAGCTCCTGGAGGGTAGAGACTCTGTGGTTTTGGTTTTTGTTTTTTTGTTTCCTTTGTATCCCCAGGACTTAGCATAGTACTTGGCACATAGTAGGTGCTTAATGTTGATCTATTGATTGCTTCTTAGTCATTATTACTAAACCCACTGGTTAAAAAAAAATCCCTGTGGGAGAAAAAGCTTTGCTTCCTGGTAAAAGGATTCCAGGAATCAAGAGGAGGAGGTAGTTTAGTTCTGTCCATTCTTTCTTCTTAGTCTAACTTCTCTGCTCTTTGTTTGGTCCAATGGCTATAGAATACTTAACAAACTTATTTATTACTTACTTAGCACATTTATTACTTAGCAAAAAATATTTGCTAATTGCTATTACTGTGTACAAAGATGGCTTTGCTGATCTCTATCCATAAAGGCCATCCCATTTGCAAACAACTCTCTCCAAAGGGTTTTCTACATTCCATAACAGTGGCTCAGGGTAAAGAGATCAAGCATATTAATGATGATGATGATGACGACGATGATGACAATGATATCAATACGTGGCAAGTTCCCTGTTTCTGCCTGAATATTATATTTTTGATCTTTTATTTTTTTAAATATATCTTACTCCTATTTTACTCATCTCACCAGTTATCTCTCTCATCCACCCCAGACCATGTTCTGGAAGAGTTAACCCTTTCAGCTCTGAAATTCTCTTGCTTTCCTCTCCTTTCTCGTCAATCACCCCACATGATGGCCCAGTATATCTAGGTTATGCTTCACTTTACACTACGGCTATCTTCTCACTAGCCATCTTGCAACTGTTCATGTGATTTCTGTTTCCTCCCACTATAGTCATCATCAAATGAATTCTGTCATTGCTACTGCAAAGAGTGTATCAACTTATTCCTCAGTGGCTCCATTCATTCTCTTGGTAACTCATCATACCAAAATATTCCTCACTGGCCACCACTATATGTATCGTCTTCCCTTATTAGAATATAAGCTCAATGAGGGCAAGGACTGTCTTCACTTTTGTATTTCTATCCCCAGTGCTTGGCACAGAATAAGCATTTAATAAAGGTTCATCCATCCATACATCCATTCACCCATCCATCCATCTATCCATCCAAAAGACCTCTGCTGCTATTTAAAATAGCTAGTTACCTTTATGTAATGCTGTACCACACCCAAACATTGAAAGATTTATGGTAATAGACTAATGAAAGTCCTAATGAGCTGGGGCCCAAGCAAGCCAATAAAAGCAGTGGCTGTGCCTGGCAGACTCCATGGCTAAGTCAACTTCCTGGGGACCAACCATGACCTATTCACATGCCAAGCTCCAGCATGCTTTTTTCCCCAGGGGGCACAAGGCTCTGGGTCTGCTTTGCCCCTTTTTATGCTCTAAGGGTAGTGAGTGGCCAGGGCTTCTCTGAAGTTGTTTTTGAGGTGCTTTCCTCCCAGAACCCAATTTTTTTCCACTAGCATTTGAGTTTGAGTAACCACAGAAACTTTTGGAAGGCAAGGATGATTTCCCCTCGGTGCTGTTTGACACAGGGCCCTGCTCCAGAGACAAGAATGTTTATTCAGCACAAATATGCCCAGACATAAAGTGACTTCTTCAGACGTGGAAAGAAAATAAATTTGGGGGAAGAGAAACCTTAAACATAAGTGAGTATAAGACTTCTTTTCTCCTTTTCTTTCATGGTATTTTTTTTTGACTTCTGGCATTTTCCTCTCCAACAGGAAAGCTGAGCTTTCTTTGATACACTAGCACTGGCGTTAGCATATTGTTGATGGCAAAAAAAAAATACTAAATATTCTTTGTTTAACCAGACCTGTGATTTCATCAGTGCAAGGAACTTCCTCTCCTAATATAGATCAGCGGCTTCTCTGCAACATTCAGTCTAAGAGAATTGTTGAGGGCATTCAGAAGTTAAATGACTTGTCCAAGATCACACAGGCAGGATGTGTCAGAGACAGGACTCGAATCCACATCTTCCTAGTTCCATGGCTGGCTCTTTATCCACTATGCCATGCTTCCTGTCTCTAAACTACCGGGAGCAAAGCAAACCTTCATTTGGTGACCATATCTTCTTCGGGATTCCACACAGAAATGAAGTCATGGTTCACTACTGAGAAATTGTGTTTGTATTTGATCATTCCTCATTTTTGGTGAAGAAAGTCAGTTGGAAAAGTAAAATGATGACTGTATATCTCTTCAAAGGGAAAAGAAGGGAATAAGCATTTATATAGCACCTACTAAGTGTCTACCCCTGTGTTAAGCACTTCACAAATACCTCATTTCATTCTCACAACAACCCTGTGAGGCAGGTGCTGTTATTATCCCGATATTACACTTAAGAAAACTGAAACAGAGCTTGTGACTTCCCAAGGGTGGATTCGAATCAAGTCCTCCTAACTCCAGACCCAGCACTCTTACCTTCTGCACCACCTAGCTGCTTTTTTTAAATTAAAGTATCTTTTACTGAAGATTCATGGAAGCTCATGAATGACAAGAGTCTCAGAAGCTGGGAAAGTAACAAAGGATTGCATTTTGAATATTCAGTTAGACAAGGGTGTGAGGCGTTGGGAAGTGCTTGTTAGAGACTGAAAACCAGGTGTCCTGTAAGCATCACAAACTCAGAATACCTCAGAGGGAAGCGGTTATCTTTCTCCTCAAACTGTCCCACTTTGAAACTTCCCTATTACTGCCTTGGTATCACTCTCCTGCCTGTCAACTGGGTTTACAACCTCACAGTTATCCATGGCTCCTCATTCACACACACACACACACACACACACACACACACACACACACACACAC
>NW_020954513.1:1259638-1260264 GCF_900497805.2 Vombatus ursinus
CACACACACACACACACACACACACACACACACACACACACACACACGTACACACATATACATATATACACATACATGTACATAAACACATACATATATACATATGTATATATAGAGATGTGTATATATACATATGCATTTGTGTGTGTATGTATATATGTATATACAGATATGTATGAGTATATATGTATGTGTATATATATGCATATACATATATACACACAAACATATTATATATATAATATATACACAAACACACATATACACATATGTTTTATATATACACATATATACATACACACACATACACATGCATAAACACACACATACATACACATATGTATATGTGTGTATATATAGATATATATACATATGTATTTGTGTGTGAGTGTGTATGTATATGTGTATATGCAGATATGTATGAGTATATATGTATGTGTATATATATGCACATACATATATACACACAAACACATATTATATATACACAAACACACATACACATATATTTTATATATACACATATATACATACACACACATACATGTACATAAACATACACATATACACATATGTATATGTGTGTGAGTGTGTATGTATATATGTATATACAGATATGTATGAGT
>NW_020954513.1:1260274-1294964 GCF_900497805.2 Vombatus ursinus
TATGTATATACAGATATGTATGAGTATATATGTATGTGTATATATATATATGCACATACATATATACGCACATATATTATATATACATATTATATATACACACATATTTTATATATATACACCCACATATACATACATACATACACATATATATGTGTATATATGTATGTATACAGAGACAGAGATAAAGAGAGAGGAGAGAAGGAGCCAGCCCATGGAGCTAAACAATGTTGTTTCTATACCCAACAGCATCCCTCACTTACAGCCCCTGTCTCCCCTCACAAGGCAACCACTCAGGCCCCCATAGCCTCTCACTTGGACTTCTAACTGCCTTCTAATTAGTCTTCTTGCCTCAGATTTCTCTCTTTTCCAATACATCCTCCACACCACTACCAAAATGATATTCCTAAAGCACCAGGTTGGTCACGTCACTCCCCTGCTCAACACACCGGATGACAGAGTCAGGATCCAAAAGGATCTTCAGGGTCTATAGCACTGGACTGTATCTAACAAAATGAAATACAATCAATATTAATGTAAAGTCTACTCTTGAGTTCAAAAATCAAACTCCACATATCCAAGATGGGGGAGGTAAGGTTAGAGAGTTCTGAAAGAGATCTGGGGGATTTAGTGGACCGCAACCTTAATAACAAGATAGCAGATGATATAGCATCCAAAAAAACTAAGGTAATCTTGGGCTGCAGAGAGGGATGAAGCCAAAGTACGGTAAGAATGACATGTCCTTATTCCTTGGAGATTCTCAAGCAGAGATTGGATAGAGATGTCCCAGAGAAGATTCCTTTTGTGTTGGGGATAGACTAGATCAGAGGTGTTAAACTCGTGGCCCACAAGACTCCTGAGTACTGCCCTAACCATATTCAAATGTAATTGGGAAATATTTAACAAAATAAATAAAAATACAATAAGACATAGATAATGTTAAAATATGGTTTTCTATGTCAATATGCACCCACAGAGATTCTTGTGTACAGTTTAGGGGCCCTCGATTCGATTTGAGTTTGACACCACAGTACTAGATGATCACTGAAATCTCTTTCCAGCTCTCAAAATTTCTGATTCAGTAAGCTCCCATATGGAATATTCCATCTCTTCTCTCTGTGGAATGCACTCCCTCCTCCATCCTGCCTCTCAGAATTCTTAATTTACTTCAGTGTCCAGCTCAAACTCCATCTTCTTCAGCATGCTTTTTTAAAATTCTCTAGTGACCAGCTCCACCACTTGCACCCCGGGCCACAAATTACCTTGTATTGTATATGTGTGTGTGTGTGTGTGTGTGTGTGTGTGTGTGTATGTGGTGTGGTGTGGTGTGTGTGTAAAATCATCTTCAATAGAACGTGGGGCAGCGAGGTGGCACGGTGGATAGAGTGCTGATCTTGGAGTCAGAAAGGTCAGGAAGACCTAATTCAAATCTGACCTCAGACACTTAGGTGCTATGTGACCCTGGGCAACTCACTTAACTCTATTTACCCTAGTTTCCTCATTTATAAAATGAGCTGGAAAAGAAAATGGCAAAATCCCACTCCATTATCTTTGATAAGAAAGCCCCAGATGAGGTCAGGAAGAGTCAGATACGACTGAAATAACTTGATAATAAAAGAACTTCCTCACGTAACCTTGGCAAAGCCACTTCTCTATGGCTTTCCTCTTCTATAAAAGGACAGTGGTGGGTTAGATGTGTCCTAAAATTCTTTCCAGCCAGCCACAGTAGAATGTAAGCTCCTAGACAGTAGGAACTCTTTCATTTCTGTCTTCTTATCCCCATCACCTGACACAGTGTTTGACACATACCTTAAGAAGGTGCTTACTAAATGCTTAATGACTGACTGATGATAAACTTTACATTTCGGACTGCACTGATGAAGCTTGGAGCTGAAAGGCACAGACATCTTTGGTTGGCACTACCCCAGGCCAAGGTGAATAAGTCAGATTTGGGTGGCCTACGGAATAACAACAGAAACCCACGTGTGTTAAGAATTCAAGTTTTAAAAAGAAAGGAATCTGGTCAAACCAATGTTCATAGATTTATGCAATATTCATATCTATCTTTTGCACATTTTAGCACAAGTCTATCAACTGATGATTACTGATCAGAAATATGTATATCATATGCCTAGAGACACTTCTGTTCTCAACCTAATAGTTTGTTTACTTAGACTAGCATCCTGTTCAGTTTCTTAGTCTGTGAAAAACAGAAGAATAGACTGAAAGCACAGTATTACATTTCCGGGCTTAGCCAGCATAGCTTTGATGTGCTAATAGCCCTGAATGAAGCCATGTGTTAAATAAATAAGCAAACCATCAGGTTAAGATCACAAATGTCAAAACAGTTACACTCGACTAATTCACTGAACTGCTGATGGACATTAGCCAGTTGGTGGGCATTAGCCATAGCACATGCAGGGCTCTCAATGCAACGACTTTGTCAGGAAATTGGAACCCTGTGAAGTATGGGGACTCGAAGGAGAAATACTAGCCCCAGTGTTGGAAAGTCCCCTCTCTGTCTCTCACTGCTGTGGAAGCAGCTGGGAAGGGGTGTGACTGATTACAATTCCACAAGGATATTTAGAGATGTTGGGAAGTAGGTGACTGAGATGAGCCTTAGTATAAAGGGTATTAGAGCATGGGAGGAGAATTAGAGGTTGTGGTAAGCTACATGCTACTCAGCGTGAGAAAATCCAGTAAATTCTGGGAGGGAGCAGGAGGTTGGGGAGGCATGGTGTGTATATGTCTGTGTGTGTCGGGGCGGGGGAGGGGGAAGAATAGGGAAATGAATACATGCTTCTCTTGATTAGGGGTTGCTCTAGTGTCCTTATATATATTGCTGTAGGAACAAGCAATGATGATGCCCCAGGAGGTCAGATTTGATCCAGTTACCATTTATTTGAGCTCGCTTCTAATTCCCATCCAGAAAGAGAATGCCTAGTGGAGATATCCCTTTCTCCCTTATAACACTTGGCATGTTTATCGAGAAAATCCAGACACAAGTCTCAAAGTTTAAGAGGCGGGAGCTCTCTTCCATCCTGGCTTTGGCCATAACAAGCATCCAAAACGAATGGCTAATGGGCCCTGCCTTCTGAGACAAATAGTTTTGTCAAAAGGAATTCCCATGGGTTTCTTTGTAATTTGTTGGAGAAAATGCTAAATTTCAGTTAGAGGTTAGTGAAAACAAAGACTTAGATTTTTCCCCATCCAAGTTCACAGATACTCTGAAATCTGTTTCTGGTCTATGGATCCCAGGGTAAGAACCCCTGTGTGAGAGAGTGGCTTAGAACCCTGGGAGACTCAGTATTTGTCCAAGGTGACACATCCAGTATGTGTTAGAGGCGTGACTTGAACTCGGATCTTCCTGCCTTCCAGGTCAGTTCTCTAATCTACTATGCCAAGTTGCCTCTAATAATAGAAATTAATAATTAATAATAATAGAAATTAATATAGGACTGGAAGATTTGTGCCACACATTACAAACAAAATCTTATTTGACCCTAACAGCCCTGTGAAATAGACAGTATAGGCATTACCATCCTAATTTTACAGATAAGTAAGAAAGTAGAGAGAGGGGAAATATTTGGCCAGAGTCACTCAGCTAGTTAAATGTCTAGGACAGTATTTGAATTCATGTTCTCCTAAAACTCAATGATTACTGTTAAGTCTTCCTGACTTCTGGTGGAGTGCTCTACCCAAGATTCGTTCCATGGTGCTTCTCTTCCCAAATTGCTTATGATAACTATCAAACCAGAGAAGTTTGTGAAAATTCTCAGGGCATGGCCAGGAGGAGAACACTTCTATTTTCCTGGGGTCAGTAATTAGTCATCACTGATATATTCTGTGACTCACATACTTGACAGATGCACCTATCTGTGAATTGATGGCCTTCACCCAGTGTCTTCTAGCTGGCCTAACAATCGCATTAACCTCTTCCCATGTTCTTCTTTTTTGTTTTTCTAAATAAAGGCCATGTGGTCCAAGGAGTCGGATGCCATTTACTACCTATGTGCCTCTGGACAAGTGACTAACCTGCCCAGGCCCCATTTTCCAATTTGTAAAATGAGAAGGTGGTTTTCTAGTGACAATGGCAATATTAATTTATCTTTTCGGAACTGGAAAGAGGAGTGGAGGGTCCATATGCATGGGAGTGAGTTAGCCAATAGTAAAGTCGAATGAAGGCAGAGGAAGCGCCTTGCCTTTTAACTAGCACTTAGCTAAGTACCTGCCATAGAGTAACTGGTTAATAGATGCTTTTTAACTCATTAAAATATAAAATCAAATGAAGGGTTGGGACTAGCTGGCCTCCAGCTTTAGATTTAAATTCCTACGAGAGGAGAGACTCTAGATTAATAAGAACTGGATTGAAATCACGTCTCTGATGTTGGCTGCCTGTGTCACCTTGTCAAGTCACTTCCCAACCCTGGGCCTCAGTTTCCTCCTCTGTAAAATGAAGGATTTGGACTAAAAGACCTCAGAGGGCCCTTTCAGTTCTTGGTATAGGATACTATAATTTTATGTTTGACCATAAGCAAGTTGCTAAACCTCCCTAGATGTCAGTTCCCTCACCTTTAATAGGATGGTGTTGGACCCAATGGCCCCAATGGCCCCAATGGCCGCCAAGATTCCTTTCAATTCTAGAGCCAGGATTCTGTTATTGTGAAATCATAGCATGGTGTACTAATCTACTTCAGTCCTCTTGGTCAAAGTCTGATAATCCACAGAATTCAAACTTTCCCAGGCTTCTTCTGTACAACTGTCATGTGTGAGATGACTGTGGGGCAAAGCCACTGACTAACCATTCCTTTAGGTGGGTCTTGGGTTCCTCAAATTCAGTCCGAACAATTTTCCTAGAAGACTCTTGGGAAGTGCGAGTCACTGAGGAGCACTGTGTACATCAGTACTTGGTTCTGTTCTGCCTCCTGCTCATTTGGGGAAATCAAAACCATCTCTCCTGCAGCATTTCTTCCTAGGATGATTCTGCCATTCCTTGGGTTATAGAGACACATCTAAGTTCAGATTCTCTGAATCCATACATGAAGTAAAACATTCAGGGCTTCTTTGAGGGATTTCTTCCACTACTGGCCTCTTATCCCATAAGCTCTACAAAGGAGTCATGGATTGGCGAGGTATCTAGGTGCTGAGTACTGATTGCTATATTTGGTTAGTGCCTTCAACAGTCTGGAGTTCGCTCCAGTCACTGTAGATGCTCTGGAAATGTGTGCTGGGTCTAGACACACCAGGGCCAAAGTGTCCACTTTTTTGTTGACATGCACAATTTTCCTAGGGAATTCTAAGTTCACACTGATATAATCCCAATAAACATATTCCATTCTTGAGTCCACAGATGCAGAATCCTCCTATATGCCTGTATGTTGCACATGTCCTCCATAAAATGCATGGAACAGAACTGCCACTTGGGATCCAATGTCCAGCCCAGCATGAAAGTTGACATCTTTAATCGATACTGTCATGTGATGCTCCCACTGCATTTTGAGCTGCTGCCAGAAGACTTTATCCCTAAAATCATGCTTCTCAGCTCAGCCTCCATCACTCCTCATATCAATCAGGAAGGCTGAACGCTTTCTTAACCTATTCTCTGGCCAGCAGAGGGGTTTACAAAAAGTTTTTTGAGGATTGTTCCAATATACCATGGTTTCAGGCAGTTTATGTAACCCAGAAATCGTTTTCCCTTAATTTCTGTTTTTCATTGCCTGTACCTTACATCCCCTCCCATCGAGTATACTCAGAGTTGCACAAAGCCCTCACAATGCCATTACCATAGTTATTATATAGCATTACCCCACCCCCTTCTCAACCAAAAGCCCTATTTGTTTGTTACTTCCCATGAAGGAGGGAAAAGCTAGTCTTTCAATAGCTGCATAGTTGGGGTGACTACTAAAATAGATAATGTACAATGACGGGTCAACAATGTCACTTCAACAATAACACCAGAAAAAAATCAATAGCACTTTGACATACAACTGTACAATATTTAGAACAAATTAAACAATCTAGTTGGAAATATTTTCAGTGGAAAACTTTGCTTTTAAATCACAGCCTAGTAATTGACTTAGGAACTAAAAAAAAAAAAACTTTAGTAAAACCTTGCATGACATGATATTCAAACAGATATTTTTATATATGTATGTCTATATCTAGATGTACAGCTGTGCATATATATATATATACATACACATACATGTCACATTGTAGATATAAGTATATTCAGTCATTTCAGTTGTTTCTAAGTCTTTGTGACACCATTTGAGGTTTTCTTGGCAAAGATACTAAAGTGGTTTGCCATTTCCTTCTCCAGCTCATTTTAGAAATGAGGAAACTGTGGCAAACAGGGTGAAGTGACTTGTCCAGGGTCACATAGCTAGGAAGTGTCTGAAGCCAGATGTGATCTCAGGAAGACGAATCTGACTTCAGGCCCAGCACTCTATCCACTGTAGTGCCACCTAGCTGCCCCTATATGAATATATGAGTATATACATGCATGTATAGTCATATGTGTGTGTATACCTATACACACATATATACATACACATACACACACACACACACACACACATGTAAATCTATCTCCCAGGATGAGTCTCCACAATGAATTGCCTTACTGATACTTCCAAATTCCTGGAACCTGTTTGAGTATACCATCTATTAAAAACCACTGCTTATAAGCCCCCATTTACCTAACTAATCTTGTTAATCTCTACCCAGAATTGAACACATGGCATCAAAGAATGAGAAAAGGTATTTACTTAAAATAGTACATAAGATATTCTGTCATAATAAAATAGGAACCTTCTATGACTGAAGACTGTGAGTCCACTCCTGAAATTTGCAGCCTTACCACTTCATATGATCAGTTCAACAAAAGTCAGACCCAGAGGGTTTCCATACCTCCCACTTAACTCGTATGTCTCCTCAATATAGCAGAAAGCAAGGTAGGGGTGTGGGGATGGGGGGTGGTCCCTAAGTCACTCACAGGAGGGGATAGGGAGCCTGTGGGAGCTCTCGGAAGTGTTGTGCTTCTCAGCACACACTGAAAATGACCAAAGATCCCCCAGGTCCTCCTCACAGAAGTTCCCTTGAGTTGTTCCACACGGCTGGCCCATGGCTGGCTTCCTGTGCCTCTTATCCACAGCCTGTTCCCAGGTGCCCATGTATCTGTTATCACAGCCCTGGAGTCTGTCTGCCTTTCCTTTCCACCACTGCTACTGTTGCCCCCACCTCTTGGCTGAATTCCTTGGACCATCTGCTATGGTTTATGACATTTTTCACTAGGCCCTGTTTAAGTGATCACTAAAGATGGGTGGGCATCACCAAACTTCAGGACTGTTGGACAGGTTATAAGGAATAGTTTCCAAGGCAAACAGCAAACTTTCTTTTCAAACTTCCATGCACAGAGCCTAGCCCTAATCAACTGTGGGCAATTCAAAAAGGTCCCTTACACAAGTGTAAAGCATTATTATCCTAACATTATTAAGCTGAGACAGACTTCAAAAAGCACCTTAATATACCCCCTGCCTCACAAGAACCATTCCAAGTAGATCTTACTGTGAGGGTAGGAGGGATGACCCCTGGTCATTGCCTGCTCAGTATTTTTCGAAGCTGCACTGCCCAGAAATTCCACGATTAGAGGGTAGCTAGGGCAAACAGCAAGAACAACAGAAGTAAACATGATTCGCCTAAAGTAGGGTTCTTTACTTGGATAGATTCCAGAGGATTTGTAAACTTGGATGGGAAAAAATACATCTTAATTTTCACTAAACCTTGAACTGGAATTTAGCATTGTTTTTTATTTATTTTATTTTATTTTTTATTTTTAGTGAGGCAATTGGGGTTAAGTGACTTGCCCAGAGAACTCAGGGCCTCCTGACTCCAGGGCCGGTGCTCTATCCACTGCACCACCGAGCTGCCCCTGTTTTTTCAATTATTTAAAAATACTCTTCTAGGACAGGGTTCATAGGCTTTACCAGGTAGACCGCCAGAGGGACTCATGACGTCAGAAATGTGGGGAGCTTCTGACGACAAAAATCAGTGAGCACAAGTGGTTAATAATTTGCTTCAAGCAAAGAAATCTGGACACGGGCAGTACAGTCCAGGGCAGGATAAGTCTTCAAAGAGGTCTAGATGGGACAGTAGAAAGAATAGGGCTCCAGAAGCAAAGGGGGTAGGTTCAAATGGCGCCTCTGATACCTACTACACTTGTGACCTTGGGCAAATCTCTTCACCAGTCTGGGCCTTCTTTTCTTCTCTGTAAAATGAAGGGGTTGGATTAGACAGTCTCTGAATGCCATGCCAGCTCTAGATTTATGCTTCTATGTGTGACCTTGAACTAGTCCCTTCCCCTCCCTGGACCTCAGCTTTCCCCTCTGTAAAATGAAGGCATTGGACCAGATGGCCTCTCAGGGCCCTTCCAGCTCTAGACCTAGGATACTATATGTGACCTTGGGCCAGTCCCTTGCCCTTCCTGGGCCTCAGTTTCCTCATCTGTAAAATGAGGGGATGGGGCTAGATTTGGGCCTCTGAGGTCCCTTCCAGCTCTTGATCTATGATGCTATGCCAGGATGAGGGAAGATACTTCAAGGTTATTGGAGCTCAGGGGAAGAATCTTTAGGAATCAGGCAAGGCAAGGACCCTGCACTAGAGAGAAACCCCCAAGGGAACCAAAAATCCTTGTGGCCTTGAGAACCCACATCCCCTCACACAGACACCCAAGAGATCGATCCCATAGCCAATTTAGACAGAACTGGGGCAGCTGACTTTAGCTTGAAGGCAGGGGAAGGGGCAGGCAATGAATACATAATTTTTATTTCTATGTAGCTATACACACATGTATATATATATATATACACATACATATGTGTATGAATATGTATGTATGTACATATATATGAAAATAGAAAATCTCAGTTGAGCTTCACAATAACCCTCTATCACTGCTTTAAAAAATGAATCATTTTACCACGTATCAACACACACAACTATTAACTGGACCAAGGGTAAAACATTACGTCTTTGAGAACAGAGAAGATACTTGAAGGTCCATTGTCCTTCAAGAGGCATTTGCAGAATGCATTGGAGAATGGTTTTGTCTTTCAGTCTTCCTAATTTTTTTCTTCTGTTTCATCTTATAAGAAAGGAAAGAAAGAGTGACGGATGAAACAGGAGCTGATCATCCATCTTGAAGGGACAGTTGGAGCTTTTGCATGCAAAGAAGACTTATCATTCCTGTCAACCTTAAGCTGGAGCCCCAAAGACTAAGGTCCTCAACCAATTAATATTCCATCCCCAATCAGACTACTCATGCACTCTGTTCTCCCACCTAGGGATCTAATCCTAGGGCCAAGATTTATTAGCTATAGCAGAGAAAGGCTTAAAAGCCTGCAGTCTCCACCCAACTCAAGCCAATCTATTATTCATTTATGTTAAAAGCATGCATTTTCAGAAAATATTTGGAGGGAATTATTCTTAACAATGAAAAGCAACTGAATAAAAGCCCTAAATTATTTAAGAGGGGGCACTCTGAATTGGTATGATCACCCAGGGGCCCTAGAATTACACAAGTCCAAGGTTCTCCTAGGATGGGGCTGTGGACTGCAGAGGTAGGAAGTCTGATTCCTAAGCTTCCTCAAGTTGGGCAGAATCTTGGAGAGTCTTAACCCAGGTTCAAAAATCATCTCCTGTCTGAAACTCAGGGAGTCTGATTTCTAATTCAGGAGAGAAATGATCTCTTGATAAAGTTGGTGAAATATGGGGGGGGGGGCGGTGCTGATTTCTAATTAAGGAGCAAAAAAAATATCCCTTGATAGTCTGGCTGAACCTTGAAGAGTTTCATATCTGGTTGGGCTGAAACTTGATCTGTTTTGTGATTCTGGATTCAAAAATGATCCTCTGATAGTTGGACTAAAACTTGGGGAGCCTGCTTCCCTATCTGAAAATTATCTTGATGAGCTGAAATATCCTGAGGATAAAAACTATCCCTTGCTAATGTGGCTGAAACTTGGGGAATCTATTCCTAATTCAGGAGAAAAAAAATTATCCCTTGCTAATGTGGTTGAAACTTAGGGAGTCTGATTCCTAATTAAGGAGAAAAATATTATATCCTGACAGTTGGGCTGAAACTTGGAATATCTGTTTCATGATTCGTGATTCAAAAATAATCCTTTGACAGTTGAACTAGAACTAGGGGAGTCTGATATCCTATTTGAACATCATTCTGATAAGCTGAACTATTAGGAGTCTGATTCCTAATTGAGGATAAAAAATATCGCTTGATAGTGTGGCTGAAACTCGGGGAGCCTGATACCTGATTCAAAAATCATCCTCTGCCAGTTGGACTGAAACTTGGGGAATCTATTCCTAATTCAGGAGAAAAAAAATTATCCCTTGATAGCATGGTTGAAACTTGGGGAGTCAGATTCCTGATTCAAGAGATAAAAATTAACCCCCGGACAACTGGGATGTAACTTGACGAGTCTGATTCGTGATTAATGCTCTGATCATCGGGCTGGAGTGACAACTCTAACTTTTGGTGGTACCTCCTCTATCTTTCGTAAATCCTGGGAGTATGACCATTCAGATGGTTCCAGAAGATATGCGGGTGGTGTCAAGAGTGTCAGAGATAAGATGAGGCACTGAGAATTATCAGGGGATTTTTTTTTTTTGCCTTCCTGAAGAAAGAAAAAGAAGGGCAAAGACAGGTTTATTGACAGCTAATAAGTAGCCAAAAGCTGCCTTAAAATGGTTAGGAAACCAAAATTAGTTGCTCAAAAGCTAATTGTCCTTGAACAAAAGGAGAAAGTTTCCTTGCTCTAAGCAGGCAGGTCAATTTTCTCACTCTGAAATGTTTCTAGCCTTCCCCTGCTGGGACAGAACTCTACCAGGTGGGACAGACATGAATTCCTCATTCCTTAAACTTGCAAATCTATCTCTGGGAGGTCTCCTCTGTTCTGATCTGGATCTATTCTATTCCCTTTCTGGCTATACCAATTCAAGCAGAAATTTGGGGTGGGGTAGGTGAGGGGAGGAGGGGGGATTGATTAGGTGTTGTGAGCGCAGAAGGCGGAATCCTTTCTATAGTAACTCATTTGGATAGACTTGATTTCTTTTTCGATTTCTTTCAAGATTTCCACCTGAAATGAAGGACCACCTGGAGAGAAGGGGTTGGGTGGGAATTTTCAACAATAGCTTACAATTAATAATCCGTCTTAAAAATAGCAGCCAGATCTCCTGCTCCATAATTAATCACTTTCATAACTGGATAATTATCATAAATTGAGCATTTTTCCACTCATTCAAATGTATTTGTTCAAATAAGTTCATTTTGCTTCCTGGGGAAAAATTATCTTTTCAGAATCTAGTTCGATGAGGAAACCCCCCCCCCCCCCCAAAGCAAACCTCTGATGTTTCATAAGATTGAAACCTAAAGAAAGAAAATGCTGTTTTCTGGATTGGGATGGGAATCAGCACTTCTGAAATTGAGGGTGAAGTGTGATATAATAAAGGAAAGAACATAACTAAATGCAAGGAGTTCTGGGTGTTAGCCTGGGTACTGTCATTAACTAGCTATGTGACCTTAGCCAAGTCACTTCCCACCTTGGAGGCTCAGTTTCCCCATTTGAAGAATGAGAAGGAACAAAATCAAGGTTTCCCAACCTGGGGTCCACAGAAAGGGTCCATGAATAGCTTGGTGGTCTGTGAACTTGTATGGGAAAAACTACATTTTTATTTTCACTAGCCTTTGGTTTCCTTTGTATTCCTGTTTATTTTATTTTCTGTATTTAAAATATGATTCTAAGAAAGCGTCCTTAGGTTTTACCAGATTGCCAAGGGGGTCTAGGACACCAAAACGGTTAGGACCCTCAGGACTAGATGATTCTAAGATTTCTATGAATCAGGCATTTTAGAATTCTCTCTGTATGAACATGCTCACAAAGACAGCAAAAATACTATGGCAAGGACACTGGCTTTGAAGTCTGAAGATTTGGGTTCGAATTCTTACTCTGCTACTTACCCAGGAAGTGGTAAGTGACCAGGAACAAGTGATTTAACCTACATAGGTCTTGTTTTCCTTACCTGTAAAGTGATGTGGCTGGACTAGATGGCCAGAAAGCTCCCTTTCAGCTCTAAATCTACTATACTATTATTAGGTAGCTCCTATTTTAAGGTACCTAGGAAAGTCATATTCTAGCGCTACTCATTAAGGCTGAGCCTTTCAGGATTCCAATGACTGATAGATTAATCTAGGTGCCTGTGCTTCCAGATCCAGTCCTGTAAATGTAGCTCCACTTTATAGTTCTGTCCCGGGTCCTTTCCTCCTCCCCATCTATACTCTCTTGCTTGGTGATCTCATCAGCTGCCATAGATCCAATGATGATGTCTAGGCTGATGAATTTCAGATCTATATATCCAGCCCTCTCTCCTGAGCTTCAGTAACTCATTTCCAACTGCCTTTTGGACACCTCCAAATGAATGTCTGAAGGCATCTCAAACTCAACCTGTCCAAAACAGAACTCATTATGCCCCCCCCCCCCCCACCTTTCTTCCCTCTCAAAAACTTTGGTATTTCTGTCAAGGGCACCACTGCCCTTCCAGTGTGCAACCTTGGAGCTATCTGCAGTTTCAGTTAATCCCCACAGCAAATCAGTTGCCAAGTATAATTGTCCCTAACTTCCCCACATCTATCAAATATGTCCCCTTCTGTCTGCTTACATGGCCACAACCCTTGTTTGGATCCTCATTACCTTTCAGCTGGATTCTGTAATGTTTCTTAACTGGTCTCCCTGACTCCAATCGTTCCCCATTCCAATATATCTTCCATTCAGTTGCCCAAGTGATATTCCTGAAACACAGGCCTGACCATGTCACCTCTCTGCTCGAGGAGCTAGGATAAGAAACAAACTCCTAGATTTCTCTTTCAAAGTTCTTCACAATCAGGTTCTAGAATACTCAAGTAGCTTACTGCATATTACTCCCCGGTAGTCAAAGTGATCTTCTTGCTCTTTCCCATATATGGCATACTAATTTCCAGCTACCATGCCGCTGTACAAGCTGTGCGTCAAATGAGATCCCTCCTCACCTCTGCCTTTTAGAATTGCTAGCACCCTTTGAAGCTCAGCTTAAATGCCACCTCCCTCCAGAAGCCTTTCCTGATTTCCCCAGTTATATCCCCATGAAATAACTTATTTTGTATATATACAATGTTTACTTATCTGTGAACATGGCTCCCAAGTAGAAAGCAAGCTGTATGAGGAAAGAGAACATTCCTTTTTTGTATTTGTATCCACAGTGGCAAAGTGCCCAATATGTAGTAAGTGCTTAATAAATATATTTTTTAAATTGACTGATCTCCCAATTTTCACTGGCTGACCTCCCATGCCTGGAATGTTCTCCCTCCTTATCTCAACCCCCTGGCTTCCATGGCTTTCTTCAAGTCCCAAATAAAATCTCATCTTTTATTTTTTTTTCTTTTTAGGCAATTGGGGTTAAGTGACTTGCCCAGGGTCACACAGCTAGTAAGTGTCAAGTGTTTGATCTGAGGCCATATTTGAACTCAGGTCCTCCTGACTCCAGGGTCAGTGCTCTATCCACTGTAAAATCCCATCTTTTACAGGAAGCCTTCCCCATCCCCCATAATGCTATCATTCCCTGTGCTGATCATCTCCAACTTATTCTGTCTATAGCTTGTTTGCACATAGCTGATTGCATATTGTCTCCCCCATCCCTACCAGAATATAAACTCCTTATGGGCAGGGACTGTTCTTGGTTTTGTTTTTCTTTGTATTCTCAGCACTAAGCACAGTGCCTGACATACAGAAGGTGCTTAATAAATGCTAGCTGACTGATGGACTGAATTGATGTTATCAAATTTGCAAAGGACACAAAGCTGTCTGGAACAGCTAATGGCTAGAGTCAAAGTTAGGATTCAGAAAGATTTTGGTTGGCTAGAGCATTGGGGTGAATATAATATGAAATTTAATAGAAATAAGTAGAAAGTTTTATACTTGGGATAAAGAAAAATAACAAAATCTGAAAAAAAATCTGGGAATTTTAGAATACTTCAAACTTGGTATGTGTTAAGTGTGGCAGCAAAGGAGATGATGTTTGTAAAGTGCTTAGAACTTTTATGGTCTGACCATATTGTTCCCCTACTCAATAAACTCTAATGGTTCTTTACTATCTCTAGGATCAAATATAAAGGAAAGAAGGAAGGAAGGGAGGGAGGGAGGGAGGGAGGGAGGGAGGAAGGAAGGAAGGAAGGAAATAAACATGTATTAAGTGCCTACTGTGTGCCAGGCACTTTACAAATATCTGATTTGATGCCATAATCACATCATTGATTAATATTGAGTTTGCGGCACATTAAAACCTCCATATCTTTTTTTTGTCCCCAAATCTTGCCTCAGGCACTAGCTTTGTAACCCTGGGCAAGTCGTTTAACCTCTTTCTGTTTGAATTTCCTGACCTGTAAAATGGGGGATAATGATAGCACATCTGTCTCCAGACTCTGGCACTTTCACTAGCGGTCCCCTATGCTTGGAATGTTCTCCCTCTTCTTGGCTTCCCTGGTTTCTTTCAAGTCCCAGTTAAAATCCCACCTTAAATCTCCCTAAGGCTAGTTTCTTCCCTCTGTTGATTATCTCCAATTTACCCTTTATATACCTTTTTTGTACCCAGTTGTCTGTATGTTGTTTCTCCCATTAAATTGAGAGATCCTCCAGAGCAGGGGCTGTCTTTTGCCTCTCTTTATAACCGCAGTACTTAGCACAGCGCCTGGCACATAGTAGGCATTTAATAAATGCTTCCTGCCTGACTGACAATTACCTCCCAGGAATATTGTGAGGATCAAATTAAAAAACATATGTAAAGTTCTTTGAAAACCTTAAAGTGTTATATACATACTAGCTATTACACCATGGCAGGTAGAAAAATCAGTCAATCAACATTTATAAGTGCCCACCATGTGCACAGGCACCTTTGGGAAGGTGGCGAAACATCTTCTGCCCTTCCTCCCTAGTGAACTTCCATCAGGAATCAGAAGATGTACTTTTTTCTCTCTTCATGAAGTAAGTCTGTTGGCAATCCGGCATTTCTATATTAAAGGGCCTGGTTTTCCCCAAGGAGCCTAATTTTGATGTTATCTCCCTAGTTTTCTTGGTTCATGAAGAAGCGGTACATCAGAGGGAGCTGTTGTTGATGGTGATCTGAGCTACTGGGCCAACCTTGCAGAAGAGGCCCAGTCACCTAATACCGCCCGGGATAACCCACTGATTGATGGCTCTAAACAGCAAGGGAGGCCCATGGTATCATGGATAGAATGCTAGACGTGGATCAGGAAGACCTCCAGTCCTTCCTCCCCACAGCTGCTAAAGGGATTGCATGATTGCACACGTATCACCAATATCAAATTGCTTACCATCTCAGGGAGGGGGGAGAGGAAGGGGAGAGGGAGAGAATTTGGAACTCAAAATTTTTAAAAATGAATGCTCAAAATTGCTTTTACATGCAATTGGGAAAAAATAAAATATAAAAAAGAGAATGTGCCCTTCCTGAAGCAAAGGTCAGACCATATTGTTTCGCTACTCAATAAACTCTAATGCTTCCTTATTACCTCCAGGATCAAATAAAAAATCCTCCATTTGACCTTTAGAACCCTACACAACATGGCCCCTTCCTACATTTTCACTTTCCACTTTATCCCCATTCACATAAGCTAGAATCTAATGATACTGGCCTTTCCGATACTCCTCATACACAGCACTCCATACTGCCCAGTTCAATGTTTTTTCACTGGCTTTTCTCTTATGCCCAAAATGCGCTTTCTTCTCACCTCCACTTCCCGACTCCCTCCCTTCCTTCAAGGACTCAGCTCAAATCTCACCTTTTTGCAAAAGGCCTTTTCTGGTCTTTTCAACTGCTAGGACCTTCCCTCTGAGATTACTTCCCATTTACCCTGTCTAAACTATGGCTTTTAAAAACAAAAATACTGTTTTCCCCATTAGAATGTAAGCCCCTTGAAGGCAGGGACCGTGTTTTTGCTTATTCCCAGTGCTTAGCACAGTGCTTCTCTCTCATACTTAATAACTAATTAATAAATTAATAATTAATACTTAATGAATGCTTGTCGATCATGATGGAAAATGCTATCCACATCCAGAGAAAGAACTGATGGAGCCTGAATGCAGATCAGAGCAGACTATTTTCACTTTCTTTGTTTATTTTTATCTTTTTTTTTTCCTTTTGTTCTGATTTCTTCTTTCACTACATGACTAACGTGGAAATGTTTAACATGACTGCACATGTGTAACCTGTATCACATTGCTTGGTGTCTTGGGGAGGGGGAGGGAGAAAAATTTGGAACTCAAAATCTTATAAAAAATGAATGCTGAAAACTATCTTTGCATGTAATTGGAAAAAAAATAAAATACTATTTACATAAAAAAAAATAAACGCTTGTTGACTCACCTGGGTTCAAACCCCACCTCAGATACTTTCTATCTATGTGACATTGGGCAATCACTTTACCTCTCTGGGCCTGAGTTTCCTCATCTGGAAAAAAAAGGGGTCACACTAGACGGCTTCTGAGATCCCTTCTGACTCTCGATCCAAAGCAATCCACCTTTCTTCTATTTATGGGCCTGTGGAATTATGTTGGAAAGGAAAACCTGAGAAGGTGAGAGAGAACACTGAGCTGGTCTCCTGACTGCCTAGCCCTTGGCCTTTGATATGATGAACTGCCAGCTGCAAAGTGAATTCACAGGTTTGTCTCTGAGTACGGTTTTTCTCACCTTAACTTTTTTCGAGAGATGTTTTTTTTTTTTTAAAAAACCAACTGTTCCTTAAAAGTCCTAAACTGATAACAGTGAAGAGGAAGAAGATATTTTCCCTCTTCTCCACAATGGCAAAATGTAATTAAAACCCTCAGCTCCTTCAGCAGGCTTATGTAATAAATAAGGTCAAATAAAATGTCGTTTCCATATAAATTCGAAACATTCCTCATTTTAACTAAACTGACATGAGAAATGCAAATCTCTGCCTTCAGCAAGTTTTCCCCTTGGAAAAACAATCCATCACCTTCAGATTACTTTGCAATTTCCTGAAATGGGCTCTGGTGGCATTTTGAAAAATTAGGATGGGGTTCGGCAAGTGGCATAGAATAAAGACGATATTGCATGACCCCAAGTGAGAGATCCATCTCCATTCTAAAGGCTGCTAGGTGTCTGACAACAGAAAACAAATCCGAGGCCCAGTCTCTTTAAACGCTCCCTTCTCCCTTACCGCAACTAGGGACAGTAAAGAATGAGATCATTGGTTACCAAACAGTGATGGAAGGAGTTCATACTTTACATATTATTTACATATTATATATATGGAGGTAGGGGTGGGGAGCTATGAAAAACAAGATCACAGTGGCAAGGGGATGCTTCCCACTTTCATTTTTCTTTACAAAGTGACAGGGCAAAGGGGTCTAACAAGGTACACTGGGCTCCTTGCCCAGGGAGCTTCACATTGTAATACATGCACACAGGTATACAGCTAAATCTTGCTGCTGCTTTCTGTACGCTACATGGAATTTTCACATACTTCTCAGTTCTCTTTAGGTATTTTTTCTTGGTTCTATTAAATTATATTCTTCTAGTATTTTTTTCTTCTTTCTTGAAACATCTTTTGTTGTTGTTGTTAAAAATAAGACTTATTGATGCCTTTTGCTTTTACATCACAGGCATATCTGTATATGCCATCTCCATGACAGAATTGAACCCTTTTTCGTCAATAAGAAATAAAGTCAAAACAACTGATCCAGTGACTACCTCTGACAATGCACGTAACATTCTTCCAGTGTAGTCTTCCACCCCTAGAGCTCTGGGAAACCCCAGTTACATGGGTCTGCCTTGAGAACAATTCCATGGGAGCCCAAACATAATTTACAGAATGGGAAGACATACATTTTTATTTTCTGTTCTCCAGGACTTGAATTTATCCCACTATTGTTACTTAATTTATTCATATTGTTAAAGTTTCATGGCAGGCTAAATTGCTTTCCACCAGGGAATGAGAGTATATCCAAATGCCAAAATATCCCAGGAGTCCTGGTACCCCAGAAAACATCTGGCTGCAGTAGGCTCAATGGCTGGTGTAAGTTGGGGGGTTGGCCGTCAGTGTTGCAGTGTCATTAGCAGATAGCCCCTGGATTGTTCATGTGTAATAACAGAAAAGAAGTTCCCTATATAAAGACCATACATTCTTAAAGTGTAGAAATATATTAGATGTTTTATGAAAAACTGGGTGAGGGTAGAAAGAATATGAGATCTGAAGTTTTAGGATGGCAATTCAAATTTTCACTCAGCTACTCACTGCCTATATGACCTTGAGTGAGTCACTTCTCTGAACCCCAGTTTACTCATCTGTCCAACAGGGCTAAACTGGAGGACCATTGTTACATTTCAAATTTAAATCTGTCATGTATCAGCTATCCTGAACCCACAAAGACACTATACACATGAACAGAGGAAAGTCCTATTTATCGACGGATTCATTTAGTACTGTATTCTTTTCTTGTTACCGCTGAAATTACCTTTATTTGCTCTGGCCATATGTTTTTTTTTTCCTATGTATGTACCTCTCTACCTACTTCCTCTATTTGAGTTATCCTGAATGTTGCTGGAAATATTTGGGTGATATAGTGGACCCCAGATTTACAGGGGAGATATTTTGTTGTTATTTTTCTTGCTAAGCCATCCTATTAAATGCCTTTGCTTTGAGCTAATTGTGTCTTCTGACTGACTACTGAAATGGAAGTACATAGGTGGGGGCTTGTCAGATATAGTTTTAGGAATGCAAACTTACAGTGTATGTTGAGCCTCCGAGGCACCCATCCTGTAAGATGAGGGGACCTGAGGTGCTATACTACATGTTCTTTAGAATTTAATAGGAAATGATTTTTTTTAATATCACCTACTTTTGATAATAATGCTTTTTTATTTATTTATTTTTTTTACTTTTTTTTCCCCCTTTGGGCAGTGGGGGTTAAGTGACTTGCCCAGGGTCACACAGCTAGTAAGTGTTATGTGGCTGAGGCCGGATTTGAACTCAGATCTTCCTGAATCCAGGGCCGGTGCTCTATCCACTGTGCTACCTAGCTGCCCCAATATCACCTACTTTTGAACCTCTTCCTTAAAATATTCTTCTGATGTCTTAGTGTGGGTTAGATTAGATCATTGAAGTTTAAACTAGAAAAACACAAGCTTTAACAGGGTCTACCAACTATTTCCATTAGAAATAATAATAATAGCAAAAACAACAATAATAAGACAGTAAGACATTTATATAGCATTTTAAGGTTTGCCAAATAACTCTCTATATATTACTCATGATGTTCCTTTTATACCTAGGGATTGTACTATCCTTGTTTTACTGATGAAAATACTGAGGCTCTGAGAGGTTAGACTAGGAAGTAGATGGGGGTCAGGAATACAGGAAAGACCAAAGCTAACAGATAACAAGCTTTTCAAGGATAGCAACATGCAAATGTACAAGCTCGAGTTTTTTCATGAGCCTTTCCTCCCACTTTTGGCATACAAAATCGCCTGGCAGAGGGTTGCCCCTCAGACTGCTTGGAGACACACATGGCTACAGAGGGGTCTTAAAGGTTCTATAAATTATTGCTGGGATTCCAGGGAACCGTTCTCAAGGCAGACCCACACAACTGGGTTTCTCAAAGCTCTAGTGTGTCAGGCCTTCCAGGTGTGAGACAACACATGGAATATTATCCAGACTAGCCCATTGTTACTGATTGATTCCTTGAGGGCACATGACTATGGCTTTCCTCTGAGATAGCAAGGCAGAAATAAGTTGATTCCTGCCATATTGAATGAAGATTTTCCATTAAGAGGAAAATCTATAGAACCTGGGATGGAGGAGACCAGGAAACATTATATTGTCCATGGCCACTGAGGGGTGTCAGCTAGTTCTCTCTATACAGTGCCAGACTACCCACCATTTCTTAGTGGGGGTGGAATCAGACTGAGGGATGAGAAGCCCTTGCTCCCAGACAGTCGTGCTGTCTGCCAGACTTGACCCCCTGGGAATCTGTCCAGATGTGCAGTGTTTCAATGTTCACCAGTTTATGAGATTAATCCCTACTGTAAAGAGTTTTCCATTTGGGTCTGGTCATGCTGGTGATGTGGAAGAGAGAGAAGTAAATAGAGTGGAATTTGAGCAACAGCTGCCTCTACTGAAAGCAAGCACAGCTTGCCTCTATTTCCATGAAAATGTGTGCTCTTAAAACTGATGTATGCGGCAACAGGGACAGCCTCATGCCTGGGTGGAACCAGGCTCACTTGGGAAGTATATTTACGAGGTAACCAGCAGCCTAAAAACAGGAGGCAGGATGGGGTAGTGGAATGAACACCTGCCTGGGAACAGGAAGAGCTGGGTCTCTAACTCACTATGTGCCTTTGGCCCAGTCACTTAAGCTGGCCAGGCCTCAGTTTCTATCTTTGAAGATGTCTAAGGCTCTTCAAGCTTCCAATCAATCAACAAGAATTGATTAAACACCTACTGTGTACCAGACACTGTGCTGGGGGACAGGGATAAAAAGACAAAAAGGAAGCAGCGTCTTCCCTCATGGAGCTTATACTCTATTGAGGGTGACAATATATACCCAGAGAGGTAGATACAAAATATACCAGCTGTGCGACCCTAGGCGAGTCACTTAATCTGTCTGCCTCAGTTTCCTCAACTGTAAAATGGGAAATATAGCAGCACCAATCTCCCAGGGCTATTGTGAGGATCAAATGAGATAATATTTGTACAGCACTTAGCACAGTGCCTGGCACACAGCAGGGCTATATAAATGTTTGTTCCTTTCTGATTTAAGAAAGAAAAATAAAGTAATTTTTTTTTTGAGGAGGAGAGGTACTAGCAGCTGATGGGGGTTGGGATCAGGAAAGGCCTCAGATAGGAAGTAGAACGTTAGCTGAGCAATGAAGTAAACTACTAGGGATTCTAAAAGGCAGAGGTGAGGAGGGAATGCAGTCTAGGCATGGGGCACAGCTTATGCAAAGGAACAGAGGTAGGAGATATAATGTCTCTTGGGCAGAATGGCAAGAGGTCCAGTTTAGGGGAGTAATGTGCAATCCAGTCAGAAAAGTAGGTTGAGATCAAGTTTTTTGGGCTATACCCACAGCTAGGCCGTGTTGCTGTTCAGTCACTTGAGTCGCGTCTAACTCTTCATGACTCCATTTGGGTTTTTTTAGCCAAGATACTGGAGTGGTTTGTCATTTCCTTTTCTAGCTTGTTTTATAGATGAGGAAACTGAGGCAAACAGGGTTAAGTGACTTGCCTAGGGTCACATAACTAGTAATGTCTGAGGCCACATTTGAACTCAGGTCTTTCTGATTCCAGGCTTGGCGTTCTAAGTCACTGCAGCACCACCTAGCCACCCTTAGGGGGACAATGGGCTATACTCATAGTTAGGGCTTATGATTCAGTTTTGATATTCTTTGATTCTATGCTGGATTTGGAGTCAGGAATACCTGGGTTTGAATCTTTCTCTGATGCTTACTAGCTGGGTAATCACGGACCAATCACTATAATCTCTCCTTGCCTCAGTTTCCTCACCTATAAAACAGAAATTATAATACTTGTACTTATCTCACAGGGTTGCTTTAAGGCTCAAAAGAAATGTTTGTTTGTATGTATGTATATGCACACACATTTAAACCACTTTTCAATTTTAAAGCAATATATAAATATCAGTTATTACTAGATGATGATGATGATGATGATGTCTCCCCACTAGCCGAAGGTTCCATTGTTAAATATTCATTCTTTATAGTTAAGACATTGTTTCCTATTAAAATCCAACTCTTCTCTCACCTAGTAACAACATACTAAGGCAGCCTCAGCCATTAGCACCTTAGTGTGAATTGGTTTCTAAGCGTGTTCTCCCACTGAGACCTTGCCAACATCAGACCCCTGTGAGAATATGCATAGGGCGAGTCAGTTTTGAAAGAGCTGGTCTAGCAAGAGAGGGCAGGCAAGGGGGAGTGGAGAGAAAGGAGGTTACAGAGAGAGAAACTGGGACTTCAGGAAGGTCAAATCTCAGGGTGGTAGCCACCCCAGAGCAGGGTTAACTGCATAACAGGTGATCAGGGAATTCTTGAAAATGCAGAGAGCACCAGTACCTCCAAACAAACCTCCAAACGTGATTCTATGAAGTTTTACATATGAACAGAGTTCATAAAAGCAAAATACAGACTTTCCATTGGGATCACTTTTTAGTAATTTGTTTTTCTTCTGGCATGGAGATCCCTGTCTTAGATATCAAGCTAAAAGTCTTCAACAGGGAGAACCTTTTTTTTTTTTTTAATAACCCAAATACTCCAGTCACATTTCTGTAGGCATTACTTGTAAGTTCTCACACAAAGAACTGCTAAATATATTCAAGTGGATTTCCTGTTATTGTATTATCTCCTTTGCTCTCTTGGAGAAGAGTTGTGTTATTGGACTTTTTGCCTCGCTTCCGAGACAGAAGGAGCATCACATTGATGCCGATACTGGAAAGAAAAATCAAGATGGATGACTGACAATGTAGGGGAGAAAGATGCTGACCTTTAGAGATGAAGCAAATCGTTTTTGTGAAAACCACATCTTAAAAACAAACACTCAAAATCCCAATGAATGGATGGATAGACTTTGCGGGCAGACTATATACATGGACAGAAAAAAATAGAGATGGATTTCTTTTCTTATAGAAACAAATATTTCTAAACCATTGGTTTATCTACACAATGAAGTGGTAACTGTCTGAGTGTATCACATACCTAAAGAGGGGCTTTAAGTGTTTCTTTTGAAGCTCTGTCTATATGTGTTTTGTCTAATGTCTACAGCAGAGAACAATTAGTCAATTCAATCCAATCGCTGTGCTTCTGTTTGAATTTAATTCTCAAGTGCCTAGGGATAGCGACCTGTACATAGTTGGGGCTCAATATTGTTTGCTGGATTGAAATTCCAAAGGATGACTTTGTCAATTTGCTGTCTGTTTTCCACCTTGACTGAAGATTTTTCTTTACTTTAAAAAAATATTGAGTAGAGATGTTAGGTACATGTGGGGGGGGAGGCAGAGAGAGACAAAGAAAGGAGGGAGAAAGGGAAGGAGAGACAAAGAAAGGAGGGAGAGACAGAGAGCGGGGAAAAGAAAGGGAGAGACAGACAGAGAAGAGGAAGAGAGAAGAGAAGAGAGGGGAGGAGAGAAGATAGAGAAGATTGAGAAGGAGGGAGGGGGAGAAGGGACATCATATGGCAACAGTATAGAAATGCCTCAGACTGAAGATCTCAAGGTCAGAGAGAAATGCCAGTGGGGCATGGCAGCAGCAGGCTCCTCTCTGCCAGGGCAAACTATTGGGCCCACTCATTCTGCTTCATGAGTAATGAACTAGAAGTAGTGAGAAGAGGTTGTTGGTGACAGGACAGCTGGGAAACTCACCAGTCATAGAAACTTCATGGATCATAGCATCATAGATTTAGGGCTAGAAGGGACCTTAGAAGTCACTGAGTGTAACTTCCTCATTTTACTGAAGAAACTGAGACTCTGAGAGGTGATGATGAGATTTGCCCCGGTCATGCAGATAATAAGTGACCAAGGCAGGATTCAAACCCAGGTCTTTCTGAGGTTGAGTCTAACGCTCTATCCACTGAACCTGGGCCATGCCCCATGCCTCAGAAGGGGAACTGAGAGGTCCTGGGTCCTGATTTCCCAAGTCTTCATCTAAAGACTCCTCCTACTAGATCTGTGAACTGCACAACAATCATAAACTGCTTATACTGTCTATATTCTTTTGCCCACCAGAAGAAAGAGGAACCATGAGAGTTGAACAACCCCAACTGTGCATTTCATAGAATACAAATTCAGAGACATCAGTGGTACTGTGGAAACACCACCACTTGGGATTTGAAGTCACAACACCTGACTTCAAACCCTCCTTCCATCACTTAACTAGGTGACCTTGGAAAAATCACTGAACCTTTTGTGGACCTCAGGTGTTCTTTCTTTCTCTCTCTCTCTCTCTCTCTCCCTCCCTCCCTTCTCTTTTTCCATATCTCTCTGTCTTGCACGTGTGTACACATGTGTGCAATGCTCTCTTTATAGATACATATATATGCACAATTGTGCACATATATGTATACACGTATGTACATATATATGCATTTATGTGTGTGTATATACATAAGATGCTTAGACTAGATGTACTCTAAGATCCCTTTCAGATCTAAAATCTATGGTCTATGAAGTATAGCTTATGTACGGTCTTAGAAAATGATCTCTACTCTCATTGCTTCTCCTTCCCCTCCGGGCATTGCCTGACCCCTTATAGCCTTGCTCCTGGCCCCACCAATTGACTAAAACTGCCCTTTCCCAAGTCACCAATGATCTCTTCATTGTCAAATCTGATGGCCTTTTCTCAATACTCATTTTTCTTAGCCTCTCTGATTTCCACCTCAATACTCTTTCCTTTTGGAGTTTCTGCTATTCTACTTTCTCCGGGTTCTTTTCTTATATGTCTGACAACTCCCTTTTCAATTCTTTGCATATATTTGTTTGCATGTTGCCTTCCCCATTAAATTGCAAGCTCCTAGAGAGCAGGGACTGTTTTTTGCCTTGTTTTATATCCTCAGCGCTTAGCGTGGTGCCTGGAACACAGTAGGTGCTTAATAAATGTTTACTGAATTGGATTATCACTCATATCTGAACTCTAAGTGTGTTCTAAGGTTCTGTCCTGGGCCACCTTCTCTTGTTTTTTATGACTTCATCAGCTCTCATGGGTTTAACTACCATCTCTCTGTGGATGACTCTGAGATCTATATACTTAGCCCTAGCTGCGCCCCCACCCTCCCTGAGCTCTGATCCTACGTCACCTACTAGACAACTTTGATCTAATGTTCAGAAGTTGTCTCAAAGTGGGATCATAGCGTCAGAGATAGAAGAGACCTCAGAGGTTGACTAGTCTGATAACCTCATTTCGCTGATGAGTCAACTGAAACCTAAAGAGATTAAATGACCTCCCCAAGGTAGGTGGTCAGTGGCAGACATGAGATTTGAACTCAGATCCTATGATTCCAGAGCAGCTAGGTGGCGCTGCAGGGGATAAAGTACTGGGCCTAGAGTAACGAAGACTTATCTTCCTGAGTTCAAATTTGGCCTCAGACACTTACTAGCCGTGTGACTCTGGGCAAGTCGCTTCACCGTGTTTGCTTCAGTTTCCTCATCTGTGAAATGAACTGGAGAAATAAATGGCAAACCATTCCAAGATCTCTGCCAAGAAAGCCCCAAATGGGTTCACAAAGAGTCCAAAATGACTGAAATGATTCAATAACAACAGCAAAAAAATGATTCCAATTTCAGCATGCTTTTCATTGCTTCATGCTGTTTATTCAATTGAACACATATAAAACAAAACTCATTAGCATTCTCCTCAAACCCATCCAATCTTCCTAAATTCCTTATTTCATCTCCTCCCTTTCACTTAAATCCCAATATCCAATCAGTGCCGATCCTTGTTATTTTTACCTGTCCCCCTTCTCTCCACAGACAGCCACTGTTCTAGTTCAGGCCCTTATCACCTCTTGTCTACACCAGAGCTTCTTCAACTTCTTCCACTCGACCCCTTCAGCACTTCTTAAACTGTGGCCTGACCTAGACCATTGCAATAACCTCCTAATTGGTCTCCCTGTCTCAAGCCTCTCCTCATTTTAAGCCCAGACTCTCCTCAACTGTCTGAGTAATTTTCCTAAAGCACAAGTCTGACTGTACTCATGCTCTGCTCAATAAATGCCAGCGGCTCCCTATTACCACTAGGATCCAAGATAAATGCCTCTGAGTTGGGGTTTAAAGACCTGCACAAACTGGCACCAAGCTAGCTTTTCAGCCTTATTACCCATAGTTCCCTTCCATGGACTCTACAGTCCAGTCAAACTGGCCTTCTTGGTGTTCCTCACACCTGACATTTCATCTCCAGTCTCCATGCCTAGAATACACTCCCTTCCTTAATCTGTCTCCAGGAATTCTTTTCTTTGTTCAGAACTCAGCTCAAGCACAACCTCTTCTTTCTTGGTGGCTTCCCCCATGAATTACCTAGGATTAATTCTGTATATACTTATATGTGTCCATACTCTCTCCTGCTGTAGAACATTAAGCTTCTCAAAGGCAGGAGCTGTATCATCTCTGATGTTGCCTAGGGCCTAACATCTCTATAGGTATTTGATAGGGGGCAGCTAGATGGTACATTGGATAGAGAACTGGGCCTACAAATCAAGAAGACTCGAGTTCAAATGTGACCTTATACACTCACTAGTTGTGTGACCCTGGGCAAGTCACTTAACCCTACTTGCCTCAGTTTCCTCATCTGTAACATGAGCTAGAGAAGGAAAGGGGGAATCATTCTGGCATCTTTGCCAAGAAAATCCCGAAATGGAGTGACGAAGAGTTGAACATGACCAAAAAAAAAAAACCGACTGAATAACAATGAAGTATTTAATAAATGCTAGCTGATTATTAGATTAGCCCTGCCAGGGTCACCGGGTGGAGAGGGGAAAGGACAAGTAGCTACATGAAACAGATTCTATTATGAATTGTTTATTTCTTTTATTGAGTCTATGCCGAGACTATTCAAATGGAAATATACTAAGTAGCTGTGACTGGGCAGCAGTTGTACTTCTGGGTCCCTCCCTTTTCTATCATCATCTTGCTAGAGTTCCACAATGTTCTATAGACCTCCCCCCTTTCCCAGGAGTCTCAGGGCTGAGCTGGCTCATGGTAGGGTCCCTCCTGCAACATTCCAAGGGTTTAACTCCAAAAGTCCGTGCCTAAAACTACAGCTGCCATGAGGGACAAGGAGCCACCCTTGGCTGGAATGACCCTGGGCTGGGAGGAAGGGAAAGCTGAGGTAGAGATAAGAGCAGAAAAAGCAATGGGTTGATCTCTAGTAATTTTTTGGCAGAAAATTCCTTTCAGTGGTTCTTTCGACTTTTCTTATTTTGCCACTGTTACATGTGCCCCACTGAGGGGATCTTCTTAATTAATTAATTTAATGGGCCTACACAGGACCTCAGAGACCATCTCCTCCAAACCCCTTAATTTACATATGATGAAACTTAGGCTGAGGGGTGGTACAGGGGCTAAAGCACTGGTCCTGGGTTTTGGGAGGCCTGAGTTCAAATCCGTTTGTAGACAGACACTTTTACTAGCTGTGTGACCCTGAGCAAGTCACTTAGCCTCTGTTGCCTCAGTTTCCTCAACTATAAAATGGGGATAACAGTACTTACCACCCAGGGTTGTCGTGAGGATCAAATGAGATAATATCTTTAAAGGGCTAGCACGGTGCCTGACACTTGGTAGGCACTTAAATGTGTTTCCTTTCTTCGTTTCCATGGAGTAAGGGTGACTTTTGCCTGAGGTCACATGTAGGATTCTCTGTCTAGAGTTGGATTCTGAAGGCCAAGGCCCTCCAATTACAGAGGGGGAAGGTTAGGTCCCAAGGAGGAGAAATGATTTACATAAGTGTTGGAGCCAAGACCTGAACCCAGATCAATTGGCTCCAAAGCCCGAGCTCTTTCCCGTTGTATTATGCTCCTTTTCCTCCTCTCCAATGGTGCTGAGGCACTGAACTACTCCCCACACTGCTGTGCCATTGCAGCTGTCCCCAGTGAATGGGCATCATGGATCATCTTGCTACCCTGGTCAAGCCACATCAAAAATACCTTCAAAGTGCCAATAAAAGTGCCCACAGCAGAACTGAGGGTATTAAGCACTAAAACCCCAAACCAAAGACATCCTGATGTCCATTCTTCATTCTAGCAGGGGAAGGACATTGGGGACAGATTTGGCCTCTGTAGGGCATAGAGCTGAATCTGGGCAATTCCTCAGTTGAAAGTTGGGGACCTTTGGCACCTTCAGATTTCCATTCATATTCAGAAAGATCTATCTTAAAGACATTTAATGCCCCTCCTTTAAAATTTCCCTGATTGAAATGCAAAGAGCAAAACAGCTCTAGCTCTCCATGGAGCCATCAAGGAAGAGTCCAGTAAACAGAGACATGGCAACCAACCTGGCTCTTTCACTGCTGTAGCTTCCCTGGGGAGACAAGGGCTTGACTGCAGTTTTGCTATTTAGAAATTATTCATTGTTGAAAAGTCTTCTGACTCATGCCTTTAGCACTATGTGTCTCTTACTACAGCTGGCAATCACATTAGCTTTGGGGCGTTGCTGTTGCTCAGTCATCTCACTTGTGTCTGACTCTTCGTGACCCCATTTGGGGTTTTCTTGGCAAAGATGTTGGAGCGCTTTGCCATCTCCTTCTCCAGCTCATTTCACAGATGAGGAAACTGAGGCAAACAGGGTGAAGTGACTTGCCCAGGGTCACACAGCCAGGAAGTGTCTGAGGCTAGATTTAAACTGAGATCTTCCTGACTCCAGACCCAGCGCTCTATCGACTGCAGCGCCACCTGGATGCTCTTAGCTTTGGAGGCAACTAGTTTAATAATAATAATAATAATAACAATAATAACTGATATTGTACTTTAAGATTTGCAAAGTATATTATGATTAAAAGAGGCCCAGCGCAATCTGGTGAAAGAGTTCTGGATTTGGAGGCAGAAGACTTGGGTTTAAATTCTAGTGTAATTGATTATTGTCAATTTGAGATTGGGCAATCTGCTTTCTTATTCTGAGCCTCGATATTCTCTTCTAGAAAAATGTAGGCCCACACGGCAGCTTCTGAAATCTCTTCCAGCTCTAGATTTAAGGGATCCTATGTGTGACCTTGGGTAAATCATCTCCTCTCTCTGGGCCTCAGTTTCCCCCTCTGTAAAATGAAGAGGATGGAACTAGATGGCTTCTGAGGTCCCTTCCAGTTCTAGATCTAGAGTCCTATGCTTTCATTTGCTCCTCACAACCACCCTAAAATAGGTCCTACAGGCCTAATCATCCCTAGATTACAGATAATAAGACTAAAGCCCGAAGAGATTAAATTATACTATTCTTCCATCATGTTCTATTCTTCTGCTTTTATCATGTGGTAAAGGTGACTATGGGTTCCTGAAGGACCTAAAAGTGGAGTGAGAGCTTGGGCAGGTCCTAACATGAAGGAAAGCTTTGAATCTAGTTCCAGGAAAAAAAAAAAAAAACAACAACACTGAGTCTACTGTCCAAGGACCAAGCTAGTTAGGTACACAGTGGCTCACCTCCAGTAGATGGGTCTAATAAGGTGATGACTTCTTTGGTCAACCCATAAAATGAAGGAAAAAAAGAAAAAAGCTAAGTCAGTCCTGCTTTGCCTCCCCATCTCCCTCTTCTCCTTTCAAAGTGGTGGTGTCAGGGTGATAGAAATGGGGGCAGAGGGTGCTAGGACTGAAACTTAGCAATGTGGGAGTCAACTTGAAATTGGCTGTGTGCAGTCAGATCATCAACTAGATAGAGCAATGGTCAAAAATCACTGTCAAATTAGAAGAAAAGTTAAAGATTAAAAGATACCATGAAACTCCCATTAATTAAACGTGACCTATTCAAATAAGTCCTGAAAGTCACAAGGTAGGAAACAGAAAAAGACAAAGATATTAATCCTGACTATCATCATTTCCTGCAGAAGTTGAACTGATATAAATGAGTTGCCATAGTGAGGAGGCTGAAATAATTCAGAACCCTCCTTAGCCAGAAAACACTTGATCTCCAGGACAAACAGAGAGAAATGACATTATGGGTGGGCTGACAAATGTTTAACAAACAGCTTTCTGAAAAATGAACCCATGATATACTTTTAAGTTTAATCTGCATTACTAACATTTTCATATAGAAATCAACAAAACGATAAATCAAGTTTTGATTCGTAGCTTTGATGATTTCTGAGATATATATGATCACCCTGAAAATTTAATAATTAGCTCACAAGCTGATGGAGCTGTCTCCAGCACACTCTAGAATGGCAGCCAAGGACAACATTGCCTTAGAATATAAACTCATTTGTAAAACATGCTGGAGGAGGAGGAAGAAGGAACATTATGAACACCATCATCTGATAATAATCATACCTAGCATTTATAAAACACTTTAAGGTTTACAAGGTGTTATATTATTTGATCCTCACAACAACCCAGTGAAACAGATACTATTATTATCTCCATTTTTAAAGAGAAAAAAGCTGAGACTGAGACATATTAAGTGACTTGCTCAGGGCTATTCAGTTAGTGTCTGTGGGAGAGTTTGAACTCAGGTCTTTCTGAATCTAAGACTAGTGGTTTAGCCACTGCGCCACCTAGCTGCCTCATAAAACATCTTATCAATTTAATCAATGAATCTATAAACATTTATTAAGTGCCTACTGCTTGCCAGGCAATGTACTGAGTGCTAGGGATACAAAAAAGAGGCAAAAAACAACCCCTGCCCACAAGAAGCTTACAATCTAATGGGGGAGATAACATGCAAACAAGTATATATACAAAGCAAGTATATAGAGGATGAATAGAAAATAATTAACAGAGGGAAGGTACTAGAATTAAGATGGCTTCCAGGAGAAGATAGGATTTTAGTTGGGATCTAAAGGGAGCCAGGGACCTCAGGAGGTGGAGCTGAGGAGGGAATACATTTCAGGCATGGGGGACAGCCAGAGAAAATGCCTGGAGTTGAGGGGTGGACAGGCAGTTAGGCAGTTAGGTGGCTCAGTAGATAGAGCACTGGGCCTGGAGTTAGGAAGACCTGAGTTCAAGTCCAGCCGCAGACACTCAATAGCTGTACAACCTTGGGCAAGTCATTTAAGCTCTGTTTGCTTTAAGCCACTGGAAAAGGAAATAGCAAACCAGTATCTTTGCCAAGAAAACCCCGAGGATGATATGGTCCATGGGGTCATAGAAAATTGGCTATGACTGAATGACTAAACAACAAAGAGAGATGGAAAAAGCCTGTGTCACTGATGGAAGAGTACATGACAGGAGGAGTAAGGTATAAGAATAATGGAAAGGCAGGTGAGGGCTAGATCACGAAGGGCTTTGAATTCCAAACACAGCATTTTGTATTTGATCCTGGAAGCAACAGGGAGCCACTGGACTTTATTGGGGAGGGGGGGAGAGGTGGTGTGATATGAGTAGACCTGCACTTTAGGAAAATCAGCTTATATTGGCAGCTAGGTAGAGTAGTGGATAGAGTGTTAGACCTGGAATCAAGGAGACCCTAGCTCAAATACGGCCTTAGAAACTTACTAGCTGTGTGATCCTAGGCAACATATTTCACGTCTGTCTGCCTTGGTTTCCTTGAACGTAAAATGGGGATAATAATACTGTCAGTGAGGTAATATTTGTAAAGTGCTCAGCACAGGGCCTGGCACACAGTAGGTACTTAGTAAGTGTTTATTAACGAATTCTCATAAAAACAACAAAGACTAGTGGAAATGGGGGAAAATTTATGCTACAGAAAGCTAGGAATGAGATTCAAACGAACCACATTAATTCAAGAGTGTTTATAGCATAAACTATCAAGAGGAAAACAGACAGACATCAAAGTGATAATATGTTGATATATTTTCATTATCCATGATAAGTAGCCACCACGTTTCAACCCTAACACTTGAAGGCCTGATGTGCTAAATGAAAAAGTAGAAACAGCATTTAAAAAGATGAAAAATGGGAAAAGAGCTAGACTTGAACAAGTACACATCATAGAAATCTATTCTGGGCCAGCACAGTTTTGAAAACATGGCAGGATAACTTTATAAGATACTATTGTTGTTTGTCCTTTGTTCATGAAGAGGACCAATGACATGAGGAGGGTGATGTCTTGACTTGCAAGCTAATTGGATTTAAGTGAGGCCGGGCCGTGCAAAGTCATCAGCCTCACTTTCACCTCCAGGGTCACCTGAGTCCAGCGGCAAGACAAAGGTCAGGATGACTGTCGATGGCCCGGGATCCAGCGGGAGACCTTGGCCTTTTTAAGCTAAGGTCTTTCTCAGGTCTCAGTTACATCGAGGAGGGGAAGGTACCAAAAGAATGTTCGATACCATACAAAAGGTACATTTCCAAAAGAATGTGTCACAGACAATATTACTAACTTCCAAAAGTGACCAAGAAAATATCAACAACTATGAACCCATATGCCTACTTTCTCTCGTGATAAAATCTTTACAATGGTGAACTGTCTAGCAAGGGTATCCTGAATGAAAATAGGAAAAGAGAAGACAACTTTTCCCAATGATTCTCTGCATCAGATTATATCCTTATAGTCAGTCATGTGATTGACGGCAAAGTACAGAGAAGAGAAGCGCCTGCTGTCCATAGTTGACTACAAAAAGCACAAAGAACAAAGTATACTTGAAAGGCTCCCCACCAAAGAGTTTCTTGTGCATATTAAGAGCCTAAAGCTTTCTTGATAAAGCCAACCACAGAGATAAATAACTGTGCTCATGGACTTTCTGATTATTAATATTGAGTGAGGCATAAAATAAGAAGATGTGTGGTCATCAAAGTTGTCTGTCACTGTCACAAGAATGTCCTTCACCAGCACTAAGTGAAAGGGGGATGCGCTGACAGTGGGGAGATCATTTATTGGGTCTGCCTGCCTCAAGTATTTCCCTATTCCAATCTATCCTCCATTCAGCCACTGAAGTGATTTTCCTGAAGTGCAGGTCTAATCATGTCACCCCTACCCACAGTTCTACCTCAATAAATTCCACTGGTTCCCTATTGCTCTGTTTGGCATTCAAAGCCCTTTATAACCTAGCCCTCTTTTACCTTTCCAGTCTCCTTGCACCTAGCTCCCCCTGCCATGTACTCTTCAGTCCAGTGACACTGGCCTCCTGGCTGTTCCATGAACAAGACATTCCATCTCTTGACTTCGGGCATTTTCTCTGGCTGTCTCACATGCCCTCCCCCCTTTGCTCTACCTACTAAACTCCACGCCCTCCTTGAAGTGCCATCTAAAATCCTATATTTTACTGGAAGCCTTCCCCAACTCCTCTTAATTCTAGTACCTTCTCTCTGGTAATCATTTTCTCTTTATCCTGTATATAGCTTGTTTGTATATATTTGTTTGCATGTTGTCTCCCCTGTTAGATTCCAAATTCCTTGAGGGAAGAGACTGTCTTTTGACTCTTTTTAGCATAGTACTTGGTATAGAATAGGCTCCTAATGAATGTTTATTGATTGACTGATTGACCTTGGGTATATTTTTGTGGACTGTGCTTATTGGACCAAGCCTCAAATCATTATTGTCTCTATGGCAACTCAGAAAAGAATGGCCTGACAATCCACAAAGGAAAAGCCAAATGGATGAAAAATGCCAACTGTTGAGGCAACGGTGTATAACTTGAAGGCTGGTCCACTAAGTTAGCACATCAGAACTTAAACCAGGGAAAGGATAAGTTGGGCCCATAGTTGAACAGCAAGAAATCAATCAACCAACTAGTCTATATTAAGTGTCAACTATGTGCCAGGGACAGTGCTAAGCTCTGGGAGAAAAAAATATGTACATTTGACAGTCCCTGCCCTCAAAGAGCTAGATTGCATCTGGTAAATAGCATAGTGTTTTCAATGATTCCAGGTTGCTCCCCGGTGTAAAGACTCACTTTTTTCAATATATTTACTCAGTGATGTTATATGATTGAGAAATCAAAGTTGAAGTTGACCTTTAGGGAAATACTGAAGCTTATGGTAGGGATAGGTAGCTGATCACACATTTTCATCCATGATCTACAGGCAAGAAATTTGACCAGGGATACTATTGAGGAAATGTATAATCAGTCAAGAAGGTGGGTTGGTTATGTGTTAAGTGAGAGGCTAGCAGACTAAGAGCCTGATTGCTGCTCTAATATTAGGGAAAAAAATGTTTTTAAAAAAGGATCCAGGGGGGCAGCTAGGTGGTGCAGTGGATAGTACTCTGGCCTTGGAGTCAGGAGTACCTGAGTTCAAATCCAGCCTCAGACATAAAACACTCACTAGCTGTGTGACCCTAGACAAGTCACTTAACCCCATTGCCTCTTCAAAAAAGAAAAATAAAATAAAATCAATAAAATAAAAAAGGATCCAGATGAAAGCCCATGGAAGCTTGGTAGACCCTATGTGGACAATACGGAAGGTTATGGATAAAAATTGCATGGGAGTGGCATTCCCACATCCAGGAGGATAACAGAGACATCGAAGTGTGGCAACTCTCCTGCCATGTACTGAGCTTGCAGTTTATGAAAAACCTTTAAAGAGAAAGGGAAGAGAGGGAGAGGGAGAGAAGGAGAGGGAGAAGGAGAGAGAGGGAGAGGGGGAAAGGAAAAGGGGGAGAGGGAGATGGAGGGAGGGAGACAGGAGGGGGAGAGGGAGAGGGAAAAGGAGAAGAAAAGGGAGAGGAAGAGGGAGAGAAAGAGGGAGAGGGAGAGAGGGGGGAAGGAAGGGAGGAAGAATGGATTACTGATGACAGATAATACTAAAGTCAAAAGGAAGTAACAAATGAGGTTGGGGAAGAGAGAGTAGGAAGGGTAGGTAAATATAGAGTCTAGGAGGGAGAGAAGAAGAGATAGAGTTAGAGACACACAGAGAGAGACAGGAACAGAAAAAGTGACAAGAGACAGAGAGGGAGAGAGAAAGAAGACAGATACAAAGAGTGAGAGAGAGAGAGAGAGAGAGAGAGAGAGAGAGAGACAGA
>NW_020954513.1:1295064-1436252 GCF_900497805.2 Vombatus ursinus
AGAGAGAGAGAGAGAGAGAGAGAGAGAGAGAGAGAGAGAGAGAGAGAACACTTCAGCAGATGTCCAAATAGTGGAAATTTCTCATCATTACTATATCATACCTTGGTATCTATTTCCCACATTCATTGATTCCCTCTTTCTGTCCATGAAGTCAGAGTCTTTCTAATTCTCCAGCTAGTTTGACAATATCTACTGACTGGTTTGATTAGTAAGCTGGACAAGATGACTGTCCATGTCCCTTCCAACCCTAAGGATCCATGAATCCTGACACCATTTATTCCAGTCCTTTTTAGAAGCAATAATTTTTTGAGAAGTACAATAACCTTAGCCTCCAAATAGGAGAAAGTCTCAACATGCTTCTAAAAATGGCCCAAATTGTAGGGGTTTCTTTTGTATCCGCACTTTTTTTCCAATCCTTTATTTTAACATACACATAAAATTGAGCTCATAGCCAAATGATGCAAACCTTGTTCACTGGTGTTATTTATCATAATAGGCAAGAGATTGTGCCAGGGAGAGATAGAACTCCTTTTTAAGTATCTTCTATAGCAAAAGATACAATTGAAAATATAAGCCTTAGGATGCACAATGAAAAAAGTCTTATGGAAGGGGTTTTTTTTAGGCCATATACTATATTTGGATTTATAATTATACACGGGGGGGGGGGGCTTTGAACAGGCCAATCTAGAGATGATGTCTATAAGTACATGATTACCAGGGGTGGGGAAGGGGGGAACGGAAGGATCTACCCATCTGATATTCCAAGTGGCTAATGGGTAAATCCCTGAATAGCTTTGAACCTTTCATTGAGCACATACATGGGAAGGGGCCAGTAAACTTGATTTGATGATGCTCATATCTATAGGCGATATGCAAAGACAGGTTTTTTTCCTCTTTTATAAAAATCATGCTTACACACATACCTTAACATGTTGCAGATGTTATTATGAATAGGCTAATCTGGGAAACAAGGATGTTTATGTAATCAAAGCACAGATGTTACTGGGGTGGGCTGGGGGTGGGAAATATGGGAAGGAGTACATGCCCACAACCAAAGGGAGACTGAGTATCGAATGAAAGACTACTTAGTCAGTGTACTTTGCCTTCTTTAAAAAAAAATTATCTCTACCTTTAGGACTTTGAGTAACAGGCTGGTACAGACAAATGAAAATGGTGGGAGTTAAGATTCCAGATCCAGAGGTGAAGGGACTTCAGAAGCCATCTGTGCCTGAACCCCTCATTTTACAGAGGAGGAAACTGAGGCCCAGGGAGGGGACGGAACTTGTCCAGGGTCACCCATAGGTTCCTAGCTCCAGAGCTGGAAGGGACCTCCAAGGCCATCTGGTCCAACTCACTCATTTTACAGAGGGGGAAACTGAGGTCCAAAAAAGGGAAGAGACTTGCCCAAGGTCACACATAAGACCATAGATCAAGAACCCAAGGCCATTCAGTACAAGCCCTTCATTTTATGAAGGAGGAAATGACTTTACAGAGGTGAAGTGACTTTCCCATAGTGACACAGCTAGTAAATGTCAGACGCAGGATTTAAACTCAGGTCTTCCTGACTACCCCAACTCTGCCTCTCAAGCTTGAGAGACTTACATCAAGGTTGGAGCTCTAGTGCCTCCCAGCTGGTTGGCTATGGAGGCAAGTTACTTCTTGCTAAGCCTTATTTTCCATTCCTGTCTGATTAGCATTAATAGTCCTTGAATAACCGACCTCCCAAGGGATCTGTGAACATAGTGCCAATTGCAGTGAACCACAGAAATGGGAACTGACTCCTGGAGTTGAAATTGCAGGTCTCCTTTTGTTCATTATAGAAGCCTCCAGCTGGAGAGAGACAGGAGTGAAAAAAACACAAAGGTTTAAGACCCACCAGGGCAAGATCAAAATCCTAGAACCTCCATGGAACTCTGGCTGGAAGAAATCTCAGAGTCCAGAGTACAGTGCAAATGGTGCTGGGTCACTTACTATTTTGTGACTTTGGGCAAGTCCCTTCCCTTTCTTAGGCCTCAGTTTCCTCTTCTGTAAAATGAAGGGGTTGTACCAGACAGACTTCGAGGTCCCTTCTAGCTCAAACTGTACGGTCCTAAGATGTAGTTCAAATCATGCCTGAACAACAAGAAGAATATTTATATAGCACCTACTACGCACCAGGCACTGTGCTAAGTACTTCACAAATCCTATCTCATTTGATCCTCACAACAACCCTGGGAGCTAGGTACTTTTATTACCCCCATTTTACGGTTGAGGAAACTGAGGCAAACAGTGGTTAAAGTGACTTGCCCTAAGTCACACTGCTAGTAAATGTCTTGGGCCAAATTTGAACTCAGGTCTTCCTGACTCCAGGCAGGGTATTCTATCCACTACAGTGCCACCTAGCAGCCACATGAATCCCCTTTACAACATTCATGTCAAGTATTCAAACGGCCTTTGTTTGGAGACTTCTAGGGAGGGGGAATCCCCACCCCCATCTGCCAAAGCAGCACATTTCATGCTTGCATAACGGGGGATTAGCTCCACCTCCTGTTTCATTTGGATAGCTCTCATTTCCTGGACCTTGTCTCCCTTGCTTGTCAAAGACTTGGCTTCCTTGCAGTCCCCCTTACAGAGGCAGGCACAGAGTCAAGGAATGGTTGAAATTAGAACATTCGCATTTTAGAACACCCCACGCCCTCTCCCTTATTTTTTGGTCCAGACCTATGGGAACTCCCTCCGCCAATACAGATCAACATCTGGCCTACAGTTTAGAATCTTAGAGAGTTGCCTGGCCCACTGAGGCATTGTATCACAGGCAAGATTTGAACTCAGGTCTTCCTGACTCTGAGGACAACTATCCAGCATTTAGCACAGTGCCAGGCATATAGCTGATGCTTAACACATGTTTATTGATTGATCAATAATATATAATAAAATCAGTAAATAAACTAACTTTCTATCCTTTATTATCTAATAATCTTGTTGTCTCCTTCAAGTGGGCCATAGAAAAAGGACCAAAAAATTCAGACCTTTAGAATATAAAACATAGAGAAGAAAGTGGTTAATAGGTGTTATCTAAGATACAGGGGGAAATTATAAGAGAGCACATAGATGTGTTTTCATGCGTTCAGGCTACGGGGCCCAGGCGAATTACACCTTCATGTACTAAATGAATTGGTTGTTGTTGTTTGTCCTCAAAGAGGTCCATGATGTCAGGAAGGAGGTGCCATGACTTGCAAGTGAATTGGATTGAAGTGAGGGAGGGCGATGAACTGGTGGGGTTGATTTCAGATCTCCCTCCCATGACAGTTGAAAGTTCACTGAGAATGGGAGAGGTATCACAATAATGACAAGGGTCTGGATTTTTCAAATATGGAAGGGAATGGAAATTCTAGGGAATGTCAAGAATGAAGGGGCCAGCTCGATATAGCCAAACAAAAAATTCACTCAAAGACCTGCTAAGCCTATCTGTAAATTAAAATGAAATAATATATGGTACCAGGAAACTTCCTTCTGAAGAGAGCCTACATGAGCTTGGTGCTGCTCAAGGTATAAACCAGTTAAGCTAACAGGCCAGCCTAAATGTGGAAGACGAGGTATTTACTAATTTTAAAAGGCTGTTGCAGTTACTGAGTTGTTTTCAGTCGTGTCTGACTCTTCGTGACCCCATTTGGGATTTTCTTGGCAAAGATACTGGAGTGGTTTGCCATTTCCTTCTCCGGCTCATTTGACAGATGAGGAAACTGAGGCAGACAGGGTGAAGTGACTTGCCCAGGGTCACACAGCTAGTAAGTGTCTGAGGACAGATTTGAACTCAGGAAGATGAGTCTTCCAGACTCCAGGCCTGGCACTCTGTCTACTGTGATACCTACTTGCCTTTTAAAGGTACCTATTAGCATCAGTGGAGTGATTACATGGCTCAGCTGTCCACCTTGTGTGCTTTCTGGTCTCAAGGATCTAAATATGGCTCCTCAGGTTCATCACAAGAATGTTCCTGATGTACTCACTAGCTGCATGACCCTGGGCAAGTCACTTAATCCCAATTGCCTCACAAAAAAACAAAAAACAAACAAACAAAAAAAAATGTCCCTGATCCTGGACAGGGCTCTGACTGTAAGAGCCCTCCTTCACTATCCTGGAAGGCACACAACACAAGGGGACAGCTCAGTTCATAAATCAGATCCATCAGGAACCTAAAGAGTTACTAGGATTAGGGCGGGATCAAAAATGGCTTTTATAGATTGCTCTCTGCATAGGGGAGGGGGATGGGTTGTATTTGGAAATGAAGGTAAGGAATATAAAAACAAAATAGAGCAACAGCAATTTTTAAAAAAATGCCTTTTAATGTGGCTTCCCATCCCCCTGACCAACAGTAACACAAATGGTCTAAGGTCTCATCTAGCTAGACCATCCATGTTTCCATGGTTATTCTTCCATCTGGGAGAAATTACATGGAAACAGTTTCTCAGGATATAGCCCTTTCTTTCTTATAAAGAGGTCAGAAGGAACAGACATTTCTGGCCTGGAGCAAAATGAACTCCAGGTTGCATCCTATCATAATTTTGACTGTTCGAAAAAGTAAGACTTCTCCATTCAATTCCTGCCTACTCCCTCCAGCCCCTCCGTGCAGCTGAAGGCTGAAGTCACAGGGTCAGAATTTGCTGTTCACGATGTGGACAAAGCATAGGGACCAGAGCTGCTCTTTTCGAGGATTGGCAGAGTATTTAAGACACAACTGTGATTCTCTAAGAATATGTTTCAAAAGACAATTTTGACCATGGCACCATCTGACACAAGATGATAGATCAAGAGCTGGAAGTCCCATTCTTTAGAAGCTGTTAAGTCTAATCCCTTCATTTAAAAGATGAGGAAACTGAGGTACAGAGAGGAAATTGACTAAGAGCCTGTTATTTTCTCCTAACATCAACAATAACATCAGTAATAATGATGATAACTAGCATTTACATAGTGCTTTGAGCTCTAAAAAGTACTTCTTAGGCATTATTGGATGTGAGGAAAGTAGAAGGCTAAACATATGTTGGAACATACCTATATGTAACCAATTGTTATGATAAGAAAATTCCCTTCTGGCTAGGTTATTCTGTTACAGAGCACAGTTTTACAGAATAACAGTCGATAACGATTGTTAACACATGTCTACAGTTTCAGGGCATTCTGTCACTCCAGTCAATGACAAAGTAAGGCCCCAAAAGATCTAGATTCTTTGCCATAGAGATGAGTGGCAAAGGTTCAGATAAATCTCCTTTCCAGGCCACTACACTTAACTCTTCTATATATACTTTAGATCTCAAAATGAATCTTAGGCTAATACCTGGAGATAGGGAACCCCAGTGTGGTATGGCAGGAAATGTACTGGATTCAGAGTCAGGGAACCTGAATCTTGACTCTGATGCTTATTAACTGATGGTGAGCAAGTCCCTTCAGTACCCTGGGCTTCAGTTTCTCCCCTTCTGTAAAATGAGGCAGTTGGGCTAGATGGCCTCAGAGGTCCCTTCCATTTCTAGAGCTAAGATCCTATGATCCACCCCCCCTCAGGGTCATTAACCAGGACCATGTTGGAATTTCTTTGAGGAAATATCATCCTATTTATGTCTGAACAGAGTTTATATAAGACTTATAAAGCCCCTCTTATAAAGGAACTTGACTCAATTAATGGTTGACAAATAGCACACTTATTAGCAACGCATAGGGTCTTTGTTAAGCGAACACATGGTAAGAGGTGATGTGTTGTAATAGACAGAGGCTTTGGCTTGGAGACAGGAATCAATCAATCAGAAAGCATTTAATAAGTACTATGTGCCAGCTTAGGCAGAAAGGAAGAAAAAAAAAAACCTAAACAGTCCTCTCCCTTAAGGCAATCCAATTCTAATGGGAGAGGAAGCATGTATAAATCAGTACACAGAAGATAACAAACACAATAGATAGGAGGTAACCTCAGAGGGATGGCGCTAGCAGTTGAGGAGGCTGGGAAAAGATGTTGTGGAAGAGGTAGCACTTGAACTAAGTCTTCAAGGAAGTCAGGGAATCTAGGAGTAGAGAGGGTGGGAGGGAAGGGTATTCCAGCCACAGAGGACAGCCAGTGCAAAGGTGCAGAGGTGAGAGACAGGGTACTGCATTTAAACAATGGCACATATTCCAGTATGGCTGAATTGTAGATTGTCTGGAGGAGAATAATTTGCTAAAGGCCTGGGAAGCTAGGAAGGAGCTAAGCTATAAAGAGCTTTACATGTAAAAAAAGATGAGTTTATATTTGATTCTAGAAGTAATAGAGATCAATTTGAGTGTATTAATTGGGGGCTTGATGGTGACATATTTGTGCTTAAGGAAAAAGCCTTTGGAGGCTATGGGTTGAAATGGAGAGAGGGTTGAGGCAGGGAGACCAATTAAACAGCTATTGAAATAGTCCAGGAGACAGTTGATGAGGGACTGAACTAGGGTGGTAAGAATGGAGAGGATGGGATTGGTGCAGAATACGTTGGAGATTAAGAAGGGACAAAATTTGCCAATATGGGACGGGTAAGAGGGAGAGAAGAGTCAAGGAAACTGCCAAGGTTGCAAGCTTGGGTGACTGGATGGTGGTACATTTGACAGTAATGGGGCAAGTTGGAGGAGTTTGAGGAAAAGACCTCAGTTAAAATTCTCTCTTTGGTACTTACTAATTGTACAACTTTAGACAAGTCACTTCACCTCAACGTGCCCCAGTTTCTACATCTGTAAAATGGGCACAATACCCTCTATATCACTTACCTTACAGCTTTTTTTTGTAAGTATGAAATGGGTAATACATGTAAAACTTTTTGCAAATCTTAAAATGCTATATTAACATCAATTATCATTGTTATCCTTCACAAAAGAGAGATAAACAGAATCCTAGTCAATTAATTTCCTAAAATGTCTTCCCCATCCCAGCTCCTAATATATCCATAGCAATCATATCTATTATTTTGATGGGAATAATGCACGGTAGTTTAGACTCATTAAAGTAATGACCCTGGAGGAGACTGTTAGGATGAAGCACAATGGAGTTTTGGAGCAAAACTGCATAATTATTGAGGCTAAAATTAGCATTGGTCATTTTGTTCAGCTAGCATCACAGGCAGCTACTGTCTTTTGCAAGAGTTGGAAACTCCCAAGCTCTTTCAAACCAAAGCAATGTATCCTTAAGCTCCTATATCCCTGAAAGATGAAGAGCATTACTCAAAACGACATCTTTCTGTCATTGAGTCGCTTGGGCTAAAGACAGAATGAATCCATTTGTATAAATTGTGGCTTCACAATTGAAGGATTATAAAAATACATTGTGCTATACTTAAGTCTAAAACTATTAATATAGTTAAAATATGCCATCTTTTCCCAAGACAAACTAGCGAGTACTTAAAATGTTCTCATCAATCACAACTAATTCGCCAAATACACAATTTAAGTGGCAAGAGAAGAAAAAAGACAGCAGACTGGCTCATATGTCACAACATCAAACATCTCCATTTTTCAGTGGTCGATGTTACTGAAGACTTATCCAAAGGGATAACCCTTGCAGTGCTGTCATCCTGGGGGAATGTTTTCCAGGTCTGAAAGGAAAACCTCCACAGCTTTTTCTTCTTAAATTAGTCTCTGTACGTTGAGGTTTAAGGTGACTTGCTCAAGGTGGTATGAATTCTTGTTCTAAAGTCACCAAGAGTGGCCAACAGGGAACTACCCTTGAGAACTTCTATATCCTAAAGTCCCCAAATGGGGTTTTAAACAAATATTTGTTATAGCTCTTTCTTCCCCTCTTTGACCCCTTCCTTGTAACCAAGCCTTTGTAAAGCAAAGCTAACCAGTACAGACCACATCCGACAATGTCCTCATTCCTTTCTAGCTAGAAGAGAAATGTGGGCTCCTTATCAGTTCTCCAGGACCATATGGTTCATTATAATTCATCAGAGTTTGAGGGGTTGGCCTAGTTGGAGTCTGAGGTCCCTTCTAGCATGAACTCTATGCTATCTTATGATCTCTTTTTAGTGCCTATCCTTTATATTATTTTAGGTGTTATGAATATTGTTTGCCTGGCTCTCTTTCTTCACTGTCACTACACACAAGTCTTCCATGCATTTTTTTTAAAGGCACAATGTTCAATACTTAACCACTCCAACAGATTTGTGATCTCATTGATTTGGAAGTTACTACCAACGATTCAGATCACAATTCATACAATGCCTGCCCATTGTAGATGACTCTGGCCTATGTCTCCCCCAGAACTTCAACACAGGGGCTTACTATATAATTATCAAACAACATTAAGTACTTGCTATGTGCCAAGAACTGCGCTAGGCACTGAGGATGAAAATACAAAAAATCAAATTATCCCAACTTTTAAGGAGCTAACTTCTAACAATAATACTTCATTATATTCACATAGCATTATTTGTTCAGTCATTCTTCAGTGAATGGTCACCCATTTTGTTCCTAGTTCTTTGGTACCACAAAAAGTTCTGCTATGAACACACTGTGATACAAGACCATTTCTATCCCCTCCTGTCATTGACCTTTTTAAAACACATGTCTAGTAGTGGGACAATGGGTATGAACATAGTAGTAACTTTTCTCAGATAATTCCCAATCACTTTCCAGAATGGCTGACCCAATCCTTATTTCCAAAAACAGAGTATCAGTATGCCTCTCTCTCAATAGCCTCTGCAACATAGACTATTTCTGGGTTTTTAAAAATCACCTTTATCAACTTGCTGGGGGTGAGGCAAACCTCTAAATAATTTAAATTTGCATTTATCTTATTATTTAGAGCAATCTTGCATGTGCCTGTTGATTTCTTGTATTTTTCTTCTGAAATCAGTTTACTCGTGTCCTTTGGATGTTATCTACTGGGGAATGACTTTTAGTTTAATATATTTGTGTCAGTTCCTTATGTGTATCTTGCACGTTAGATTTTGATTCCTATTGGTGCCAGCCAGCTCTTTGTCTAAAACTCTATTTGTCTGAGCCCTGAAGGGCTCTGGGCTTTTGGCCAGAGTGTGAAAGCTGTTGCACAGATCCATACTCAGAAGCCACCCCACTGGGTGCTGTCCTCAGCCCACATCCCTTCTCCTCCCTGGCCTCAGTGTCCTCCTCTGTAAAATGAGGGGATGGACTAGATGACCTCTGTAGTTATAATGGTATTGTGATCTTGGGCAAGTCAGTTTCCTCCCATTGCCTCAGTTTGCCCATTTGTGAAATGAAAACATTGGACTAGATCAGGGCTTCTCAAACCTTTTCCACTAGTGACCCCTTCAGTGTTTCGTAATTACACTGTGGGTCACGACCCCATATGGCCTCTGAGATCTTCTCCAGGTCGAGATCTATGTTACTTTGACCCTAAAGTGCCCTGAGTATTCCAGAAGTGATTTCATGGGTGTAGGGAATAATCAGCTCTTGCTCCCCCCCAAAAACGACTTCCTAAAATCACCGTTTGAACCTTAAAATCTACTCAGAATTAACTTACGACTTTGATCCTTGTTCAAAGCAAATTCCTTCCTTCCATCTCCCAGCATGACTTCTTGAAGCTGCTAACAGTCACTTAGGCTTCAAGTAAAAACTTTTATCAAATTCTTGAGCAGGCAGAGGATACTTGTCAGAGTGGGCACCTAGGGGGAGGCCTGGGTATCCAATGGGAACAAGAAGAAAAGGGAGGGATGGGGAGCCGAATGGAGAGGCAGGGCATGGCAAACACAAACCAGCTCTCATTGCCCATGCCAAGAGCCAGCCAGAGCTCTCTGGCTCTATCTTGCCAATTTTGGAACGACAGGCTTGACCCACATGTACATCATCCAATCATATTTGCGTATGTGGCTGAAACACTATATGCTGACTTTGCCTCCATCAAACACATGGATTCATGTCTGCTGCTTGCCAAGTGGGCTTTCACAGTCACTGGCGATGTTCAGTGCCACTGAGGACATAGGTAGTCCACCTGGGTCTAAAGATGGGAGGAAACACGTTTTGATTACCGTGGAGAAAGACTCTACAGAAATAAAGAACCTCATTGTCAATCACTATTACTAGGCCTGTGATAGTCATGGATGTCAATTTCTATAACCTAGCATTGCTTCTAAAATAGGAAGCTGTGAACGAGGTGCGGGGTAATAAAAAGGATAATAAAAATCTATCTTCTCCTCCAGCCAGGGAGCCTTTTATTAAAGACAAGAATAGCCCTGCAAATTCAAATTCAAGTTGATCTAATGATTCATGCTCAGGCATGGCCTATGACATTATAACCAGTATAGCCATCTGTCACCAAGACACGAAAAAAGCAATTACTGCCCCTACTGGCAGATAATTGTTTGGATGGAGAAAATGCCTTGATGAGAAATAATTTTGAATGGAAAACAACAAATAGGGCCTGTTGTAGAGGATGGATCTTCTTGGCCTAGGCAGCTACAGGTCTCAGGCCTTGCTAATGGGCTCTGATCCTGGCTTCTACCATGGACAAAAACCAACCTTTTATTCTCATAGAATGATTTTTGGTGACTTTTTTTTTTTTTTGCATTCCTGTGGGTTCCCATTAGGGGGCTAAGCCCAAGGGGAAAGAAATAGCTGCTATGTGATAAAAGGCTGACTCCTGGGAAGACCATTTACTAGTTGCAGGACATCCAGCAAGGTACTTAACCTCTGTGGACTTCTTGGTATCGTCCTATGCAAAATGGGAAAGGGGGGAGGGGGTTGCTTAGATGATCAGTCTTTTCTAGCACTTGACTGAATGATCCTTTGTTATTCATATGCCCAGTCACCTTCCAAATAAACTCTCTCCCCATCTAGGTGTGAGAGCTCCCTCAACTGGGAAGGCCTTCTATTCCCCCAAATACTTTTGCCATTTGGCTCACTGGGTGTAAAACTTTGATCAAGGTTGAACTGCAAATCCTCCTAGTATGGGTATCACTTTGGGCCTTATCAGTCATTTATACCTCAGTGGGAATGAGTTTATAATCCTTTCTGGACAGCAGATTTTAAAAGTGGGTAGAGTAGATAGAATGTAAGGACTCTGGTAGGGGGAGGTGGATTCCAAGTAAAGGAAAGGGTAAGAAAGGGAAGGTTAGGGGTCTAGAGAGATGTTATATCCATCACTCAACTCTCCTTTCAGCTCTTCTTGGCTGTTTGTCGTCCTAGATTTCCCAGAACAAACTGGTTTGTTGCTGGTTCTTTCAAAAAGGACTGTTGGTATTCCGTGGAGGGGTGGAGAACCTGCGGCCTCAAGACCACATATGGCCCTCTAGGTCCTCAAGTGCGGCCCTCTGACTGAATCCAAACTTCACAGAAATAATAAAAGGATTTGTTCTGTAACACTTGGGCTCAGTCCAAAGGCCGTGCCTGAGGACCTAAAAGGCCACATGTGGCCTCGGAGCCACAGGTTCCCTACCTCTAGATGGACCAATCTGGCCACTGTAAACTTGGGTTTACAGTACTGGGGATGAAGCCCTGCTCCCTTCTTGCTTATTTTCCATTACAGTACTTACCCATATTTTTTCTGAATATACCTTGATATACTTTCCTGCCTCCCACAAATCTCCATCTCATTATACTTAAGGCAAGTCATGAACTTACCTATTTTGGGCAGAGAGAGAGTTTTAGAAGATGCCTATTATGGTCCCCTACCATCCAAAGGAAGAGGAATCAGAGGGATTTTTTTTTTTTTTTTAGTGAGGCAATCGGGGTCAAGTGACTTGCCCAAGGTCACACAGCTAGTACGTGGCAAGTGTTTGGTCTGAGGCCGGACTGGAACCCAGGTCCTCCTGACTTCAGGGCTGGTGCTCTATCCACCGCACCACCTAGCTGCCTGGGACTCGGTCTTTCACAGCAGGCTGTGATGTATGTAGGTATGGAGCTGTGGCTGCTTTGAAAAGGTGTCAGGAAGATGGGGATGAATGAGAAAGGGATGGATATTGGTTTAAGGAATCCTAGAGTCCTAGATTTAGAACTGGGAGGGTTCTTAGAATCCAAATGCATCATTTTACACATGAGAAATCGAGGCCCAGTGAAGCTAAGTTATTTGCCCAGGGTCATCCAGGTAGTAAATAGCAGAGCTGGGGCTGAATCCAGGTCCCCTTAGTCCAAATCTAACGCTTCAACGGTCTGCAATTTTGGGGTGTCACTGCTATCATACTCCCCTAGCCCTCTGTGAGGCCTTTGCCTTGCCCTACTGGGGAGGCCTCTTTTGGGACCCAAGTGAGAGCAATGGAGTTTCCTGGACTAGGAATGGAGCAGAAGATATGAGGAGAAGGCAACCGCCTCGTTGCCGTGGCATACCAACTTCAAGGGGAGTTTGACCTTTCCCATGACGAGCAGAGGAGTGAGGCAGCAACCTTGTTCAGGCACTCATTTGATCCCCCAGTCTGACTGGGGCCTCAGAAGCATCTATGCTCTTTCAGACCCTGGGCAGGTTGCGCCCCCCTATAGGAGAGCACAGTTCTTTATACAAAGCAACGTTTTCACACTGAGGGAAATTCTTGTGGTGATGAGCAAAGTGCCATGCCAGTGGCCCAGCTTCCTTAGACTGACCTTGGAACTAGGCCAGGCTAGACCCACAACCTTCCCTCCTGGGGAGGTTGGAGATTTGCTGGCTTGCTTGGACCACAGGTGTTGGGAAAGCTTTATAATATTATGTTACTCTGATCTCATAATGATTTCTATTTTAAGTAAATTATCTTTGCTTTTTACTCCTGGGACAGTCAAAGTGATATATCAGGGTAACAGGGATGGGGGATGGAGAGTAATTCCCTGTAGGGAAGAGGCTGGGGAACCAGCTTCCAAAAAGGCATGTTGACACATACAAAACAAAATGACCTGCTTCTCAATATGGAACATGCCCAGACATTCTGTAACTGGTTACAGTCTACTAAACTCTGTGGTGAAGAGGAGTCTTTGTAATTGGCTGTGAAGTCAGAATTTGAATGTATTTAAAAGGTGCTAACCAGACAGAGCACATCTCTTGGTTCTGGTTTCTCCCAGCTGCCGTGGCTCTCTGGGTGGAGGAGGGGTCTTGAGTCCTCTGTCACCCAAAGCCAGCATGAAGATGGGTGGGCATGGCCCTGCTGTTGCTCGTCTCTGCCGTGTTTATTCCTTCTTGCTTTTACGTGAAGGAGATTGGCAGATGCCTCTGACCTTGTGAACTTCGAAAGGTTAGGAGACCAAGGCACAAGAGTCCATGTTGGGATTTGCTGAAAGCCAAATGGTGAGAAGGAAATCCTGAGCAACCTGCCCAGCCCAGACTCATCCAGCCATCAGTCATACCACATCTGGAAGTGAACTTGCTGGGGTGAATGCTATGTAGAAACTGTGTTAAAATTGAACCCATTCCCCCCAGGGAATAAGGTAGATGGGGGATGGGGAAGGAGAATGCTTCTAACTCCTGTTCTTGCTATATCTTTATGGTAAGTATCCTTTTATAAAAGCTAACAGATATGAATTAAATGGAACTGAAACCCTGATCACTGGTGGTTAACAGTGGGAGGAATACACTAGAATGGGGGCTCAACCTCAAAGTATCAGAGAAAGCTATCTTTCAACCCTTCAGGGATGCCCTAGAACCCTGAGAGGGAGATATAGACAGCCTCACACTGGGAGAATAGGTCTAGAGCTTTTCTACCTTAGCAATGGTTGATTTCAAAAAAGGATTTTGTTGTTGTTGAGTTGTTTTTTTTTTTTTTTTTCAGGTGTGTCCAACTCTTCATGACCCCATTTGGGGTTTTCTTGGCAAAGATAATGGAGAGGTTTGCCATTTCATTCTCCAGCTCATTTTACAGATGAGGAAACTGAAGCAAACAGGGTGAAGTGACTTGCCCAGGGTCACACAGCTAGTAAGTGTCTGGAGTTTAAATGAATGGGCGAGAAAACCAAACCAAAGAGATTAGCTAGAGCAGTATTGTCAAACTCAAATAGAAACAAATCCCTGCTGGCTACGTACTAACTTAGAAAACCACAAATTAACATTATCTACATTTTATGATATTTTATTCATTATGTTAAACATTTCCCAGTTATATTTTAATCTGCTTCCAGGTTTTGCAGGCTTCCTGTTCCCCAAGTTTGACACCTCTGTTCTAGAGCAGGGGTTCTTAACCTGTTGTCCACAGGTCCGTGCACAGATTGAAGGGAGTCCGTAAACTTGAATGGGGAAAAAACTTCATATTTTTATCTCTTTTTTAAACTTCTCATTTACTGAGCAGCTAGGTGGTGCTGCAGTGGATAGAGTGCTGGGCCAGGAGTCAGGAAGACTCATCCTCATGAGTTCAAATCTGGCCTCAGACACTTACTAGCTGTGTGACCCTGGGCCAGTCTCTTCACCCAGTTTGCCTCAGTTTCCTCATCTGTAAAATGAGCTGGAGAATGAAATGGCAAACCTCTCCATTATCTTTGCCAAGAAAACCCCAAATGGGGTCACAAAGAGTTGGACATGATAGAAATGAATGAACAAAACTTTTCATCTAATTCCATCTTCTGTCCAGGTGGTCTGTAGTATACGTTAATTTAAATTTTTCTGCTTCTTTTTTTCATTAGGTTTCACCCAAATGTTCTCTATTCATTCCAAAAAATATTTATTAAGCTGCTACTATGCTTTGAGGTACTGTGGAGATACTACCACAGTGCTCTTCCCCCAGGGTTCAAGTATTTCTTCACAAGAGTACACGCAGTCTTAGTCTACCATCTCTTTTATCTATCCTATGGTTTTTGAAGAAGATATGTACTTCCAGAGCCATATTTCAGTCGTGAGTCAAATTCTGTCCAAAGGTCAGTGATACCTGTGAATTAAAACATGTCTCCTTGTGTTAGGACCTCTGGTTCCTCTTCCTTGCTACCCACAAGTTGTGCGCTTCCATTTAGTTGTCTGAGGCCATGAACTTTGTTGGAGGTTCTTTTCTCGGATATTGCTTCCCATTTTTCTTCCTACACCATACCTGCTAGTCTCTATAGTAATAGACTTAGGAGATCTATTTGGACTCTTTTCTTCCTTCCCTTTTCAGGGGCAGAAGACTTGAGTTTGACCTCTAGTTTCACACATTATACTTCACTACTCTGAGCCTCAGTTCACTCATCTGAAAAATGAGGGGGCTTGACAAGATCAACAATTCTCAAAGTTTTTGGTCTCAAAAATGATTGAGGACACCAATGAGATTCTTGTTTGGGGTTGTAGGTGTTGATAGTTGCTGTATTAGAAATGAAAACATCTTAGTATTATTATGAAAATAGTTTGGGCCTTCCGGAATCCCTGGGGACCCCCAGTAGTCTCCCCAGATCACACTTTGAGAGTTCATTAGATTAAATCTAAGATTATGCTCTTAGATTATCTCTAAAATGCTTTCCCATTCTAATATTCTACTGGTAGAACTGAAGCCCAGGAATCAACTTAATTAAGGCCACATAGCTAGTAAATATGGGTGCTGGTCTTAAACCCCAATACTAACTATAAAGGGGATGGGAATTCTACGTATGCCTCTTATATGGTAAATTAATGGTATGCATGAGTCCATTATATTTGCTAGCTAAAAAGTTTTGTCTCTGGTATAAACTAGCTCTGGGGACCTATGCCATTGAAGATGGCCCACTGGCTACCCTGGGAGCTCAGGGACAGGCTGCTTGGCCTGGATTCTTCCTTTCTTTCATGCGCTTCAAGTTGCAGGTGGAACCCCTTTTGGTTAGTGATGCGACTGATAATGAAGCAGTGGTCCCACCTGGGAAACACTCAGACAGTAGCCACATTAGGTATTCGGATGACATTGCAAATGCTTTTTACAATCGCTTTGCTGAGAAAGCCTCCCTTGGGAAATGGGGATTTTCCACATTTTGCAAAATTTGCTGAGCTGGCAATATCAGTTAGGACATGATTTGGAGCATCATTCATTTCACAAGGCACACTGTATACTGGTTACTGTACTTAGGAAACCAGTGCTCTGATTATACAGCCAAATAATCCTAAAACAGGAAATATTATTATTCAAATGTATCTTCATATTGAAGAATATGCTACAACTTCAAAAACATTTGGCCTTAATATAGAATATCTCCTGATCTCCTTTCAGTTCACAAACTGCCTATCAAAATCAATTTCTCTCACTGCAAAATACTCCATTGTATAGAGACTTCCATTTTATATTTACCTAATTCTTTAAATCCCTTGTTTCATTAGGACCTCACTTATATTTATCTTTTACATATGGGGAAACTGAGGCTCACAAAGGTGAATTGTGCTGCCCAAGATCACACAGGTAGTTAGGGGCAAACTTGAATGTAGATGACTTTGTGTGAAGTCTCAAGCTCTTTCCTTGTATCATGCTGCCTATGGAAAGAGCACTGGCATAGGAAACATAGTGGGTCACTAATGCGTCACCCAATCTCCATCTTCTTTTATTTCTTTTATTACTTATATCCTCTTTGAACTCTGTTACATCCACTGTGACACTGCTACTGCTGCCTCCTACTACTCTGTCCTTCTTTGCTTTACATGATTCTTCTGTGTCCAGAGTCTCCCCTCCTATTCTGTCTGTCCATTCCTTTTATGTTTCTTTCACCAGTACGTGATCTTCCTCCTACCCCTCAATGTTGGTGTGTTTCCAGGTTTTGTCCTGGGCTCCCTTATTTTTTTCTCTCTTCCTCTGCCATCCTGTTCACTTCCATTGTGTAAAGTATCACCTCTAAGCATATGACTTCCAACTCTTTCTCAACATCTCCAACTCTGCCCTGATCTCAATATTGCTTCCTGGACACATCCAACTGGATGTCCTGGCCAAACCTCAAACTCTACATGTCTCTCTCCATTCGTCCTGTCGACCACCTTGCCACCTTGCTGCCCAGACCTGAGACTATATCATGGAGCCCTTAACTCTTTCAATTTCAGAACTACCACTTTGATAGGTGACTACTCCATCTGCTCCATTATATCTAGGTGACCCCAGCCCAGCCATGATTCATTTTATTCACAGGCCATCTTTTGATATGTGCCTCGTAACCACCCTTTTTGAATTTTAGAACTACAATCAAGTCAGAACTCTCATTGCTACCGCAAAGACTATGTCAGCCTACTTCCCATGGCTCCACTCACTATCCATGTAATTTTCCAGAGCAAAATTTCCCTCCCTGGCCACCACTCTCCTTTATATGTTGTTTCCCCCTATTAGAGTATAAGCTCATCGTGGGCAGGGTCTGTTGTCACTTTTGTATTTGTATTTTCAGCATTCAGCTCAGTGCTTGGCACAGTAAGTGCTTAAGAAGTGCTTTTTTCCTTCATTTACTCATTCAGTTTATCCATTGTTGAAAACAGAAAACAGCACAGGCCAACCAGTATCTACCACTCTTCTCAACTTTTCTATTACTGTTGACAAATACCACAGTCCTCTCAATCACCTCCGAGCCATCTTTGAATCTTTCTTTACCCTCACTGTCCCCATCCAATAAGTTGCCAAGTTCTGTCAATAACCACACAGTATTTCTTATATTTTTAACTTGCCTCTTAATTAAAAACTGAAATTTACTAACTGCTTCCTGTTTATAAGGTTCTGGATTCCCTGCTGTGGATGTTTAGATTAAAAAAATTACACAGGCCCTGCCCTCAAGGGAGGAAGATGATAGCCTTAAGAGCCCAGGTCTTGGAATCAAAAAACTTGGGTTTGAATCTTGGCTCTGTCACTAACTGTGTGATATTGGCCCTGCCCCTCTCTGGCCTTCAGTTTTCTCTTCTGTCAAATAGACTCTGTCAGTTGGACTAGGTATTCTCTAAGGTTCCTTTGCATTTGAAGACCCATAATTCTTTCAGGACCCTCTAGCTCAGATGATCTATTTGTGACTGACTTATAGCTTCTCATGCTATGCAAGACAGAATAGTAATTTGTGAGGACACTACATCTGGATGAGGAATGTTGAAGAATGAGAGGTGATCAACCTGGTTCTAGGCCTGGGTTGGAGAGTTTCTCCAACCTTCCTGATTCTAGGATTTTAGGATGCTATACACAGGTGTGGCCACAACTCAATGACAATGTGGGGGGGGGGGGGGGGGGGAGACGCAGTCATTTTTTTTCAAACACCTAACTTACAGAAGACCAGTATGGCCCACAGGAAATTAGAGAAACATTCCCAGTGGAATCTCAGCTGTGCCCCAAGGCATCAGAATGGTTCATCCAAAGCCTGACTCTTCCTCCATGCACTGCAACCCCAGAGGATCCTAAGAGTTCCTGAGTCTTAATTCTGGGGTCCCAACTACCACCATAGCCATCATCATCACTGACATTTATATAGCATGTTAGGTTTGCCAACCATCCTATGCACATGGTCTAATTTTATGCTCACAACAATGAATATTAGTGCTACAGGTACCATCTTCATTTAAGGAAACCGAGACTCAGAGAACTTATGTGACCTACTGGAATAATGCTACTACTATGTGTCTAAGAAAAGATTTGAACCCAAGTCATCTATCCAACTCCAAATCCAGAAATCTAGTCACTTATACCACCCTTTCTCAGTATTTCATCCAGTAGACAGCCTTGAGGGACAAGAAAAGTCCTGGGTTTTCTGGTTCATAAGCAAAGCCAGACTACCAACTACATCTAAATCTCAGTTCCTTATACCTCTTGGCACTGTCTTGACATGTCCCACAGAACTTTCCTGAGTCAAGGGAAAAGAAAGAGAAAATCTTGCTTATTTAGATGAATCTAGTATAGGAGTAACCTTACTTGTATAAGGCTGGGCAATGTGGTACACATTTATTGCCTTTTGTGAACTCAGAATTTCAAAGATAGGAGCTTCCTTAAAATATAAATGTCACAGTTAGGAGAGACCTTAGAGCACAGAATGTCAGAAGTGGAAGGGACTTTAGAACATAAAATTAGGACTTGGAGGAAACTTAAAATAGAGGAAGACAGGTCAAAGAGGGACCTGACCATATAAATGTTAGGAAAGGGAATTCCAGGGATTGGAAATATCTTAAGACACAGAATATTACCACTCTTCCCCCATCCAAAATGAGTCATCAAGCATTTATTAAGTGCCTACTATGTGCCAGTCACTATGTTAAGCACTTTACAAATATTTTCTTAATCAATCCTCACAACAACCCTGAGAAGTAGATGCTGTTATTATCCATTTTACAGATGAGGAAACTGGGGCAGACAGAGGTTAAATGACTTGCCCAGGATCACACAGCTAGGAAGTGATTGAAACCATATTTGTTAAGGTCCCACTGACTCCAGGTCCTGCACTCTGTGCCCTATGGCGCCACCTAGCAGCAGCAGCAGCAGCAGCAAAGAAAGGCAAAAGCAGTCCCTGCCTATAGGATACACATATACATACATATACATATACATATACATATATATATATACACACATAAACATCTTGTTTCTACATAGTTGAAGCAAGGATATACACATACACACACACACACACACATATACACATCTTGTTTCTACATAGTTGTTTATGTGTCATCTCCCCATTAGACTGTGAGACTGTGTGTGTGTGTGTGTGTGTGTGTGTGTGTGTGTGTGTGTGTGTGTGATAAACTGGAGGGAAGGTGCTAGCATTAAGGGAAGCAAGAAAATCCTTTTGTGGAAAATGAGCTTTTAGCTGATACTTGAAGGAAGTCAGTAGCCAGAGATTAGGGTAGGGAGAATTCTAGGCATGGGGGACAGCCAATGAAAACTCAAGGAATCAGGAGATGGAAGCTCTTGTGTGGAGAAGAGCCAGGAGGTCAGTGTCACTGGATTGAAGAGTGCATGGAGAGGAGTAAAATGTAAGAAGACTGTAAAAGTAGAAAGGGGCCAGATTATGAAAGGCTTTAAAAGCCAGAAGATTTCATATTTGATATTGGAGGTAATAGGGAGCCATTGGAGTTTACTGAGGGAGGCGAGGTATGTTTGTGACATAGTCAGACGTGTATTTTAGGAAGATCACTTTGACAGCTGAGTGAAGGATAGACTAGAGTAGGGAGAGACTTGAGGCAGGGAAACCCACCAGCAGGCTATTGCAATAGACCAAGGGCCTACGCTAGAATGGTGACAGTGTCAGAGGAGAGAAAGGGGAGGATATATTGAGAAGGTAAAATCAACAGGATCTGGCAAGAGCGTGGAGACGGGAGGAGGGGAGTGAGAGAGAGGCTGATGAACTGAGGATGACACCTAGCTTCCAAGCCTTGGGGTCAACAGCAACAGGAAAATTTGGAAGAGAGGAGGGATTTGGGGAAAAAATAACGAGCTCGTTTTTGGACATATTGCGTTTAACAAGTCTAGGGGACGTCTATCTTGAGATCTCCAATAGGTAGTTGGAGATGATAGACTAGAGGTAAGGTTGGATAAATAGATCTGGGAATCATGAGCATAGAGATGATCATTGAATCCATGGGAGCTGAGGAGATCACCAAGTAAACAATATAGAAGGAGGAGAAGGCCCAGGACAAAGTCTCGGGGAATCCTCATGGTTAGCAGGATTTGAATTCAGGTCCTCTTGACTCCAGGCCCAGCATTCTACCCACTGTGCCACCTAGCTGCCCCACAGAAAAGAAATTCCTTGAAGACACGGATGATTTTGAATCCCCTGGGCCTAACAGTGCTAAGCAAATAATAATAATAATAACAATAATAATAAACATTTATGTAGTGTTTTAAGGTTTCCAAAGCAGTTTACAAACATTTCATTTAATCCTCACAACAACTCCGAGAGGCTGATGCTGTTATTATCCCTATTTTACAAATAAGGAAACTGAGGCAGAGAGAAGTTAAGCACCTTGACCAGGTTCACACAGCTAGTAAGTGAATGAGGTCACTTTTGAACTCAGGTCTTCCTGACTCCAGGCCTGGTGCTGTATCTACTGCGCCACCTAACTGCCATAATAAATTTCATTGAACTGGCTTACATTAAGTCTAAACTTCTCATCTTGATGATGAGGGAAACTCTGGCTTAGAAAAGGGAAGGGATTTGTCTCTGGTCACTCAATAAGTTAGTGATCAAGCCAGGATGAAAAAAACCACGATTCAGGAGAGACCCCAGTGGTAACCTCTCCTCCACTCCCCCAACCCCACCGATAGACTGGAATGCTGATTTTCCTAATGCTGCCTGCAATAAGCAAGCTACTAGCTAGGATTTGCAGATATGTTTGCTAGAAAGAAATGTGCCTTGGCATGGTACTGGGCATCCTGGGATTTCATACAGCCCTTGGCACTATTAGAAAAAGCAAAAGAGGTCTTTATGAGCCCTCAAGATTCATAGTTGATTTTCTTAGCCAAGAACAGAATTATAAACAAAGTTCAGTCAGCAACTCCCCAACACAAACACACACACACACACACACACACACACACCCTCTCTGCTTTCCTTTGATCCATACACATAGGAGGACACATTTGACTATTTCTAAGAACCTGCTTCAAAACAAACATTCCCCCGGATTGAGAGAGGTGATGCTCTGGATTTTTTTTTCTGAATTAGGACATCCACTATTGTATTAGGGGCAGATAATAGAGCAACAGATGCACAGGGAAATGTGCTGTATGCTGTATTTATTTCAGGCTCAAAGTGCAAAGCACGCCCCACAATAGAACAGTACATATATTTTCACCTGCTAATTTACTCCATCTCCAGTGTCCCAGAGATGTCTGGGGTCATTATGTCTTTTGCTATTGTCGTTGAATCGTTTTAGTCATGTCTGACTCTCCGTGACCCTATTTGGGGTTTTCTTGGCAATGATCCTGGAGTGGTTTGCCATTCCCTTGTCTAGTTCATTTTATAGATGAGGAAACCAAGGCAAACAGGGTGAAGTGACTGGCCCAGGGTCGCACAGCTAGTAAGCGACCGAGGCCAGATTTGAACTCAGGAAGGTGAGTCTTTCTGATTCTAAGCCTGGTGCTCTATCCACGGTGCCACCTAATTGCTCCAGTATGTCTAGCTCAGAGGCAACTCTGAACCAATTGACAATATTAGATTAACAAAGGAAATCAAGTGGGAGTCTCCTAACAAACTAAACCTTCATGTGTCTTCATCGTTGTCATCACTATCGTCATCATCTTTCTTCACAATAGCTAGCATTTACAGAGCATTTTAAGGTTTACAAAGCACTGTACATTTTTGTCTCATCAGATCTTCACAATTGGCCCCATTTTACAGAGAAGGAAACTGACGTAGACAGCGGTTAAGTGATCTGCCCAGGGTCACACAGCTAGGAAGTGATTCAGGCAGGATTTGAACCTGTGTTCCTGATTCTGAGGTAAACTCTCTACTATATCATCTTCATTAACAACCTAGAAAATTTCTATGACTTCTGTCAAAATCATGACCTATTTCTCTCACATTGATATTATTATTAATACATTATAATAATAAATAAAATAGCATGTGTAACACTATAATAACGAATAATAACTAACATTTCTAGAAAATGTTAAGATTTGTAAACACTTTACATTTCCAAATCATACCCTCTCCCTTTCTTTTATTGTCTTTCCCCAGTAGAACGTTAGCTCCTTGAAGGCAGGGCCTGTGTGGCTGGCTTTCATTTGTATTACCAGCGCTGAGAACAGAGCTTGGTATGTCCTAAATCCTTCATAAATGCTTTTCCTCACATTCACAGGCTGTCCCATTTGATCCTCACACCAACCCCAAACCCATAATATTAGGTATTATTAGGTTATCCTTATTTTATAGGTGAGGAAACTGAGGCTAAGAGAGATTAAGCAATCAGCCCACGCAGTGAAATAAGTGTCAGAAGGTAGAATTCAAAATCAGAGTCCAGCACTCCATCCACTTGGCTCTATATCTGCCTCAGTTATTAAACAGAATCCACACACTGGGTATTTGGAGATGGGGACAGGCAGTCATGAAATGAGCCATTGAAGGCACTTGAGGGTGTCGAGCCCTGGGAAGAAAAGACAATGGGTGATACAGGATTGCTATTCTCATACAGGTTGTCCTAAAAATCTTAATGCTGTCTTAAGCTTTAGTAGATCAAAATTGCACTAAGACTGTCCATTTAGTAGGCTGGGGGAAATTGCTTTTCCTTACCACTTTCTCTGCTTTTCCTTCTTTTTAGTCAGGGATCCTGAGATGGCGGTGGACATACCTTTTCCCTTATTTTTTTTTATGATCTTTACATGGCATTTGCTAGTATTCTGCTATACCACCACCTTCCCCCCACTCCGACCATCCCCAAATATCTGGGACGGCAACCATAAGGAGGTTTAGGAGATGACTAAGGATGGATGACTCCATATGTGGTCTATTTCCTCTTTATTTTATTCTATGGACAACATATGTGATCACAGCACTAAGTATCTCTGAATCCAGTGAAAGGAGTGAAGTCTAAACTGTTAAATTCAAAAGGGAAGGCCAGGGGGATCATGAACTGAGTACAGAAAATAGATCTCATATTTTAATATTTTGAGTAATATTCTATTTACTTCTTTAGATCGATTTCAGCCGTGACCATCGGGGGCTAATCCTCATCACCTCACATCTGGACTTAGTAGTCTATAGTAGGCTATATAGATAGCAGTTATAGTAGACTGCACTAGCCTGCCGGTTGTTCTCCCTGCCTCAAGTCTCTCCTCACTCCAGTCCTAAAACATGGGTCTGACCATGTCACTCTCCTAGTTGACAAACTCTAGTGGCTCTCTATTGCCTCTAGGATCAATCATAAACTCTCTAAGTCATTCATAACCTGCCCTCTCTCTTTCCAGTCTTCTTATATCTTATTTCTCTGTCTGTACTTTGAGATCCCGTGACACCAGCCTCTGGGCTGTTCCTCAACCAAGACACTCCATCTTCTGACACCCAATGTTTTCACTGGATGTCCCTCATACCTGGGACTCTCCCTTCCTCATCTCTGTCTCCTACCTTCCCTGGCTTTCTTCAAGCCTCAGCTAAAGCTTTACCTTCTGCAAGAAGCTTTTCCCAGTCCTCAAACTTAGTGCCTTCCCGCTGAGATTACCCCCAATCTAGCTTGTCCATATCTTCCTTCCTTCCTTCCTTTCTTTCTTGGCAATGGGGTTAAGTGACTTGCCCAGGGTCACACAGCTAGTGAGTGTTTTATGTCTGAGGCCATACTTGAACTCAGGTCCTCCTGAGTTCAGGACCAGTATTCTATCCACTGGGCTACCTAGCTGTCCCCTATATCTTGTTTCTACAAAGTTGTTTATGACTTATCTCTACCATTTGATTGGGAGCTCCTTGACAACATGGATTGTGGGGTGGGGTTTTTTGCCCTTTTTTTGTATCCTAGGCCCTTGGCACAGTACCTGGTGCTTAATAAATGCCACTTGACTAACTAGCTGGCTTTGCACCATTCCCCAAGGAGAGTGCAATCAATCTAGGCATTTGCAGACTGAGTGCCATCTAATGGTCAGCCACAATGCTGCAGCCTCTAAGGAATGCTATGTTGTATATGCCCTAGCCTAGATAAATTGACAGGGTCAAAGGGAGAACCAGTGGTTCAAGAAGAGCATTGACTTGTGGACAACTTTAAGACAGCACTAAAGAAAAAAAAAACACAAGGGGGCAGCTAGGTGGCACAGTGGATAGAGCACCAGCCCTGAAGTCAGGAGGACCTGAATTCAAATCCAGCCTCAGACCAAACACTTGATACTTACTAGCTGTGTGACCCTGAGCAAGTCACTTAACCCCAATTGCCTTAAGATCATATTTTTTTTTTAGGCAATTGGGGTTAAGTGACTTGCCCAGGGTCACACAGCCCAATTGCCTTAAAAAAAAAAAAAAAGACTGCACTAAACAGCAACAGCAGCAGCTAGCATTTTAAGGTCTGCAAAGTGCCTTACGTGTTATCTTATTTGATCCTCAAAACAACCTCTGAGGTAGGTGCTATTATGAAACTCATTTAACAAGTAAGGAAACTGAGGCACAGAGAAGTTAAATGACTTGCCAATGGTCACACAGCTAGTTAGGGTCTGAGGCTGCATTCAAACTTAGGTCTTCCTTCCTTCCTTCTTTCCTTCTGATATTCACTAGCTGTGTGATGCTGGGCAAGTCACTTAATTCCTGTTTGACTCAGTTTCCTGAACTGTAAAATAGGGATAAGAATAGCACCTATCTCCCAGGGTTGTTTTGAGGATCAAATGAAATGATATTTATAAAGCATTTAGCAGAGTGTCTGGCACATAGTAGGTGCTATATACATGCTAATTTCTCTTCCTTCCCTTTCCCTTCATCTTTGTAACCCCAGCAACTAAAACAATTCTCGGCTCATAGTAGCTCCTAAATAAATACTTACTGAATTGTTGAATGAATGGACTGAATCGAATACCAATGACCAGGATATCCCTAAACCTTCTAAAGCTCCAGTCCCATCAAGGGATCTCTGATCTTGAGTCCCCTTAACAATCCAGGTTGCCCTCTCCAACCTAGAAGGACCTTGTCAGCCCCAAAGTAGACATAATACTCTAAATGTGCTCAGAGTAGGAAAACTAAAGAACAACAGGACTATGGCTTGTCCAGATTTGGATCTTAGGTTTTCTTCATGTAGCCCATGACAGAATTGGGTTGGGTGACTTCTGCATCAAATTGCTGTTTTGTATTGAGCTTTCACTCTGCTAAAACAACCCCTAAAGACTTCTGAAATCTAGCCTTGCTATATGCCAAGACAATTCCCTTCTCCTTTCCTTTTCCCCTTCTTCACTTCCCTTCTCTTTCCTTCCTTCTCTTCCATCCTTCCCTTATTCCCTTCCTTCCTTCTCTCCTTTTCTTTCCTTCCTTCCTTCCATCATTCCTGTCCTCCATCCATCCTTCCCATATTAGCTAGCCTCTGGTACTACCCAGAGGGCTATAATGACTTAGGGCATGCTCCCTTGTGGTACCATGCACCCTTAACTATTCTAAGTGGCCAATGTGTGAGTGATCAATAATTCCCTGGCCAGTCCAAGCAAAGTCAACCTCTTGCTCATCCCCCCCTCCCCTCCCCAGACTCTTCAGCAAACACTGGACAGCTGCAAATGCAAACACTAGCTGAGAATCAGCAAACAAGGAAACACTTAACAAGACTATTGCAAGGCACTCCCCCTCTTTGGTTGACCAGTGTTGGCAAGGCCCCTCCATTAGAGGCCATGTGCTAGCTTCAACAGAGCTCCCACTGTGATCAACTAACATTAGCTAAGGCAGGGTCAGGACCTTGCCAGAATCAATAACAGGTTTTGGCGTGGGGAAGGGAAACCCTCCTGCTTCAGAAGATCTCAGGATTTAGAGATGTTAGGTCATTTAGAGGTCATCCAGTCTAATCTCTTCATTTTTGCAAAGAAGGAAACTCAGACCCCAGAAAAGGGAAGGGACTCACCCAAGGTCATACAAATAGTGGCAGAGAAAGAACTCAAACTACATCCTGTGATTCTCAATCCAGTTATTTCCATTAATTTATAGTAGTAGTAGTAGTAGTAGTAGTAGTAGTAGTAGTAGTAATTCTTGTTAAGCCATTTCAGTTGTGTCTGACTCTTCATGATCCCATTTGGGGTGTCTTGGCAGAGATACCAGAGTGGTTCGCCATTTCCTTTTCCAGATCATTTTACAGATGTGGAAACTGAGGCAAACAGGGTAAAGTGACTTGCCCAGGGTGACACAGCTAATAAGTGTCTGAGGTCAGATTTGAACTCAGGGAAATGAGTCTTCCTAACTACAAGCCTAGTGCTCTATGCACTGCGGCATAACCAGTGGTAGTAGTAATAGTTACCATTTATATAGTGCTTTAAAGTTTGCAGAGCACTTTACAAATACTACCTCATTTGATCTTCACAATAAGCCTGGGAGATAGGTGCTACTATTATTCTCATTTGCAGATGAGGAAATTGAGGCAAACAGAAGTTAAATGACTTGCCCTGGTTCACATTTGAACTCAGATCTTCCTGACTCCAGGACCATAGCTCTATCCACTAAGGCACCTAGCATCTTCCCGGTTAGGTGGCCATCTAGTAGACACCATCATGCCCCTTGTAGCCACATAACCTTGGATTGGCTGCTCTGATGGGTAACAGGCCTGCCCAACCCCAAGCAGCATAATACTTGAAAGTCATTGCCAGGTTGCTAGCAATTTATTCCCCAGAAAGCCCCAGGAGAACAGAAAGCTACATTCATAAAGAGGGAACAGCCAAAGTGAGTTTCCAGGGGAGAAGAGAGACTGCCATTTCAGTTTCCCTTCCCTGAAGAAGGACTAAAACCACTTTAGGTTCTCAGACTGTGTGACACCCAATGGGGACTGGGAATGGGGGTATCAAAAGCCGTCCCCCAGAGCCAGGGTCAGAGGTCTCTTTTTAGCTCATTCGGTCAACAGAGGGACCCCAAGCCCACCCTCAGCTGTGATGGGGACAGATTCCCCCAAACTTGGTTGACAGTCCCTGCTTGGTGGAAAGGGAGTCAAAGAGGACCCTCTAACCCTTTCCCTATCGAAGGCACTGTCGATTTGGAGCACTGGATTCAGAATCAGAGGCCTTGGGTTCAAATTGCGGCTGGGCGGCTTACAACCTTTGTGACCCCGGGTGGATGTTTGCTGAACTGAATACACAATTTTGCCCAAGGCTGACCTGCCTTTGCACACTGCCTTTCAAGTTTCAGGAGTCACAAAATCGCAACCTGCATGCTTTACTCTGTGTCAAAAGCCATGCATTAGAGCATCAAGAGTCTTAGACTAGGGACCAGTTGGGTTACATTGGAGACAAGGCTTTTCTGTCACTTTCTACGTGACCTTGGACAAGGTACTTTTTCTCTCTCGTTTTCCTCCACTGCGAGTTTTACAGAGGGGATTGAACTGGACTCATCTCTAAGGGCCCTGACAGTTATTCTAAGTCTAGTTGAAAGATAAGAAATCAAAACATCTCCTTTCTTGCAAGATATTGAACACCATCATCATCAGTCAGCCTTAATTGGTCAGCAGGAATTTTGTCCCACGTTGCCAGTTGTCTCAAGGACATCTCTCCTGCCTATCCCGCTGGTATCTCAAGCATAATGGTCCCACAACCACTCATTATTTTCCATCATCAATCCTCCTCAGACTCCCCTAACTGGGGGTGTCCCCCAAGCAGGGTATGCCAGTAAGTGTTTAACAGCTCACCCTCCGAAAAGTGACACACTTTTAAGCTTAATCTGCATTATTACAAATCTCTTCATCACTTTCCAAAGTCTAGACCAGGGGTGGGGAACCTGTGGCCTCGAGACCTCATGTGGCCCTCTAGGTCCTCAAGTGCGGCCCTTTGACTGAATTCAAACTTCACAGAACAAATCCCCTTCATAAAAGGGTTTATTCTTGTAAAACAGAGGCCACAGGCTCCCCACCCTTGGTATAGACAATCAACAAAATAATCAATCGAGTGCTGATTGGTAGCATTTGCTAATTTTCCTGAGGAATAAATGCTCACACTGATAATTGGTTTGGGAGAGCCTACAAGCTGGTCCAGCACATCCCTGCCCCCAAGACTGTTCTAAGCCTTCTTCTCTTCTCTCTCACTACATCCTCTAAGTGAACTCATTGGCTACCACAGGCTTAATTAGCATCTCTATGCATATATATGTAAATCTCCCAGATTTGCACATCCAGACCTAATCTCTCTCCTGAGCTCAGGGCCCATGTCGCCAGCTACCTATTAGCCATTTTCAATTGGATGTCCTATAGACATCTCAAACACAATGCATCCATGTCAGAGATCATTATATTTTCCCTTAAAACCTCTCTCTTCCCTATTTATATTGATAGCACCCCTTACCAGATCTCCCAAAGTTCACAATGCTGGAGTCATTCTTTACTCTTCTTTCTCCCCCCCCCTTCTGCCCCCTCCCTCCCCACCAATTTACCTCCACAACGTCCCACTCATCCATCCCCTTGGCTCCACTCACATGGCCACCATCCCTCCTTGCTTAGTATACTCTAATGGTCTCCTAACTGGTTTCCTAGCTTCCAATTCCTCCCCCTCAGCAATCCATCCTCCACACAGATGCAATCAGAAAAGCTACCCAGGCTGAATTACCTGAGTGCCTTCAGAGCAATGAGCACCAGGACCCTGAGAAATGAGTATTATCCAAACCTATATCAGAAAATTCAAAGATGAAGGAGCCATAGGAGATTAGGAAGTGAGCATGCCAGGAACAGTAGGCAGAGGTTACACTCAATCTAATTTGACAAAGCTTAAGTGGTTTAGGGTGACTGCCCACTACGTGTCAGTGCTGTTGTGTTGGCCTGGTAGTAAGTGGGGGACCCCTCCCCTCCAGAACCAAGGACCTGTGCAGAAACCGTGAAATCTTGATAGGGAAGGTCCACAGCAGGCCCACATTTGGATGCGATGATAGGGGCAGAAGAGCAGTCAGTAGTGTGCTAGAGAAACTGACTTGAGAGTTGATTGTTAAATTTTCAGGGTGAGCATTTATGTCTCAGAAATGCTATCAATCAGGGCTTGATTTATTGTTTTATTGATTGTCTAGACTTAAGAAAGTGATGGAGAAGATGGTAATAATGCAGATTAAACTTAAAAGTGTGTTGTGAATACATTTTTTCTCTACAGAGAGCCAGTTGTTAAACTTTTACCAGCACACTCCTGTAAAAGAGGGTTATGTCCCCATTGATCAATGCAGGAAGGCTTTGGAGAGGAGATGGTATTTTAGGAACTTTTGAAAATTAAGGGAGAGAGGGCAAGCTAGGTGGCAGAGTGGATAAAGCACTGGACCTGGAGTCAGGAGGACCCAGTTCAAATCTAGCTCCACCCTCCATACTTATTAGCTGTGTGACCCTGGGCAAGTCACTTAATCCTGATTGCCTCAAAAAAAAAAAATGAACAGAGAGGAAGGGTGTCCCAAGTACAAGGGAGATTAGAGAAGGCACCAGACAGACAGAAGTGGGACGGGGCACTATGTGACTGAAACTAACCTAGTGAGAAGTGGGCTATAATGGAGGGCCTGCATTAAATAACTCGGGTCACAGCTCTTTAATAAACAACTAATACTACTTTGTTAGACAATTTTCCTTACTGAATATTTACTAAGCAATTCATAAGATCACAGATCTCATGCTGGCAGGAACCTCAGAACCCATGTAATGTGGCCCTTTCAAATTACAGAATATAGAACCGAGAGTAAGTAAGTGGCTTCCCCAACATCCAACAAAGGATCACAGAGCTACAGTTGAAAGCAGTCTGAGAGGGTATCTAGTCCATCCCTGTCCCACTTCAATGCATCTTCTACATGGCTGCCAAAGTGATTTTCCTAACACACAGATCTGACCCATGTCACTTCTCCTCCCCATCATCACCCCCACTAAACGAACTCACCTGAAATTTAATGAGCTCCACACTCTCTGGCCCCATTTTCCCTTTGCAGCCTTCTTACTCATTACTCCCTCTGCACACTCTGCTGTTAGGCTATGCTGGCGTACTTGGTAACCCCCTCACATGGGACACTGCACTACCCATCTCTATGTTTCCCCCAATCTCCCGCCCCCACGCCTCGAATTCTTTGCATCCTCACTTTCAACTCTTAGAATACCTGGCTTCCATCAAGACTCAACTTGGGGGCAGCTAGGTGGTGCAGTGGATAGAACACTGGCCCTGAAGTCTGGAGGACCTGAATTCAAATCCAGCCTCAGACCAAACACTTGACACTTACTAGCTGTGTGACCCTGGGCAAGTCACTTAACCCCAACTGCCTAAAAACAAAACAATAAAAAAAAAAGACTCAACTTGAACACTCCACTCTATAGGAGGCCTTTCCCAGGCCTGCCCCCTATCCCCCAGTCACCAGTGCCTTCCCCTTTAAGGTTTCCCTGTATCTACTCTGTTGCACCTATAGATACGTTTCCCCATCTGGAAGTTTCTTATGCCAAAAAAACGAAAGTTTCAGTCCCTATGTCTTTATGTACATGTTTTTCCCTCCATTAGACTGTAAACTCCTGAGAACAGGAATTGTTTTTCTTTTGCTTTTGGGTCCCCAGCACCTTGGACCGTATCTGGCACATGATAGGCATTCAATAATTACTAGATGATGGATTGATTGATCGCAATTACACATTATTAAACTTTGTTTTGGTACAACTTTAATTCTTATTAAAACAATGCATAACATTGGCTCAGAGAACTCTCTCTGGAGAATTAATCCAGCTGTCAAGTAACCTCACAATGAGGCCTTAATCTCTCCTCTAAGTTGCCAAGAAATCCTGGCATGGGAAAAAGAAACTTTGCAAACATCAGCAAAAAATTATTTTCATGCAGCCCCTTCACAATATCCCCATTTAAAAGCAGACTAACTTCCTACAAAGTAAGAGTCGCTTTTTTTTCTATTAAAATTCTAGTGGGATGTTTTCACTTTAACTTAAAAAACAATCTCAGAAAGGGAACAGAAATCAGGATGTTTGCCTTGGGAGCATATTTAGAAAAGGTCAGATTTAAGTTTGACGACTTAAAAACAATTTTTATTGGTATCTGTTATTTTTGCATCATTCCCATTTCCCTCCCTAGAGAGCCATTCTGTGTCAGAAACAGGGAAAAAGAGAGGGGAAAATGCAGCTTAACAAAACTAGTGAACACATCAACTGTGGCTCTCTGACTTTTTTCAGGAAAAAAAAGAAAGTTCACTAATTGAAAAAAAATGATAAAGAAACCACTAAGCAGTACTGATAGCAACTCGGCAAATCTATACTGCAATCCTGCAAGGGATGTTTAGAGGAATGGATTATTTCCTTCTGGTGATGGGAAAACAGACACCCTTTAGTGGATGTCCATCCATCTCTAGGCAGTTTCTCTCTTGTGGGGACTGATTTGTGAGACCGGGGAAGCTCATGGTTAGGTACATTCATTCATCTAAACATTCTACATTACACTGACTCTCCCCACAGCAGGTGCAGAACAGCTGTTGGAATGTATGGGGCTTACACTATCTCTGGACAATTTCTTCCCCATATGGTACATTTCTCCTTCTAACCCCAAAGCCTAGATTTCTTGGCTCTGGGTTCAAATTTAATGTCTGATACTTACTACGTGACCTATGGCAAGCCATTTTCCCTCCATGGGACTCGATTTCCCCTTCTGCAAAATGAGGAGGTTAAACTAGATGGTGCCTAGGGTCCCTTCCTGCTCTAAATTTTTGACCCTGGGATCCTATGTGTGACCTTGGGCAACTCACTGTCCCTCTCTGGGCCTCAGTTCACTCCTCTGAAAAATGAAAGCATGGGATCACTGAGTACCCTTCCAGCTCTAGATTCATGAGCCAATGAAACTAAAGAATTATGTAAAGGAGAGTGTCTGAGGTCTTTCTATCTTACTGCCAACTCCCTGTTGGCATATGGTGATTTTCAGCATTAGCAATGGCTATAGCTTTCCATTATTTTGCACTGAAAACCATTTCCACCTGTTTTAAGACTCCTGAGAGCAAAAGAACTCAAACTTCCAAGCCTCACCCAAAATATCACCCATCAGGATGACACTTACATGAACTAGCAACTCTTTCAAAATGCGCCATGTGTGAGGATAAAAATATAAACACAAAGGCTCACAATATGGGCCAAACTCCCCCAAAGCCTGCTTGTGGGGGAGCTGTGCACATTTGTCATGGCTTCTCAAGCTATAGATGTCGGGTTGCATACTTTCTGCCTGATTACATAAGGGGTCTATTACACTGCTGTCTGTGTTACTGCAAACAACATTTGGGCAAAGTCATATTGAGTGCATATTTCATATGTGTTTTTTGCCTTAGTTACACGGGAAATCTCTTTTTTGTTCCCTCCCTAGTTAAGGAGCTAAGGAGCTACTCCAAACTTCTATACTGATGCTACCTCATGGTGTGGAGGTGATCCTGGCCTGTCAAATGTTAAGCCAGTAGAGCCGAAAATCGACTGCATTTCACCTTAGTGACAAGGCTTCAAATAGACCTCTGGCCACAGACTGTGGATGCTATCCAAGGCCTAATTGAGCTACGCAGGGAGAGAATGCAACACCTGTCTGCTGGTCATTTGGTGCTGAGTTCTTTGGTTATGGTTCCTCACAGACCAAAGAAAAATACAAAATGGCCCTAAGTCCTGTGTGGTTCCCTTGGCCTATGGCAGTGAGGATGGCAAAGAGACAGACAAGTTGGGGGGAGGGAGAATAGGGGAAGGCAATATGCCTACTATTTGCCAGGTGCTATGCTAAGCACTTTGCAAATATTATCACAACAACTCTGAGGTAGGTGCTATTATTATCCCCATTTTACAGTTGGGGAAACTGAGGCAGAGTTGAAGTGACTTGCTCAAGCTCATACAGCTAGTAAATATCCGAGGCCACATTTTTACTCACATCTTCCTGTCTCTAGGTCAATTGCTCTATCCACTTCAGCACCACCTAGCTGCTAAGAATCACACCATTTTTAGATCATCTGAAAACATTAACTTTACCAGGTAGTAATCATATGAGATCTTTGTTCAACAACAAGTGGGAGATACTACTGGAGAGACTGATAATAGGCCTATAGACCTAGAAGTGAAAGGGACCTAAGAGGGCATCTAGTCCACCCACCTCATTTTTCAGAGAAATACACGGAGGTACATGGAGATCAGTTGACTTGTCTTTGGTCATGTACAGCAACACAGACCTGGAGTTGGAAGGGACCCCAGAGGCCAGGTAGTGCAAATCTCTCATTTCAAAGAGGAGAGAAAACTGAAGTGGTGTGACTTGCCCAAGGTTGATATTCTATATAAATGAAACCAGAAGCTACCATATGATGTGAGGCTTAGAACAGGAAGATATCCCAGAGTTCATTTAGCACAACTCCCTCATTTTATTTTTAAAAATATATTGACAGCTTTTGTTTTGTACATTGCTTTAACAAACACCATTGCTGCCACCCCCCCCATAGACAGAAAGCCATACTTTGTTACAAAGAACAAAAAAAGAAGAGAAAAAGAAAGAACTAAGAGAACAACATCCCTAATGACGACAATGATGTAAATGAAAGGAAAAGGAGGTTGATCACGGAACCATTACAAGGGAGGGTTTTTTAGGTATATATATTGGTGGGGCTGGAAGTAGTATTTTTTTTTGACTATGTAATAGGGTTAAGTGACTTGCCCAGGGTCACACAGCTAGTAAGTGTCAAGTATCTGAGGCCGCATTTGAACTCAGGTCTTACTGACTCCAGGGCCAGAGCTCTAACCACTGCGCCACCTAGCTGCCCCAAAGTAGTATTTTTTTTAAAAGAAAGTATCAGAGTCAGGCTAAAGGACCTCAGAGGTTCCTTCCAGTTCTAGAGGTAGGATTCTATGAATGAGCCTATGACTCTATCAATAGCTAGTGACTCATAGGCTTACTTTCTCATCTCTATGAAATGTCTACTAGAAGAAGAATAGGGAGAAAAACACACATGACTATCAAGAAGACAGCTTAGATATTTTCCTCCAGTCTCCACTAACTCTTAAAAAACTCTCAAAAGAGAAACTCTGTGCTAGAGGTAGAGCAATTACAGCTGAATCCACAGGACAAGAAAGCAAAAAGCCTAAAAATGTATCAGTCTTAGGAGAATAATTTACACAGGCATCAGGGCCATCCTTAGACAAAAATATGAGAAAAGAATAGGCGAGTTTTCATAAAGAATATTCTACAACTGACTTAATTTTTACAATCATGCAACTGACTGAATGGTGTCAAGGATATAACCAATGACCAGGAATTATTAAATTTACATCTATGTGTTAGCTACTCTAACAGAAATAGGGATACAAAACCAAAAATAAAAATCTCTGTCCTCAAGGAACTTTCATTCTCTCAGGGCAAACAATGAAGTAAATACAATTGAAGTGCATAGTAATTTTTTGTCTACGGGAAGGCACTAGTAGCTGGGGGAATCAGGAAAAGTCTCATGTAGAAGGGGGCATTTTAACTGAGCTTTGAAGGAAACTAGAGATTCCAAATCAACAAGCATTTATTAAATGCCTGTTATATGTTAGGCACTATGCTAAATGCTGGAGATACAAAAAAAAAATAACCTTTGCTTTCAAGGAGCTCACAGCCTAATGAGGGAGACAACATGTTAACAATTATATACACACAAGATAACATAAAAATAAATTGGAGGTAATCTCAGAGGGAAGGTACAAAGACGAAAGAGAAATGGCAAATGCTTCTTGTAGAGGGTAGGATTTTAGCTGGATTTAATGGAAGTCAGAGAAGACAGGAGGTGGAAATGAGGAGGGAGAAAATTCCAGGCACGGGAGACAGCTATTCAAAATCTCACTTCCACAATGGAGACAAATGCTTCATTCCAAGTTCCTCTGTTCTAGAATTCACTTTGTTTTACATGTAACTCTCAAAACACCTGCTGTTCTCTGGGGTGTACAGTATAAGATTAGAATCCAAATTCCTTTCCCATCAAACTACCAGATAATTTTCTCAGATATATTTGTTAAATAATGAACCATTTCCTCAGGTTTTATTTTCTATAACTTCATCTAACATTAATCTTTGGTAGGTATCGAGCTGATGTCTGTTGTGTCCATCCTATTTCATTGTCTATTTCTCTATTTTTCCCAAATACCAGATAGTTTTGATGATAACCATTTTGTAAAAAGTTTGAGTTATGGGAGAATAAGATCCTCTTCATCAACTTTTCTATTCAATGTGCCGTTTGATATTCTTGACCATTTGTTTTTCCATATAAATATTATGGTTGTGTCTAGTTTGGTAAAGAAGTGCCTTGGTACTTTGATGTTTCATGAACTTGGGGAGCACTGTCATTTTTACTATGTTGTTTCAGCCCATCCATGAACAGTGAATGTCCCTGTAGGGGTCTAGTTTCTTCTTTCTTTATCTTAGTCATTTTGTGCCCTTCCTGCTATAGGTTCTATGCATTCCTAAGCAGCTTAATTCCCCCAAAATGTGATAGGTTTCTAGACTATAAAAAATTTTTTTGATTTGGTAAAACAAAATGTTACCTTATAAGCTCTCCTCCAATAAGGTTTCTTCTACAAATATGTTGTTTTTGCAGTTGGTTTTTTTTAATTGATTCTATAATTTGATTGGGGGAGCTAGGTAAACAGTGGATAGTGTGCTGGGCCTGGAGTCAGGAAGACTCATCTTCTAGAGTTCAAATCTGACCTCAGACATTTACTAGCTGTGTGACCCTGGACAAGTCACTTAAGCCCATTTGCCTCACTTTCCTCATCTATAAAATGAGCTAGAGAAGGAAATGGCAAACCACTCCAGTTTCTTTGCCAAGAAAACCCCAAATGGGATCGTGAAAAGTTGGACATGACTGAAAATGACTGAACAACAATGATTTAATTGACTCAGGGAATAGCAGTGAGGGAACTCTTTCTGCCAATGAAGATCTGGACCTGTTTTACACCTTATAGTCTTAGAAAATTGGCTGGGGCAGACAGGTTATGTGAATTGCCTAAGTTCAGAGTTAGGGTGTGTCAGATATGTAACTTGACTCAGGTTTTCCTCACTCTGAGGAAAGCTACGACATACTATTTCTCACATATGTTGTTATGAATGTGTTAAGATCATAAGATTCCTTGATAGATGTTGGGAAACCTCTAATTTTTGTTAAGTGAGGCACAAAACAGGGAAACATATGCTCACCACAGGTGTTATAGAAAATGTCCAGTGTAGAATTCAAATGGAAAAGGGATTCTCTATAGATGGTGAGGTCCTGCAGATTCCCCTTAATTAATGGTCTTGTGATGACCATATCAAGCTCCAGAACACAGAAGAATAAATAAAATTCATAACCACTCAAAAGAGTTCAGACTAACCATCCATAGGGGAAAAATCAAGTGGATAAAGAATGTTTATTGTTCTGTTACATATGGTCAGATTATATCAACTGGTCCAACACTGACTTAGTCCATCAGTACATATTTCTTGGACCAACACTTTAGATGGACAACATACTGGTCCTAGAGTTGAATAGGAGAAAGAGGGTGGGAAGGATTTCCCTTGGGAAATAATGCAATTATATCATTGGTTCCAAGCTTCCTCCTGAAACAAGATTTTGTCTTTTACACACAATTATACTCCCTGTCTAAGATATATGTGTGTGTATATGTATATATATATATATATATGTATATATATGTATGTATATATGAATGAGGGCAGTCATTAACAACCACAAATAAAACACAAAAGTGGAATAAACAAAATTTTGGACTGGAAAACAAAGTAGTGAAATTTTATTATATTCATTTTATATATATATATATATATATATGTATATATGTATATATATATGTGTGTGTGTGTGTGTGTGTGTGTGTGTGTGTGTACAGCACTTCAAGGCTTGGAAGGTGCTTTACGTATATCATCTCACTTTCATATGCTTTTTGTATATGTTAATATATCTATATACAGTTATCCCTTCCTCATCATGGTTTTGATATATCACAGGTCAGCATAAGAAATTAAATGGGAATTTTGGGGGAGTTTTGCGGAAGCCACAGATGACACGCTAAGTCCAGCAGAGGACACAGAAAAAGCTCAGAAACTCAGAAATACATAAAATATGTGTCTAGTACTATACAATATCAACCCAAATTTTATAATAAGGTAAACACCCCATAAAAGAAAAATAAAAAAAATCAGACTTCTCTGGTATGAAGCGAAGGCCAAAAGTTTTTACACAGATTTTGCAGATCATGGCGGACCCATGCTTCCAACTCCCACAATGTGGAAGGAATAACTGCATTGTCTCCCCCAACAGGATGGAAATTTCTTGAGGGCAGGGACTTTTTTTTTGTCTTTATATCTCAAGTTAATAACATACTCTGGAATAAGAGATCCTAGGTTAGAATCCCATCTCTTATGTTTACTACTTGTGTCACCTTGAGCAAGTCATTTCCCTTCCCTGGGCCTCAGTTTCTGTCTCTGTAAAATTAGAGGATTAGATTTGAGATGAGGTCTTTCCTAGCCTTAGATTAAGAAGCCTATGTGTGACCTTGGACAAGTCTCTGTTCTTCCCTGGGCCTCAGTTTTCTGCTCTATAAAATAAAAGGGTTGAACGCCAAATCCCTTTTAGCTCTACATCTATAGGCCTATGAAGCACTCCTCCTCCAACAGACTTTTTTTACATGAATTCAGCCATGCCTGGAGCCCCCAAGTGTGGACACAGAAATGACCCCAACACAAAAAAGTGAGTTCCCTAATTCATACAATTTATTTTGATCCTTCCTACAGTTTCTATCTAATCCCATAAGCATCTGCCCCAGAGATAGGATTCAAGATTGTAACACCAGTAGAAGAGTTTCTCCATTTTTGATAATGGCTGGGTGGGTCTTTTATCCTTCTTTATTAAAAACAACAACAACAACAAAAAAAAAAACCATCTAATATTTCAAAATGCCATTTCTTCGGTGGAGAGGAGCCTAAGAAATGGCATTGTGGAATCTCTTTAATAAACTGTGCATTTGTACATGATTTCAGAAGACATTTCGAAAAAGCAATGTGACATTAGCCCCTAAATGCTTCACAAAATTCACCGGCATAAACAAATGTTTCACTCTTTCCATGCCATTACGTGGCTACTTGGAAAGATACTAGGATCATTGGATTGTAGATATCGAGCCGGATAAGGCCTATGAGGTTATAACAAATCCCCGGGGAGTGGAAATGACTTGTCCCAGGTCCCACACCTAGGAAATGTGCGAGGCATGATTTGAATCCAAGTTTTCGTGACTCTGAGTCAGTGCCCTAGCCACTTCTCAATGGTCAAACTCTGAGTCCCTTAATCTTAACATGTGACATTTAAGAGTTAAACAAAAAAGCCCTGAAAACAGGCCTGGATAAGGCTGGTAGTCACTCTGATCTCCCTCAACCCCACCAATGTTCAAAGTCTCTCTGCTAACAAGAAAAATGATGTTTAAGATTTGTCAAGTTTTGAGTAGCACAGGTAATAAGAGAAAGATAAATACAATAAGCTAGAAATATGAACAGCTTGAGTCTCTGTTATGAGTTCATAAATGCCTTAAATTAGGAAGACTTACAGTGGGATTTAGAGCTAGTGGGACAGATTTGCATCTCAAGCTGGTCCTTTAAAACCAGTTAGAAGAAAAATTTACGGTCTCATTTCTCTGAAGGAAACAAAGGCATATTGTTACCTACTGTAATCTGTTAGCATAAAGTATTTGGGATGCACAGTAATGTGTGCATACTGAGCTTGAGGCATATGTTTAGAACTGGATTCTGTACAAGATTTTAATCAAAGTCCAAACAGTCCAGGACTCAGGTTACCATCTGTCCTCCAGCATCAAGGACAATGAAGCAATGCAAAATGGAAGGTTTTTTCGTTTTTCATTTTTTTCCCCCTCTTGCTCATATCATAAAAAATCAAGCCTGTTGCTGTGATGAAAACATTAAAAAATAGGAGTAAAAAGTGACCTAAAATAAATGTATTCAGGGAACATCCAGAGTAAACACATTTTTCACAAGCACAATTTTAATTTATATTCACTTTGAAAATATTTGGCGGAAAACGTGGCCTGTAGTCAATGTCAGAATCAGTCGATGGAAGTGCTGGCATTGAAACATTCATGTTCAGAAATGTACGTATCAAAATGGGGTAGGAAAGGCATCAAAATAATTTGATGGATAATTCAACAGCCGAGGATGGCACTACTAGAGAATAGGAAGAAATAATTTGGCTGGTCTCATGCAGATCCTCAAGAGTGGGGAGGTAATAAGCCAATCAACAAGCACCTGGTAAGTGCCCTTCACAGGCAAGGTAGTCAAGAACTCCTCAGACTTGATGCCCCCTTTTGACTATGAGTGCCACCATAGTAAATCTGGAGGCAAGAGGAGTTGTGCCCACATGAACCAATATTGTGTTCTCGATGAATATCCTTTTTATGCTATCATTATGTGAACCTCATTTTGTTAAATGTTATCTGATTTACTGGTATCTCATTTTGTTCTCATCTCAATCCTGAACCATTAGACTAGCCCATGACAGATTTAGTAATAAAATATTGCCATTAATAACACCATGGTTCACTCTCCCACAAATATCTACACCATCAGAGGAAATGAGGAACATATAGAGGAAACATGGAGAAGTCAAACAAATGTAAATAATATGCATGGTCAAAGCATACTTATGGAGGGTCTGCTCACGACTCTAACATTGATAGGGCTACTGATGAGCTCTGGCGATGCTGGCACACTGTGGCCATGTTGGGCCCGCTCCCTCTAGGCTTCCCCAGATGTTTCTGGGCTGGATGATGCTTCCCTGCATGTGCAGTCTCTGTCAGCCACAGTCAGACATGGCCCCTTATTGGTAATGTGGCTGTGAGGTTTTCCTCTGCCTCCACCTTCTGGATTCAGCCAAAAGTTACTAAGTCTTTGACTGTAGGGATATTTCTGAAATGCCTTTTCAATTAAAAAAACAGAGGTTTTTTTTTTTAAAAACAAAAACTTTTATTCTAGCTCTTTTAGAAAAGTAGTCATCCTAGCCTCAGTCAACAAAGAGTCTTTCCTAAAAACGAAACAAAACTCCCCCACAACCTAACCAAAAATAATCACCCAAACTTTTCAATGGATCATCAGATGGCATGATCTCAAAGCCCTTAACCTCCTGGTCACCCTCCTTTGGATGCTTCTCCTGTGTATCAATATTCCCTCCTAAATTGTGGCATCCAGAAATGAACACATGTGGTCTAACCAGAGCAGAGAACAGAAGGACTATCCAGGGGTGAGGAACCTGTGGCCTTGAGGGCACATATGGCCTCAAGGTCGCAGGCTCCCCCTACCCATTCCCTCCCTACACCATGTATCTCTCAATGCATGAGGTTTTTTTGATTACCTTATCATACCATTCACTCACATGGAGTATGTGGTCCCCTAAAGCCCTAAGATCCTTTTCAGATTACCTGCAGTCTTGCCATATCTACAATACAGATCCTGACCCTGAACTTGTGAAGGTGATTTTCTAAACCCAAGTATAAGACTTCACATTTATTCCTATTCATCTAGTGGATATAAAGCCTTTTGTAAACATTTAACTGCTGTATAAATGTTGGCTATTATTATTATTCATAAGACTATTGTACTTTATTAGATTAACCCCTTGCCTGTCAATATTGTCTTGGATACTGACTCTGGCATCCAGTGAATTAGTTGTCCCTCCCAGGTTTGTATTGCCAGCAAATTGGATAGGCTGGCCATTATCCTATTCAGTGAAAAAAATTACTTAGCAATATAGATGATGGATTAGAGAAAGCAGAGGCTGAAGGCAGGAAGATCAATTAGGAAGCTATCATCAAAGTCCAGGTAAGAGGCTAAGAATGCCTGAATTAAAGGAAAGACCATGAGAATGGAGAGAAAGGGTAGAAATAGACGTGATCTGTACTCTGCATATACAACACAGGCTAAAGGATGAAAGCGCAAATACGGATTGGTGTTTGGGTGAGTGGGGATGCTGAGTAGGTTAAATCATCATGACTGGAAGGATTCAAGGAACAAGTCAGTTCTCATATTTCCAATGGAATTATGCTGTCTAATAGGTCACTTTGAGGTTTCGACAACTATCTTCCCCAGGGCTTAACTGATGAGTGCCTCAGTGATAGCCTGGGGGAATGGGAGCATGGGTGATTGTTGGGGGCAGCGATGGCTCATGGGAAAATCCGGTGGAGTAGCCCAGAGGATGAAACCTCTGCACACTTTCCTTCAAGCTACTAGACTAGAGACAATAACAGTGGCATGGTAGGGCTCCTCGGGTGAAGAGGGAGAAGCCGACGGGCTCCCTCATTCTTATGTTTGCTTGTGAAGGGGAGTTTTGAAGACTCTCCAAGCTGTCTCATCTCATTTGCTTCCAGCCTATATTATGTGGTTCATAATGAGCATCTGTCCTACAGAAACATCCGCGTTTCTCAATTTAGACTGGAACCTATTTTCTAAATATAGGGTCAGTGTGTATGCTCTCAGGGAGACAGAAGTAGACAATCTGTTTATTCTGTAATGCAGACAGTCAACAAGCCTAAACTGAGAGCAGGCCCGGGACTGGGACAGGCACTATGCTGTGCAGGATGTGGGAGGCGCTAGCTCTGGCCTTCAGGAGTTTGCAGTCTTCTCTAGACAGGTGATGGGACTAATTAGGTTGACTGAGGGCTGTGTCACGGGATCTGCTGTGGCATCTTCTCCATGTTCCAATCCATTGGAGTCAGACAGTAACTCTTGCTAAGTATTTGAAAAGAATACAGAAGAAAGGGGTCAAGATCAACATCAAAGGTGGGGTATGTTCTCATGGTGCCCTTGCCACATCTACTCCTAGACCCTTCCCCAAATGAGGCAAGGAGTTTCCTATCTCTTTAATTCTTTTGAAAATTACAAATTGTTTTTTGTTCATTTTTTTGTATAACCAGAAATTAATACAGAACCCTAAGTAGAGATTCTCAAATTGGGAGCAAATTCAGCTGGGTGGAGGGATGGGTCTAAGATATGGTCACTCTTAAGTACTTGAGGTAGACTAGAGATAGAGATCATGTGAGTTAAGTTGAGGAAGGACCTGGGAGATCAAAATATTTAAAAAAGGAAGGGGTTGGAATGGATAATATGATTGTTTATCTTCCTATTAGGAAAGAAGACCCCGAGGTCATAGGAACATAGGATGATGGATCTAGAGGTGGGAGGGATCTCAGACACCATCTAATCAAGTCCCGTCCTTTTACTGAGGGGGAGACTAAGGCCCAGGGAAGGGAAGGGACTCATTCAAGGTCACCCAGAAGATTCTTTACCTATAGATGGATGGACCTAAGAGGCCAAGATATGGGGAATGTTTAAAAGAAAGACAAGCTTAAGGGAGCATAAGAAGATGGGAAGGATGTGAAAAGGAAGAGTGTGTTTAAAATAGAGGAGAATTCCAGAGGGCACAGTGGAAAGGGAAACTGGTAAAAGCAGAGGAGGTCTGGAGCTATTTGGTAGGGGGAAGACTGGGGGAACATCTGTCGCTGTAGCCCCTACTGATACCTCTTTATAGAAACATAGGATTTAGAAGAGAAAGGGACCTCAAAGGTCATCAACCCCATTATTTTACGAAGGAGAAACTGAGGTATAGAGTGATAGGATATCTTGCTTAAAGTCCCAAATAGGCTCATAGATATGGAGCTAGAAAGGACTTTAGAGGTCACTGAGTCCAACCCCCTTATTTTATAGATGAGGAAATTGAGGTGCAGGTAAGTTAGATGACTACTCCATGGCCATACAGATTATAGACACTTGGAGAGGAATTTTAATTCATGTTTTCGTGACTCTAATTCCAATTCTCTAGTCATTATATCAAGTTTATCCCATGTTGAATGCAGATATCCCATGGGGAATGGGGAATGTCCATCATGGTAGGAATACAAGCCCTAGGAGAGGGTCCTTATGGCCATGTGGACCCTGGGCTGTAGCAGTCCTAGGGTTGGCCAAGAGAGTGGGCTGGTTGGGTGGTTATTTCCATCTACCATGCTTGACAAGCTAAAGGAACTTCTCTTATTTGTATATAACCAAAAGAAGGGTCCCAGTGGTTATACCTTTTGTGATGCCATTATTCAACACAGGTAAGGTTCAACTTGTGGGATCCCCATATTGCCCAAGCAATTAAGCAACTGCTCTTGATTGAGTACGTCCTAATGTTCAGGAACGGGAAAAACAAAATCTTTAACTGCATAGCCCCAGGGAAGGAGAGTAGGATGGCCAAGCCAGACTCTCAGCTAAATGACAAGGTCATTGAAGAAAATCTTTGTCCTCTCATCTCTGTCCCCAGCCTCTTGGTCTTTCCATAGCCCCTTTCCAGACATCAGCAGTCTGATGAGAGGTAGTGGTGTACAATGGAAAGAACCCATAGCATGGAGCCAGAGAATAGGGGTTTGATTTCCAGGTACATATGTACACAGAGTGAGCAGTGTGCCCTGTGGCGAGCACTACCATTGGTCTTTCCCCAAGGAAGGGTCCATGGATTCTCATCTCAGACCTATGGTCCCAGCTCTGCCATTATTGTCTGTGTGACTTTGAACAAGTCATTTTCCTTGAACCTCAGTTCAAGTGAATGAACCTCAGTTTCTTTATGTGTCCAGTGAAATTGAATAGATGATTTCGGAGGGCCCTTCCAGCATGCATCATGTGCTCCTATGTATATGTGCTCAGCACTGTTCTAGGCACTTTCCTAGATACACAGGAAGTCTAAAATATGGTTCTATTGGAGTCCCCAGTTGCTTTTAGAAGAAAAAAAAAGATACGTAAACAATGAAACGACCATTCAGCACTAAACTATGAGACTGGGGGAAGGGGTGGGGGTGAGGGGAAGAAAACTGAAGGAATCAGAACAGGAAGTGGCACCTGATCCAAACCTTGCAAGGGCACCAGAAGCACAAATGGAGGCCAGCTTATCTGGCCTATAGTTTCCTCATTTGTAAAATGAGTGGGTTAAATTAGATGGCTCCTGAAATTCTTTCTAGCTCCAGAACTAGGAGCCAATGTGCAACTTGGAACAAGGTACTTCTCCTCCCTGGGCCTCAATACCCCCCCTTTGTAAAACAAAGGGTTTGGCTAGCTGGTCTCTGAGATCTCTTCCAGATTTCCATATAGGATCCCATGTCTAACCTTAGGCAAGCTATTATCTCTCCCTGAGCCTCTGTTTCCTCCTCTGCAAAGTGAGGGAATTCAAGGGATGGCCACTGAGGTTGCTTTTAGCTCTACCTCTGTGATCTTAAGTGTGATGCTAGGAAAGTCACTTCTACTCCCTGGGCCTCAGTTTACTACTCTGTAAAACAGCCAGTCATTCAGTCAATAAAGCATTTATTAAATCTTTACTATGTGCCAGGCACTGTGCTAAATATTGGTAATACATGTACAAAGAAAATCAGTCCCTGCCCTTAAGGAGCTTACATTCTAAGATAAGAAGATAGGACATAAAAGGAATATAAAAAGGGAGGAGAGACGGGGAGACAAAGGTACCCTGCGAAGGAGCATGGTGGAACCAAGTCTGGAGTGTAGCCTGGAGAGGAAAGAGAGATGTGGCTGGCTTGGACTGCCCTCCTGAAGTAGAGGTTTGGGGAGGAATCTTCCAGTCAGAGCGAGAGGCCTGAGGGATGGAGGATACTTGCAATGTGTGAATTTCAGGGCTGGATTGAGGTTTCAGAATAAAGAGCTAGGGCATGGTAGAGGCAATCTGGAGTGCTGGCTGGAGAGGAATGAACGGCTCCTTGTGGCTCTATATCGATAATATTTTGATTTTCTGATCTATGCTCCTTTGATCTTGTGAGATTCAGGGCAGCCTGGAGTGAGGCATCAGGTAAGTCTTCCTGGCAGAAGTGGATCCTGAAGAATGGGTCCTCAAGAAAGAAGTCTAGAAGTGGACTTTGAGGAATGATCATATGGCCCAGCAGAAGGGAAAAGGCAAAAAGCCAGCAGCAGAAAGGAGGAATGCATATGCAGAAGCCAGCTGTTTGTTTATTGAAGTCAAGGTGGCCAGGTGTGGAGGGTGTCGGCTGGTCTTGGCAGTTAGCACCGACAAGATTTCCGCTGTCTCCATCTCCTGTGAGAAGTATGAACTACTGCTGACTATACGTAACAACTAGCAACTCTTTCCCGAGTGTTATAGAGCCTTTGATAGTGTATAGGTGTGGTAGTGAGAGGGAGTCTTTGGGGATCTCTGAGTTTATACAAAGCAGTATTTTAGAGTCTTTGGGGCAGCTAGGTGGCGCAGTGGATAGAGCACCGGCTCTGGAGTCAGGAGGACCTGAGTTCAAATCCGGCCTCAGACACATAATACTTTCTAGCTGGGTGACTCTGGGCAAGTCACTTAACCCCAACTGCCTCACTTAAAAGAAAAAAAGAAAGAAAGAAAGAGTCTTTGAATAAAGAGAGGCAGTGTGGGGGAGTCAGCAGGAAGATACAGATTCAAGGCCCAACTTTGCCATATACTGGCCATGGGACAGTCCATATGACAGTCCATGGGACTCTGGGCAAATTCCTCCACGTCTCCTACCTTTACTTCTGACTCTCAGCAATTCTCCACCATGTCCCAGGAGATGGAATGACTTTTAACACCTGTAGCCTTCTCAACCTGTAATATCCTCTATCTGGGTGCCCCCCTTTCTCCTATGGGTCAGTTCCTCCGGAGCCTCCATTCTGGGGAGGCTCCCAGATCTGCCACCCTTCATTCCTCTCCTGGTTTTTTCTTCTGACTCTCCCTTCCTACAAGAGTTCCCCTCCAACTCCTTCCACCCAGGTTTCCACTCTCTTTAACGTGTTATCTTAGACACATTAGAGTGTAAGCTCCTTGGTGGTAGGGACTCTCTTCCTTTCTGCCCCTATTTGTATCCCCAGTGCTTGGCACACAGGATACATTCTTGGGATTTGGGGGCTAGATTTTTTTTTCTTCCTAATTAATTAATTTTATCACTATTTTTTTTTCAAAAAGCTGAGACAATGAACTTTTTTGTCTTGTGTAGTTTCATTTATGATTTATTGGAATATAGCTCTACAAAAATAGGCTTTGAAAAAGCCCATTGTGATTAAAATGAAGCTATTTGACTATACCTTTAAACCCAAAGCATTCTAGCTCTCACTGACTGGCCAACAATAGACCCTAGCCCAAGCCTCACTTGTTCATTGTTTGGGTCTAGATGGTTCAGAGTGTAAATAGCAATTGTTTCTGTTCTGGCCAGAAATTCTGAGGGTCTTTCCCCTCCCTGATTGATTCTTTTTTTTTTAACTTTAAAAATATTTACTGTAACAAATTTTTTTCATTTCATTTTTATTTGCATTCTAATGTCATATTTACTCCCGTGCCATAAGCTTGTGTTTCTTCAGTTTCTTATGGGAGATCTTTTTCTTTTGAGCAACCTCCTCTTCTAGTTTAGGAACAATTTGTTCCTTTTCAGTAAGTACCATCTCAATATGGCAAGGAGAACTCGTGTATGGGTTGATTTGACCACAAACCCTGTAAGTACGACGTTGAATTTTGGGAGACTTGTTAACCTGGATATGCTCAATGACAAGAGAATCTACATCCAACCCCTTCAGTTCTGCATTACTCTCTGCATTTTTAAGCATATGCAGCAAGAATTCAGCACTTTTTTTGGGCCAACGACCCTGTGTCCAACCCCACTGCTTAGCCTGGGCATACCCTCCAACTCCACCATCATATCGCTGGAAAGGAACACATCGTTTCTTCAATGTGACATCTTTCAAATACTTGGCAGCTTTTCAGACATGCATGCCCTTGATAGCTTGGGCTGTTTCATGGGTGTTCTTGAAGTAGAGTTGGAGATTTGAACCCCTTGATTTGCATGATTTTGTGGGGTGCTCTAGATCAAGAGAGTACCTCATCATTTTAAATGATTACCTAGGACGGGTCAAGGGCCCTGATTGATTCTTTTATGAAGATAGATTAGGCCATCTTTTGCCTCACTTCTTACCTAGCCTTTAGTCACTGAATGGGTGTGGCCTCAGACAAACTGAGACCTGGGAAAGACCTTAGCTTAAAAGGCCAAGGTCTCCCACTGCATCTGGGGCCATTGCTAGGCATCTTGACCTATGTCTTGCCACTGGATTCAGAATGATCCAGGAGGAGAGAGTGAAGCTGATGACTTTGTACAGCCCTGCCTCAGTTAAATCCAATTCTCTTGCAAGTCAAGACATCATCCTCTTGATGTCATTGCTTCTCTTTGAGAAGGAAGGACCACCACCACCACTAACACTTAATAAACATGTGTTGACTGATTCTTGGTGTTCTAGGTAAGTCTCTAAGACTGTAAGGTATAGAGAAGGTGCTGACCTACATTAGCAGAGGGAAAGTCCTCATCAAAGAGTTCCTTTTACCAGTGAAATCACAGGTCCAGTGCCTATCTCTAGCCCCTGTTCTCTGACAGTAGTCCAAAGGTTGTATTGTAGATCTGAGATCAGGGCCAAGAAGACAAGCAGGAAGGCTCCTGCAATAACCCAGGCATAAGGTAATAGGGGTTTGGGCTATGGACATGTTGAGAAATCAGGGAGATACAGCAAAGGAAGAAATTACAGCTTCAAATATAGGAAGCACCCTTCTCCACTAACACCCCATATCCTCTCACCATTTCCCTGCAACAAGGACAGTGGCAGAAGATACACATCTGTTTCCATACATGATCAGGACTGGAGATGAAGATTTGGAAAATGCTTACTGAATGAGTGAAAGAAGAATGACTGAACAAATGAATGAATGAAGGAATGAATGCCAACCTTCCCTAGAATCCCACTACAACCTTGAAAATGCCCTTCAATGTGGGAAAATTGGAACACTAATGCATTGCTGATGGAGTTGTGAACTGATCCAACCATTCTGGGAAGCAATTTGGAACTAGGCACAAAGGGCTATAAAAACTGTATACTCTTTGATCCAATAATACCACTACTAGGTCTGTATCCCAAAGAGATCATAATAAAGGGAAAAGGACCCACATGTACAAAAATATTTATAGCAACTTTTTGTGGTGGCAAAAAAAATTGAAATTTAAGGGGATGTTCATCAGTTGGGGAATGGTTGAACAAGTTGTGGTATGTGAATGTAATGGAATACTTTTGTGCTATAGGAAATGATGAGCAGGCTGACTTCAGAAAAACCTGGAAAGACTTATGTGATCTGATGCTGAGTGAAGTGAGCAGAACCAGGAGAACGTTGTACACAGTAACAGCAACACTGTGTAATGATTGACTCTGATAAACATAGCTCTTCTCAGTGATACAATGATCTAAGACAATTCTGAAAGACTCATGATGGAAAACATTATCCACATTCACAGAAAGAACTATGGAGTCTGAAAGCAGATAGAAACATATTATTTTCTCTTTTCTTTTTTCTTCCTCACGGTTTCTCCCTTTTGTTCTGATTCTTCTTTCACATGACTAATGTGGAAATATGTTTAATATGATTGTACATGTATAGCCTATATCAGATTTCTTGCTGTCTTGGGGAGGAGGTAGAGAAGTGAGGGTGGGAGAAAAAAATTTGGAACTCAGAATCTTATAAAAGCAAATGTTGAAAACTATCTTTACATGTAATTGGGGAAAAATACTATTAAGTGGAAGAAAAAAAAAGAAAATGCCCTTCAGGTCTGGCTGTTTTCTTCATTGAGAAATCACTTTCCAGTGAGGTCAGCAAGCATTTATTAAACACCTACTATGTGCCAGGCACTGTGCTAAGCTCTGACGATACAAAGAAAAACAGAACAGTCCCTGTTCTCCAGTAGCTCACCTTCAATATGCAAACAACTACATACAAACAAAGTACGTACAAAATAAATCAGATATAGTTTCAAGAGAAAGCACTAGCATCAAGGCAGATCAAGAAAGCTTTTTGTAGAAGGTAAGGCTTTAGCTAGAACTTGAAAGAAGGCAGGAGGTGGAGAAGAGGAAGGAGAGTACTTTAGGCACGAGGACAGCCTGTGATAATGTACAGAGTGAGGGGATGGAATGTCTTGTGTGGGGAGGTCAGTGTTGATGGATTATAGAATATATGGAATTATAGAATATATGGATTATATATATAATATGGAATATATGGAATATATGGATTATAGAATATATGGAACTGGATAAGTTGTTTGTCTTTGATATTGTTGTTTGTCTTTCTTTCTCAAAGAAGACCATGGCATCAGGAAGGTGATGCCATGACTTGCAAGTGAATTTGACTTAAGTGAGGGAGGGCTGTGCAAAGTCACCAGCCTCACTTTCTCCTCCAGAGCCATGTGGGCCCAGCGGCAAGATATAGATCAGAATGACTAGAGATTGCCCAGGATGCAGTTGAGACCTTGGACTTTTTAAGCGAAAGTCTTTCCCAAGTCTCAGTTTGTCTGAGGCAATGCCCATCCAGTGATTAAGGCTAGGTAAGAAATGAGGCAAAGAATGGTTTCTTCTACCTAGTTAAAAAACAAAACAAAACAAATCAATCTGGGAGGGGAATATTCTCTTGGTTTCTGGCCAAAAACATAAACAGTTACTATTTATATTCATCCTGAGCCATCTGGCCCAAACAATGATCAGGTAGGGCTTGGGCTGGGACTTATTGTTGGTCAATCAATGACAGCCAGAGTGATTTGGGTTTAAGGCATGGTCCTTAAGGAAGAAACCTAGCCCATATGGAACTAGATAGTGTGGAAGAAGATTGGCAAGGTAGGAAGAGAGCAGGTTATGCAGGGCTTTCAAAGCCAAACAAATAGAGGGTTTTATATTTGATCCTGGAGGTATTAGGGAACCACTGGAGCTCAGTGAATTGGGGTAGGGGTACACGGTCAGACTTATGTTTTAGGAAGATTGCTTTGATGGCTGATTTAGGAGTATGGCCAGCAGATCTAAAGTCAGGTGGTTTAGAATTTACCTGAGGCAAAATGATAACCTGCAAAAGCCCTGAGAGCTTATGAAGAGTCAGAAAACAAGGCAAATGAAATGGGATCACTCCAGAGACTCCCCCTTCCCCAAGTCACCCCCAACACATATAAACCACCATCATTCCCTTCCAAGGGGGACAGTGAAAGAAGACATGCACACATCTCCATATACGAATTGGAGCACATCTCTGCCTCCCACATCGCCACTGCTGATTTATGGGGTCCTTCAATAACGGAGATAAATGTATTATTAGGACTAGTGAGAATAAGGCTCATAACTCACAAAAATGCCACTTGTGCCTTTAAAAATATGTCATTGTCACCATTCCTCATCTGCTCCTGGGATCTGCATGTGGCATGCTGTACAATGTCTTCAGCATGAAAAATATTTGATATACGTCTGGGCGACAATTCTGTAATTCAGATGTTGGGGAAACATCAGGCAACAACCTGGTCTGGAGCAGGAGCAATTTTTCATGGCCCTAGGTTCAGAATTGAGGCCACTCTTTCCGAAAGGAAAAAAAAAAGAGGGTTGTCCAGCCCAAAGGTTAATCTGAACAACCTTGACTCATTCCAGATTTCTCAAGCTGACTTGATGAAGAGGCATCACCACAAAGCTGATAGCTATTCGTCAACAACTTCTTCTGATGGATTAAACGTTCGATGTAAACTTTTAGTAATACCTGGCCAGTTTTCATTTTCCCAATACACAGATGTGGTAGGGTAGGCCTTGTTCTGGAGCGCTGCACATTTTTAATAGCTGGAGGAGGAATTAGGGTGTAGGCTACTAAGATGTTATTAATGTGTCATAGAGTTTGGGACATTCTTTTGATCCCTCTGAAATCTTATGAATAATTGAGGCCAAATAACATTGGCGAGAATAAATGAATAAAACGCGCTCTGTGATTCCAGATCTTTCATTAATTTTTGGACGTGTTTTCCTTCGCTTTCTGATTTTCAAGATTCTGTTTGTATCTGCAGGGATTTCCAGCAGCTACTGAGAGGTGACATTGGAATGCAGATTTAGAAAGCAAGTTCCTCATTGTGAGGGTCCCACAAGTGAGACCTTCCCTTGCAAACAATCTAAACTCATAAGAAATATTTGATTTTGCTCCCATCAAACTGTAGAGAATGAGAACTTGCTGTATTACTTGAGGAAACTGGATGTTATGGCCTTCAATCCGGGCCTCTTTTTTAACCACACCATCCACTCCCTGTAAGCATGTGAAAGACAATCACAGGGCTTTGCCAGTGTACCCACTTAGTAAATATTTGTCAAAGTGAATTGAATTTAAAAAAAAAGGGATTATGTTATAATTGTAAATATGTAGGCAGAGCAGCAATTTATTTGCTGGCAGGAATGCAGGACAAAAAGTTGCTAGATCCATACTACCCCTCCTAATCTTGCTAACTAAAGCCCCATGGGTGGTGATGTGCATGGGTCACAGTTGGCCCTATGGAGGTAGAAGGGATGTGAAAAGCTTTTTAATCTCTAAATCAAATAAGGGACGGGAGCTCAGCCCACTAGATCTAGGATCCTAGATCTAAAATTGGAAAGGGAGCTCATAGGTCATCTCATTCAAATTACTCATCTTACAGATGAAAAAAACTGAGTCCCAGGGAAGGGAAGTGATTTACCCAGGGTCACACAAAGAATCTTAGATCTAGAGCTGGAAAGGACCTCACCTCACATGTTGTCTAATTCAACCCCTTCATCTTACAGATGTGGAAACTGAGGATCAAGGAAGTGAAGCGATTTGCCCAATGTCATACAGGTGGGATTTGAATCCACATCCTGTGATTTTCAGAGCTTGTGCTCTTTCCACTTTACCACATGGCATTCTTCAGACCTATTTAATCTAAGCCTGAAGACTTCTGTTGGTTGACTCTCTTGCTGTAGCTTTGGGGTTTAATTTTTTTTAAGACATAAATAATTCTGAGGTCATATGCTGAAAGAGCTGATCATCAATCCATTATAGAAATGTGTATACACGTGTGTGTGTGTGTGTGGGGGGGAAGGAATGGGGAGCAACAAAAATAGCGGCAATTCCAAGAAAGGCCCACTGAAGGCAGCAGAAAGCAGAATGGAGAGTAGTCCCAGAGCAGAAAACCGCAGAAAGAAGAGCCCAGGATTACAGCTGAGTACAATCCAGCAGAATGGGACTCAAGGACATCACTGAACTAGCTAGATGCCATTAGCAGCTCCAGATAGGGAGGGGAGGGGACCACCAACAGTAGCAGACAAAAGTTGGAGCATAGATGTGACCCTGTGAGTTCCCTTTTCTTACATGTACTAGTCATGTTCTATGTTCCGCACATGTGTGCCATGTATGCTCCCTAGCCACTAACTAGTTAACGATGTTAAGTACACGTGCGTTCCCTCTTCCAACATGTGATATGGTAACTTGTGGGAAAGTGTACTCTCGTGTGTATGACAGAATTTTACTTGCCACTTATTTTGATACTTTGGATTAGTCCTCTGGTTGGTATGATAAAAGAAACATCCGTGGGGGCTTGCGCACTATGGTTTTCAGTGGATACTGACCCAAAGCATACCTGGAATCTGGGGTAGCTAGTAGAGGGAGGATGTACATAATGGAAAAAAGGAAATAAACCTTTATTCAGCACCTACTGTGTACCAGGCACTGTGCTAAGTACTTCACAAATATTATTTGATTTGATCCTCCCAACAACCCGGTGAGGCAGGTGCTGTTATCATCCCTGTTTTATAATTGAGGAAACTGAGGCAGACAGTGTTTAAGTGACTTGTCTGGAATCACATAGCTATATGTGAACTAATCTCTCTGCCTCCATACCAGCATTCTAGCAGCCTCTGAAGGGGTACCTGGACTCCATGGAGGTGTACCCAACTTGAAGAAAAGGAAAAAAAAAATAAACTTACCAGAGTGCTGGGGAGAAATGGGGAGTGTTTCTAATTCACATGACAAAGTTAGTGTTTTAATTACCTGCCTCCTCTGTGGTATTTAAATGTTTTGTAACAGACTTTTAGCTGCTTGTTAAAAGGCTGGGGAGTTGCACTCTAATGGCTAGACATAAGCTTCATGAATATAGGGTCCAAGTATTCTGTATCTTCCTCGGGTCTAGCTGGTTATCTAGCGTGTAGTGTTTGTTGAACTGAATTATTAGATGGAAAAAGAAAATGAAAGTGCCATTGCTAGAGATTGCTGTCAATAAGAAATCAAGCTGCAATAGCTCTGAATAAAAAGGCTTCAACAGGCAAACTCGTGATTAAGAAATAAGTGGGCACAGTGGCTGGAACTACTGAAGTCTGAGGATTTGAACTGCTACTTCTTTCCTGGGTCACCTGGAGTGAGTGCCTTCCTCTCTCTAGCTGTCAGACTCTTCCTCTTAAAAGTGGAACTGGCCCAGCGTCCATTCAACACCACAGTTCACCAAGTCTCGTCAAAGTCTACCCAACCACATGGTCTGCAAGGCCCTCAGGTGCTAAACATTATGATTTGCATCCATTGGACAGTAAAAAATGGATTGTTTAAAATGAGGTGCCCCTCAAGCTGGAAAAGGAAGGTGCAGCACTCTGTAGGAATTATAGCCTGTCTTCCTTTTATGTGGGGCTGGCTTGGTCATGCAGAAGACTGGTTATTTTCCTGGAATTCTTTTCATACTCTCCTTCTTGAGATGGGTGGTCAAATGGTATGATGTTCATGGGACAAGGAGAAAAACAAATCAAGGAAAGCAAGGGTATGAAGGGTGGCCCCACCATCATTGGAAGGGTGGAGTTTGAAAAGAGAGAGTACGAGAGGGCAGGGGGAAGGGGAGAGGGAAAGAATACTGACTGGCTTCACCTTCTTATTTTTCTGAAAGGCTGACTGGAAAAAAGACAAAGAGATATCTGGCAAATAACAACAACAACAACTACTTACTGCTATTATTACTGCTACTACTACTATTAACATTTATATAGTGCTTTAAAATTTTCAAAGCACTTTACAGATAGGATCACATTTAAGTCTCATAGCATCTCTATAAGGAAGATACTGACATTATTATTATTGTTATCTCAATTTTTTAAATTAGGAAACAGGTTTGAAAAGTTAAACATCTTGACCATGGTCACATATAAGTTCTAGAGGCGAGATTCTAATTCAAATCTCTTTGATCCTAAGTCTATAACTCTATCCATTGTGCAATGATGCCTTTCCACTGGAAAGCAAGGGCCTGTGCATGGAAATACATGCCTGCAATCCTGTCTACTGGGGAGACTGAGGCTAGCAAAGCTCTTGAGCTCGGGAGTTCTGAGCTGTAGGCTATGCTGATCGGGTGTCGGCACTAAGTTCAGCACCAATATGGTAGCTCCCTACGTGTTGGGAGCCATCAAGTTGCTGCAATGGGAAGGACAAACCAGCCCAGTTCAGAAACAAAGCATGTCAAAGCTCCATGCTAATCATCAGTGACAGTGGGAATAGAGCAGTGCTTAAGTGACCCCTGAAAGAAATAGGTTGCCCTTGAGTAAAAGAAAAAAAAAAGCATCACTCTGATGGAAAGTCTCCCAAGATGAGAGGATTTCTTATGGGTTATTCCAAGGCAGCTACTTAAGTAAGTAATACAATAGATGACAGATGATGAAGATGAGGATGATGATGGTGGTGATGAATCAATATCTGAAGGTGAGGAATGGTCAGAGAAGTAGGAGGAAAAGGACTCATTTGTACAAAAATATTTATAGCAGACCTCTTTGGGGTATAGACCTAGCAGCAGTATATTGCTAGATCAAAGAGTATGCACAGTTTAATAGCTTTTTGGGAATAGTTCCAAATTGCTTTCCAGAATGACTGGACCAGTTCACAGCTCCACTAACAGTGCATTAACCTACCTGTTTTCCCACAGCCCCTCCAACATCTGTCATTTTCCTTTTGTCAACTTTGCCAAACTGACGGGTATGAGGTGGTACCACAGAGTGATTTTATTTTGGATTTCTCTAGTTTGTTTGAACATTCCTTTTCATTCTCCTTACACCTCATTTCCCTCAACGTACTCTTGAATACAGTGGCCTCTTTGCTGTTCCATGCATACAACACAGGGCTGTCCCCCATGTCTCCTCATCTTTATTTCCTTGGCTTACTTCAGGTCTCAGGTAAAGTCTGACCTTCTGCACAGGAGCCTTTCCCAGTCTTCAATTGGAGTATCTTCCCTCTGACATTACCTCCAATTTATCCTGTCTAGATCTTGTTTGCACATAGTTGTTTGAATCTCGTCTCCCTCATCAGACTGTAAGCTACTTGTGTTTTTGCCTTTCTTTGTATCCTTAGAGCTTAGCACAGTGTCTGGCATATAGTTGGTGCTTAATAAATGTTAGATGATTGGATGACTAATTTGAAATAGTAAAATAATCACATAATGAGAAATGCAAAGATTTTTAAATGTCTGTTTTTACAGTTGTGGAAGGGAGATCCTTAGGGGATTCCTGGATTTTTGAGATTGGAGCGCTACCCATAAAGCAGATACCCTTTCCATGGGAGACACACCTTGCTGATATGACATGGAAACTATTGGTAATTCCTATGATGGTGGGTTTCAGTTGAGGATGACTGGCTGAAATGAACTATAATCTGGGAACCTCCCTTTCACTAATCTGTAAGAGTGAGGCCCCACCTTCAAGCCCTTTCATTTTGGGGTCCCTCTCTTTTTTTTTTTAATATGAGGCAATTGGGGTTAAGTGACTTACCCAGAGTCACAAAATAGCTTTGTAACGTGTTTTTTTTTTTTGTTTTGTTTTGGTTTTTGGTTTTTTTTTTTAGTGAGGCAATTGGGGTTAAGTGACTTACCCAGAGTCACACAGCTAGGAAGTATCATGTGTCTGAGGCTGGATTTGAACTCAGGTCCTCCTGAATCCAGGGCCGGTGCTCTATCCACTGCGCCACCTAACTGCCCCCTATCCTTACAACATTCTTATGAGGTAGGTGCTATATTGTTCCCATTTTATAGGTGAGAAAACTGAGGCTGTTAGGGATTAAATGATTTGCCCAGGTTCACACAACTAGTGTTTGAGGTTAAATTAGAACTCGTGTCTTCCCAATTCCAAGTCTAGTAATCTATCCACTACACCACTTAGCTGACTAAGAATAATAATGACAGCTGTCATTTATATTAATATTCTATAGTTTGTGAAGTATTTACATCTGTTACGTCATAGGATCCTCCCCCAAACCCTGTCAGTTAGGGGCTATTATTATCTCTATCTTACAGAGGAGGAAGCAGAGCCTGAGAGAGATTTGAGACAGAATTTGAATTCAGGCTTTCCTGACTCAAAGTCAAACACATATTGACTGCACCATCTACCTGCAATAAATGCTTGTTATTGGTAATAACCAGCATCCCTTCACCCACCCACCAAAAGCATGTTTTGAAGGAGTCTAATGGGGTAGGGGAGAAGTGAGCAATTTTGAAAATTTCCAAATGTATTGTAAATTACCTTAAGAGTCAAGGATGATGAGAAAAGTTGTGCTGTTGTATGACTCATAATGGTAACCATGGAATGCTAGTTAAAGGAGGAGCCAGCATATTGTTCAATTCAAACTGTCCAAGAAATGGCTTGGACCTTGTCACTACTGATTGGAATCTGAGTGCAGGAGGGCTGGGGAGGAGTTAACAAGTGAATCATATTGTTACAAGGCTGAGAGAAAAAGCATGTATTTATTGAAACATGGATCCACCATCTTGTTTTACCTTTGGGTTTCGCCTCAGGGTCAAAGAATATAGTACAATGGGAGATGAGTGCCTTTCAAAGAGTATGCCAGAGGCATCAATTGACCAGTATATGTGTAGAAAAAGTATAGGTATTAGTTGGAGGATTGATATTTTTAGGACAAGGCTATTTACATTTAGCAGAGCATTTGTATAGCACACCCCAAATGGGGATGCTATTTCTCATTGTGGAAGAAAAATGTCCAAAGCTTTGTTTTATATGACAAAATTGGTGGTGGGGGAAGGGTTGGGCTTGATAATCATGCTTTGAAGAAATAACTTCATTTTATTTTCAATTACACGTTTCCCGGAGAGTCCACGCACAATACAAGCCAATCCCCTTTATTTCTTTGGCATTAACCTAAATTCTGTTGCTGTTGAAGAGGTCTTAAAATTTTAAAGTGCCCTCAAGAGCCAGGTCCTTTATTCCTCAGCTCTCAAAAGGATTTTTATTTAATGATACGTCATAACGAGACAAGTGCTCTTTGTAACCAAAAGTTTCACTTCCAGGGCAGTGAGAAATTCGCGCCTATTACTGTCCTTGCATAAGGAAAGTGAAACAGAGCTGGCAAGCCATCAAAAGATTACAGAATCATAATGCAGAGCAGGCAGGAAGTAGAGGTCAAGTCCAGACTCTTCATTACATAGGTCATAGATGAAGAAACTGAAGCCCAGAGGAATTAAGTGACTTGCCCATGGTCATACATAGCATGGTAGACTTAGAGCTGAAAGGGATTAGACATGTCATCGAGTCTAACAACTTCATTTTACAGATAGGGAAATTGAGGCCCAGAGGAGGGTAGCATGAATTGCTAATAACTGGTTGAGGCAGGATTCAAACCATGGGCTTCCTGACTCCAAATTCAGCACTTTGTCCTCTATAACCAGATTGCTATACTCTTGCCCTAAACTTGCTCCTTCTCCCGATTCCCATCTATGTCAACACCCACTTCTCTCAAGGCCACTGAGGCTTGACACCAGGGAATCACTTCTGACTCATGGCATTGCTTCACCCCTTATATCCAACTAGTTTTCAAACTCTGCCTGTTTCTTCTATGAAATGTTCCACTCATCCTTCCCTTCCTCACTGTTCCCACTGTCACCACCCATGGCCAGGACTTCATCAGTTCATTCTTCAATTATTGAGTATTTACTAGGTGTAACATATTATTTGGATGCTGTCTGTTTATATTCAGACAGCCAGACAGTGCAGTACATAGAGCACAGGGGGCCTGGAGCCAAGAAGACTCATCTTTGTGAATTCAAATCCAGCTTCAGACACTTACTAGCTGTGTTACCTTGGGTAAGTCACTTAGCCCTGTTTGCCTCAGTTTCCTCATCTGTAAAATGAGGTGGAGAAGGAAATGGCAATCCACTCCAGTATGTCTGTCAAGAAAACCCCAAATGGGGTCATGAAAGGTCGGACATGACTGAATTGATTGAACAGCAACACCTACTTATATTCTTTCTTGGAAGACAACATGTAGATACAGAATTTCCTTGAGGGCCTGGAATATTTCTTTAAAAAATTACAACATACAGACACATAACACTCACCACCTGGGTGACTCTGGGCAAATCATTTAACCCTAATTGCTTCACCAGAAAAATTACAACATAGAATATCATCGATACACATGAACATTTTCAAATATAAAGACCTTTTAAAATGGAGATTGTATTTTGTATTGTATAATACAATATTGTATATTGTATTGAAACATATACTGTATACATACAATATTGTATATGAATATTCACATTATATATGAAATCAGGAATCTATCACATGCAGATTGGTTTTAAAAATTATTTAAAAATATGTCAACATCTCTTTTTTAGCCTCCTTCTGCCTGCTGTCTTTTGTGTATTTAAAAAAAACAACATTTCATTAAAAAAGAAGAAATGAAAGGAAAGAGTTTTAATCTCACTACAACTATCCCTCCCCAATCTCACCTACAACTTTTCTCCACTTTCTCTCCCTAAATAAAAGTCCTCCCTTGCTTCAAAAAGTATGGTCAAAAAATCTATTTTGTGTTGTTAACGATCATGTCTGAAAATGTATGTCTCATTCTGTACACTCAGTTCATCCCCTTCCCACCAGGATGTGGGAGGCATGAGGTGTCATCATTAGTCTTTGAGATTCATGATTGGTTATGACATTGATTAAAGTTCTTAACACTTGCAAGGCTGCTGTCCTTTACAGCAGAGGTATCAAACACACAGCCCATAGACCTCATGCGTAACCAACAATACTATCAGATTAAAATGCAATTGGGAGATATTTAACAAAATAAATAAAATACAATAAAAGAGATAATGTATGGTCTTCTAAACCGATATAACATGACTTTACAAAGTTGTGGTCATTGTATCCATTGTTTTCAATGTATAACGATCACTTTACTCTGCATCAATTCATATAAGTCTTTCTAGGTTTCTCCGAATGTCTCTTTCATCATTTCTTATAGCCTAATAGTACGGCATTACATTCATATCCCACAATTTGTTCAGTAATTCCCTAATTGATGGGAACACATTTTGTTTCCAATTCTTTCTTACATCAAAACATATTGCTCTATGAGTTTTTTCTTCCTTCTTTGATGCCTTTGGGATATTATCTGATTAGAACATGGGGTCATCAGCTGGGATCCATGGAGCTGGAGGCATCTCTGGGTCAGAGTACATACAGCTTACTGACTTTGGGGGCATAGCTCCAAACTGATTTCCTGATTGGCTGGACTCCTCAGTTCCACCAAGAGGGAATCTGTGAGCCTGTTCTCCCACAGTCCCTCAATAATTGTCACTTTCTTTTGTTAGCTTTGCCTAATGGATAGAGCTGATGGATGAGAGGTAGAATCATGTTTGTTTTTATATCTCCAGCACCTACTACAGGGTTTGGTACATAGTAAGCATTTAATAAATGCTTGTTGATTGCTTGGCTTTGAAGAGTTTCTTGGCTGGTCTCCTTGGCCATTATCTCCCTTAACTGTTAAATGCTGCAGAAACTGGATTCTTAGTAAGGTGCATGTTCTTGTAGTTTTTAAAGTCCTTATAAACAAATCAGAGAGGGAGCATGGCGTCCTGGACAGAGAGCTGCCCTTCAAAGTAGGAAGGTCTGGGTTACAGTCACTTCTGTCACACACTGTGTGATTCTGGGTAAGACATTTAACCTCTCACTTCTGTAGACCACTCTTTAAGACTAAAAGTTTCAGAGAAGGCGGTTATTGTTTTTTAGTGCCTGACTCTTCGTGTCCACGTGGACCCAACTGTCCATGGGGATTTCTTGACAAGGATATTGGAGTGGTTTGCCATTTCTTTCTCCAGTGGATTAAGGCAAACACAGGTTGGGTGACTTGCCCAGGGCCGCACAGCTAGTAAGAGTCTGAGGCTGAATTTGAACTCAGGTCTTCCTGACTCCAGGCCCAGTGCTCTATCTACTGAACCACCTAGCTGCTACTTCAAAGTGGACACCGATCTGCAATGGTAGAGGGTGACTCCTCTTTGGTAGTTCCCTGTGGAGGGCTAAACCAAAATAAAATAAAATAAAATAGGGGGGAATAGACCTTTTTTTGCTTACAATTGTGCTTTTGGTGTTCTCTCTCTCTCTCTCTCTTGCACACACACACACACACACACACACACACACACACACACACACACGGATTATAACTTGACAACTTTCTGGGAGTGCTACTGATTTCCAGAAAGTGCTTTATCACCATCCCCAAGTCTAGACCACTCTAAAAATGTAGATTCCTGAAAACTCTAAAACAAAGAATTTTCATATAAAACAATCATTTTGCAGTGAAGAAAGGAAAGCCACATAGGGAAACTTAAGTGATATAAAAACAAAAGATGTCAATTTAATTATTTTAATGACAGTGGTATTTAGAAGTGAACATAGTACTCCCATTCTCATTGACTTTGGGCTGGAAGGAACCTCAGACATCTTCTATTCTAAGCCTTTAATTTTATAGTTGAGGAAACTGAGGCCAGAAAGGTTAAATAATTTGCCTAAAGTTTACAAAGGTAGTCAAATAGCGACCTGAACTTAGGTCACACTATTCCAAACCCAGAGTACTTTTTCAGTGTGCCACAACAGTTCTCAGTCATGCTTTGCTTCATTCCCTACACTCCCTACTCCATTACCTCTATAGCCTTGGCACATCATGCATCCCCATCCTCCTCTATCTCCACCCCTTTTCAGTTCTGGAAGCATAATCAAATCACTACCACTAGTACTTCTGGAAAGAGTGTCGATCTAATCCCCTGTGGCTCCAATCAAAATATTTCTTCAACTTTGCAGTCAAAGTGCTTTTTCCTACCCATCTATTGATGTCCTCTCCCTCACCGGAACATAAGCTCCCTGACGGCAGGAACTATGTTTTTGTCTTTCCCCAGAATTTGACACAGTGATTGGTATATAGTATGTACTTAATAAATGTCTTTTCATACATTTACTACTCAGATGTGATCTAATCAGGACTAAGGATAGTAAATTATCTCCTCCTTTGTTCTAATCCCTATGCTTCTCCTAATACAGTTTAAGACGGTATTGACTTTTCCATGCCATATTGTTGACTCCTATTGAACTGGCAGCACAATAAAACTCCCAGATCTTTTTCACACAAACTCATCCTGTATGTGTGCAATTGATTGCTTTAATGCAAAGGGATATTTTGCATTGATCTCTGTTAAATGCCAGCTATTAGACACAGCCCATCATTCTAGCCTGCTGAGATCTTTGTGGATTCTAAATGCTCATCTACCATATTTTCACTATCCTTCCATCTTCATATCAGCTTAATATTAGAAAACATGTCATCAAAGTCTACGGGGGGAAAACGTTAACCAGCAAAGGGCCAAGCACAGATCCCTAGAGTAATACTCTGTGAGAGAACTATGAAATACAGACCCCTGGGGTACTACTCCATTACAGACCTACCAAGAACATATCCCTGGACTACTACTTCATTAGATCTCTACTTTCAAGTTGTTTGGGGAAGCTTATAGAACCAGTTGATTTGTGATTTCTACACCTCATCCAGTAGGTGCTATTTAACGTTTTTGCGACAAGTGACATCCTTCCTTTGTGCATTGTAAACAAGTTAGCACTGCTCTTGGAAGAGTTGGGAAGACCTGTGTTCAGGTTCTATTTCTGCCTCTTACTGGCTATGTGACCCAAGCAACATTTTGAGATTATAAATCACAGAGGAGTTGTTGATTTGAATTTGTAGATGATGCTTTCTTATCTATTGTTGCCTAACGAAACCAGAGGTTCAAATCAAAAGTAAATTTTAAAAAATAACACAATACACACACATATGTGCATACGCTTTTGTATATACATATCTAGATAGAAAGATAGGTAGAGATATATGTATATTTATTACCCTCCCCCATTTTACCTCAAACTTTTCTGCATTATTAGGTGGTATAGTAAATAGAGTTCTGGGCCTGGAGGCCTTACTTAGGTGGACCTAAGTTCAAATCCTGCATCAAATACTTACTGTGTGACCCTGAGCAAGTCATTTAATGATGATCTGGCTCAGTTTCCTCAACATAAAATGGGGATAATTATAGCACTTACTTTACAGGGTTGCTGTGAGGATCAAATGAAATAATATTTGTAAGAATTGTTGAGTACAGTGCCTGGAACATGATAGAGGCTCATAAGGGCTTCTTCTGTTCCTTCTTTACCAACTGTGCATACATTTATGCCACCATCACCATAAAATACAAGCTACACTAATTTGTAAAACCAAAGTAGAGGGGAATAAAGTTGCAATCTGTTGGATCAATAGTCCCTATTCTCTCTACCTACTTTTCTGCTGAGAAAATATATCTTTAAGTATTTACAAGTAGTTGCCACCTAGCATGCAAGCACCAAGATAAAAGAAATGCTGTTAGAGTAAATTTAAGTTAAAAATAATTGAATTTACTTTATTTGTTAGACAATGACTCCTTTCGTATGCTTATACAACAATATAACCATTCTCCTATTTTTCTTCACATTCTTAAGCTGCTGAGAGAGCCCCTCTATCTCTAAAAAAGGTCTAACTTTACAGATAATGACCATATGGGCATGAGTTTTTTTTAATGGCTCTTTATTCCTGGGAAGGTATAGCTAAAAAAGTCTCATAGAGTCATACTGAAGGCCTTGAGTCAAGCCTTCCAATAAGGATCAAGTAGGTGGCATAGAGGATAAAGCACTGGGCTTGGAATCAGGAATACTCATCTTCCTGAAATCAAATCCACCCTCAGACACTTACTAGCTCTGTGACCCTGGGAAAGTCGCTTAACCTTGCTTGCCTCAGTTTCCTTATCTATAAAATGAACTGGAAAAGGAAATGCAAAGCACTCCAGTATCTCTGCCATGAAAAGAGTCAGAAACTACTGAACAACAACAAATTCTAATCCTATGCATCTCTTGTTCAAGCCAATTATTGTCTCAGAATCCCTGAGAAGTAAACTGAGGAAGCACGGTGACATACATCAGAGATTTTTTTAACTATTAAAGGAAAAGTTGTATACCCATTTTTGTGCTACTGAATTTCATGAACTCATCTGGGACACTAGTACTTTCATAGAACACATGATTAGCATGAAACTTGATCTATAGGCTTAGACAGGGACAGATTCTCTCCTTTAAAAGCACCTGGAAGAAAACTACAACACCTGTATTCTGAGTTCTGAATTCTTCATTCAAGACATCAGCAGAATATTTAGGTTTGTGAGTGCATTGTCTTTTCATTTCTCTGGAGACATCACACGACAACCAATTTAGAGAGCAATTACTACTAAATGGTGAGGAATGGACAAGAAAGACTAATCACCTCCCCAGGCTCCAAAAACAGGCCACACGGGGCAGCTAGGTGGTGCAGTGGATAGAGCTCTGGCCTTGGAGTCAGGAGAACCTGAGTTCAAATCTGGCCTCAGACACATAATACTTACTAGCTGTGTGACCCTGGGCAAGTCACTTAACCTCTGATTGCCCATCAAAAAAAACAAAAACAACAAAACAAAACAAGCCACACAGTGGCTACGCAGAGATTTGAATCTGGAAAGTATCTTAGTGGTCATCTAGGACAATACCCTCATTTTACAGATGAGGAAATTGAGGCCCAGAGAGGTTCAATGACTTATCAAAGGTCACACAAAGTAAATAAGTGGCAGTTTCAGGCTTGGAACTCAGTTCCTCTGACTCCAAATCCATCACTCTTTCCACTCTACCACAAGCTGACACCAAGCTATTACTGCTTTTTTTTTTTTTTCTTCCAGGTCAGGTCATTCAAACAGTTCTGAATTCACCTAACTGTACCACCTAGTTCACGTTTCTCCATCTTGCTCATCATATCATGGAACAAGGTTAATCTGGCATTACCCATTCCTGATGAAATCATACTGGCTCTTTTGTGATCACCACTTTCCTTTATAAATGTTCGTTTATTAATTTTTAATTATTTAATTTTTTCAAAAATATTTTTAATACATTCTAGAATTGTTTCCAGGAATTTCAGTCAAGTTCACAAAGCTACTATCCACAGACTCTAACCTGTCCTCCTCTCTTTTTATTTTTAATTGGGGGAAAAATTTGTCCTCCATTCCAATGGCACCTTTTCCATTCTCAGGGATTTTCAAAAGATCATTGATGACAAGAGAAGATAGCTTAAGAGGGATGAGAGGTTTTCAAGAACAGTGTACTTATTGTTGCCAAATGAGAACCGGGAATGATCCTAATCAGTAAGAAAAGAGGAACAGTAACAACAACAAAAAAAAAGATCAATCTTGCTGCACAGAGAACTCTCTGTTGGTTTCAAATTCAAGAAGAACATGAAAAAAAAGTGAGAAGCAAGATAATATAACCAAGTAAAAGTCTCAAAGAGGGGAATTGAGACAAGAGTTGGGAAAGTACTGAAGTCCAGGAGGAACTGAAACTCACAAAAAAAACATCAAGGACATGAAAAACAGCTTTATTAGTTATGTTCACGTCAAGAAGAGCAAACAATCTATAAGTCTCCTGCTTAGAGGAGGTGGGGCAATTTGAACAGAAAACAGCAAGTCCAAAATGACTTTCATCTAGTTAAAATAGGATACTGTTTCAGGCTTATAAAGACACATAGGACTAGATGATCTCAGAAATGTCTTCCAGCCTAAAATACTATGACATATGGGTACAGTTGCATTTTTGTAGCTATTAGACTAAATTCCACTTTTATTAGAGCTTATAATAACTTTTCCTAGCTCCCTATTTCCTAATATATCAGGTCTAATTTCCTAATCCTATTTCCCATTATTTCTTGACACTACAAGTCTTCTCCTCTAGTCCAAAGCCCTTCATGTTCTGCCTCTGCTACCTTTCCAGTCTTCTTACACCTTGTTTTTCTTCCACATACCCTTTGATCTAGTCACATTGTCCTCCTTCCTGTTCCAGGAATAAAACCCTCCATCTCTTGGCACTGAGCATTCTCTCTGTCTTTTTTCCATATCTGGAATGCACTCCCTCCTCATTTCTACTTCCTAGTTTTCCTGTTGTTGTTGTTCAGTCACTTCAGTCACGTCTGACTCTTCATGACCTCATTTGGGGTTTTCTTGGCAAAGATCCTAGAGTGGTTTGCCATTTCCTTCTCCAGCTCATTTTACAGATAAAGAAACTGAGGCAAATAGGGTTAAGGGACTTGCCCAGGGTCACACAGCTAGTAAGTGCCTGAGGCTGGATTTGAACTCAGGTCTTCCTAACTCCAATCCCAGTGCTCGATCCACTCTGCCACCCAGCTAATCCTGGGTTTCCTGGCTTCCAACAAGATCCAGCCAAAGTTTCATCTTCTACAGGAAGCCTTTCCTTATCTCTCTTACTTCTGGTGCCTTCCGTCTGTTGATTATTTCCAATTTACCTTACAAAAATAGCTTGCTCATACATATTTATTTACACACTATCTTCCCCATTAGATTATAAGCTCCTAAAGAGCAGAGCTTGTCTTTTATCTTTCTTTGTATTTCCAGCGCCTGGCACATAGTAGGCACTTAATAAATGTCCACTGACCTGACTAGTCCTCTTGGCATCCTAACTATCCTACCCATATGCATCCAGGTTTTCACTTGTGTTGCCCCACTCCTGACCTAGAATGCCCTCCGTCCACCTCTCTGCCTATCCAGTTTCTACTCATTCAAGTTCCAACTCAAGCCCCACCTTTTCCAAGGGCCATTTCCTCACCACTCCAGCATTAGCTGATATCTCACATACATTCTGCCATTCAACAACAGAATTCTTGTTCTCTGGCTATTGCATGTGCTAAGTTTATGTTCCTACTACACTAGGAGCTCCCTATAGTTAGGGATCATGCATTATTACATTTATCTTACGGGCAAAGCACATAGAAGGCATGCAAAAAAAAAAAAGACTAGTTGGTTAGGTTCCATTTACTATTTCTAGGGCTTCACTGAGAAAACATTCATCTTATCCAAGATTAACTCTTACTTTTAAGGAAACTGGGATCTAACTCCACTAAGGTCAACTGCCTCTCATCCTTCCCGACCCACTGGGAGCTTCAGCCCTAACCCTAGCAGAGGTGATAGGGAGAAGAAAGAAACAGCTTTTGCCCTTCCTCTTCCTACTTCACTCAAGAGGTCCATCTACTAATGATAATTTTCCTACCTTCTTCATGTGTATATCCCAACATGCATGAATGCTGTTTTAGCAACAGATATTTCTTCTGTTTCTCTGGTGGGCTAATTTGTCCCGCATGCTGGCTAGTTCCTGAGGCTGCCAAAGGACACAAAACCATATGCTCTCTTAGCTGATGAATACAAGGGGCAGTAGTCAGAGTCAATGATGCTTAGAAAATGGCAGCAATAGTTCTTAATGTGGGTTGGGCCAAGATGGGAAGCGGGATATAAGTTTTGACCAAGGGAAATAGAAGAATGAAAGGAATCTGGATGACCTTTACTTAGGCTGGTACTCTTAAAGCTCTGAGAGTCACAAGGTCTGAGTTTTAGTCCTACACCTCTATTACTCACTAGTTATGAGTCCTTAGACAAATCACTTCAGTTCCTCCAATGACAAACAAAATGGTTGGATTTAATAGACCAACAATCTCTAGACTATTGTTCTAATACTTCTAGCTAATTGAACTATTAGGTAGCTCTGGCATTCGTGGTTACCCTGAGTACTGCGAGCCCGGCCCATAGGACTATGGCACATTTGGACCAGTGTCCTCTTCTTTGTGGGGAAGAGCTTTCTGTAATCTAGTGCAAAGCTTCTTAGACTTTTTCCACTCCCATGTTGGTGTTACATGGCCTGAGGGCACACGCAGTGCAAAGTGCTCATGCTTTGTGTTCAGAACTGAGGCTGCAGTAAAGTCGCATGACGCAACATGGGGCAGCCCTGCCAAAAACACCTCAGATCATTACACGTTTGAGTTTTAATTAATTTTTCGTCTTTGTACATTCAAAAACCTTTTACTGCTGTCAAATTTTTCATGACCCAATATGGAGTCGTAAGCCACAGTTTTAAGAAGTACTGGTCTAGTGGTCCTTTCTATTAAGTTCAAATGCTAAAACTAATGATAATAATAATGACAATGGTGATGATACCTAGCATGTATTTCTTGTATATAGTAGTTCTTATGCTCCAAAATACTTTCAGATGGCAGCTAGGTGGCGCAGTGGATAGAGCACTGGCCCTGAAGTCAGGAGGACCTGAGTTCAAATCCATCCTCTGACCAAACACTTGACGCTAGCTGTGTGACCCTGGGCAAGTCACTTAACTCCAATTGCCTAAAAAAAAATACTTTCAGAGATATGATCTTGATAACAATCTTAAGAGGTAGGCTGGGCAAGGACCACCATCATCCTCATATAACAAGTAAAATTTCAAAATAATTAAGGGACTTACCCAAGGTCACTTGTGAAGCCAAGACTTGAACCTGAGTCTCTTACCTCTAGCAGAGCATCCACTGCTCCATGCTAAGATGACAAAGCAAGTGGCCCTAATAGTCATGTAGAGTAGAAGGTCCAAGGAATGGAACATGCTGAGAATACATTTGACATTTGGTTGGTTGGTGGCAGAGACTGGGCTGTCCATGATATGATTTGTTGTCGTTGCACTGCTTTGTTTCTTTGGTCTGGACACTCTTTGCCCATACAGATCAGCTAATACAATATAGATCAGCATCTCATTTCTGACTTAAAGTTTTAGAGAGTTGGCTGAGAGCACCGAGAAGTCTAGTGACTTGTCTAAGGTCATGACTGTGTCAGAGACAGGACTTGAACCCAAGTCTTACTAATGCTAAAACCCAGCCCTTGTCCTGCTATGTTATACTGCCTCTTATACTTTACACTGTATATAATGCTGGTTGGCAAACACATTAAACAGACTAAGAAAGAAATGGCTGGCTGAAATATATCTTTGGAAAGCAAAAGAAAGTACCTTTCACTAAGGGCTTTGCAGTACAGACACAACATCTGTTACAAGAAACACAGTTTTTCTCCCCCATTCCCTGTTTTCACCTTACCTACTCCATGAAAGCTGCTGTTTCATGCTGCCATCACATTCCATTTTCTGCAGCATGGAACAGTCAGGATGGTAGCTGTTTCCCAAATGGATTTTATCACCTCTTATCACAATATTATTTTGCTCAAATGACTATGTTGGAAAAAGTAAGGGATGGGGTGGGGGGAGGAGATCAACTTGATACTTGCCAAAGTGTGGGATTCTAATCTCTATCTCCCCAGTTTTTAAAGGCCCACACACAGAGCATTAAGAAACATAAGGCAGAGGAATTGAAATAAAAATAATGTGTTGTATGCTATCAATGTTCTGAAAGCCAGGATGAGCTATTTAGATCAAGATAGGACAACAGTATATCCTGTCTTCTCTATATAGCCTTTACCCTGTCACTTTCTAGGCCTAGGTTTTCAAAATGAAATATGCTGATTAGGTTTAAACCAGCATCTTACACCATGTATCACAATGAACTTCAAAGAGATAGATTGTCTAACAATAAAAGGTCACATTATATACATTAATATAGATGTATAACACATATGTATGTATACACATGTATATGTATATCTACATTATAAGACAGATAGATAAAAGAAAACCAAAAAAACGTACCTTTCACAACCATGGATATGGTAATATACTTAATAAGGGAAAGGTGTGATGAAGGCATGACATTCATCACATACAGGGTAGGCTAGTTTTTCCTTGGAAGATACTGAAGGAGTCCTCAAAAGCAAATGACTCAGGTGCCAAGGCTCAGGATATACAATAGCTAGCCCGTAAAGAGGCAGGTATGGCTCTTTTTTAGATCTGACAAGCCAGTATAGCCAACAAAGAGGCAAGGAATCAAAGTTAAAGTGAAACAATGATGTATCCTTGCTGAATATTCTTTGAATACTTGTTATCGTTTAGTCGTTTTCAGTTGTATCAAATTCTTTGCGATCTCATTAGGAGTTTTCTTGGCAAAGATACTGGAGTGGTTTGCTATTTCTTTCTCCAGTTAATTTTACAACTGAGGAAACTAAGGCAAACAGGATGAAGTAACTTGCCCAGAGTCACATAGCTAGTAAGATTTTGAGGTCATATTTGAACTCTGATCTTCCTGACTCCAGGTCTGGTGCTAACTCCACTGCAGCACCACCTAGCTCTCCTTCTTTTGAGCATCTCATTTCATTCCAATTCAGAACCTGAAGAACTGAGGGCCATCTGATATTTTCCTTTGGTTTCATTGTTGTATATGGAAATTGTTTAAATTTTATATAATTGAAATAATCATTTTGTCTTTTCTGATCGCCTATGTTATAGGCCAAGCCCAATTTAGATCAGTATTGTTCTTCTCTCTGTGGTCTATGTTCTAAACCAGGATATGGTCTGTTTGTTAGGTCAGAGGGCAAAATATCACCCAGGCTCTCCTCAAAGACCTTCAATGAAGAGGAACTCCCTCCTGAAGTAGCTCATTCCACTTTTGAACAGCTACGGAAGGTTTTCCTGACATCAAATCAAAATATTCCTTTTTTGCAACTGTCTCTTTCCCCTCTCTACCACCCTTCCTCATCCATGGAGGGTGCCAGAACTGAATACCAAACTTGAGATAAAGGCTCACCAGGATAAAGGACAGAAGGACTATAATTTCCTCATTCCTGGAAACGATGCCTCTCTGAATGCTGCCCAAGATCACAATTACTCTTTGAGCTATCACCTCATACAGACTGATGATGCATACTGGATTTACAGTCCAGTAAATTCCTATCTTTTTCAGACCAAGTCCTTTTTCACCATGCCTCCTCTTTCCTAGTTGTGTGGGTGTTTTTTTTTTTAACATAAGGATAAGACTTTATATTCCAGCTTCAAGACACATGGTTCAAGACTCTCTTCAGGTCCCTGAAGGGACAGAAGGATTCTGAGAAGAAGCTGACATATAGAAGAGCTGGCACCTCAGTCATGTTTTAAACCTCAGCTTATTATACTAGAGACTTCAGGGAATTTCCCATTGGACTGAACTGTTGACTCATCTTCACAGGAATTTGTCTACCATGCCATATAAAGCTCTTCACTCTGGAAGTTTGTTCAGTCCAGAACTACTTTGCACACTGGAAGTACCCTATGCACTGTGGCCTCTCTCTCTGTAAGACAGGCTGCTTGCTCCCAGAATCTCCATTTTAAGGAGGAGGCCCAGGCCAAGCATGTCTTAAATCTTCTCCAGGCTGCTCTTCTGACTTACCTCCACAGGCTTTACACGCTCACTGGCTACATTCATCTCCAGGAGAAAGTTTGGATCTTGTCCAATAAAAAAGAAACGAGGGGGCAGCTAGGTGGCACAGTAGATAGAGCACCGGCCCTGAAGTCAGGAGGACCAGAGTTCAAATCCAGCCTCAGACCAAACACTTACTAGCTGTGTGACCCTGGGCAAGTCACTTAACCCCAAATGCCTAAAAATTAAAAAGAAAAAGAAAAAAAAGATGAGGGTGCCTATATGTGGTGGTGTTGTTAACTGAACATGTACACATGAAACTTCTTGAGTACTTACTAATGTGTCTTGATTGATGCTTGAAGCATCCAGTGGAGTAGATAATGAGCATTCTAAAGTCTTAGTCAATGTTACAAGAAGCACGCTACCAAAAATATATGATTAAAAGGCGATGTGTGAAGGAAATGAAAGGGAAGACCAGGAACAAGAAGTAGCTGATGGGAACCACAGGAGTGTGTCACTTCTAAGAAGAGTTATATGGTAACAAGGCTGGATGGATGCCAGGGTGATAGCCCAACTTACTCTACAACCTGACAAGATATTTTGGCTCTGAGTTTAAATAGTGACACTCCCTAGCACAGCCCTGGATACAGAGGGGACACTTAATAAAATTTCATGGAATTAAAATTCATTTCTCCCCTATTATCATCATACTTGATTGAGAACCAGTGGCTCCAACCAACTGGTCAACCTAGTCTGTCTGTCAGGTCCATGCTTTAGCCCATTTCAATGACCCAACAGAATCAGTAGCTTGTCAATTCTGCCCATTGTGTAGCAATCAACAAAATAAGTGACTGAACAGATCAAGAGTGACAATACAGCTTTAGCTTATGAAGATATGAAGTAGAGCTCCCTGTAATTTGATGTTCTGAAACATGACATTTTGACAATATCTGTTTCATCAACAACTCATATTTCTCTTCACTGTATATAGTTCTCTCAAGTTGTATAAATATGACTCAGAAGTGTTACAGTGAATAAAAAAAGAATAAACTTTAAAGAATAAGCCTAACACAATGGCTTCTCTAGAGCTCCAATTCTTGAAAGCTAACAGAGTCTCTGAGTTTATCTTCTACCATGAAGAACAACAAAATCTTTGGTAATTTGAGAGATGCTGAATAGCCAACTCAGAAGCACCAAGCAGAGGCAGCTGTCGGTATTCAGATGATCAAAGAGGGAGCAGCAGAAAAAAAGGATTTTCTTCAGTAAAGATTAAAAAATAGGTTAATATAAAATCTTCAGGGCCAGGGACAAATTTAATATTTCTTCTAGAAGGGACAGGTGTGACTACTGGCCTGGAGGAAGAGCAAATGTCTTAAAGGAAACATGGCAGCCATTACTAGAGAGAGTCCTTGGCCTAATCTGGAAACTGTTTCATGGTCTGAGAATGAAGTACACCTAAGAAAGGGGGCAGATAGTATCTCCTCACTACTTATGCTGATTTACTTGTTGACCCCAGTTAGATCTGCGCTTATTCTTTCTCACTCATCCTCATAGTAACCAAATGTAGCTGTTCGTCAGGAGCCTAGATAATGCAAGGGTATAAGACACTGTAACATACACCATGCTGGATTGAGAGTCGAGAAAGATCTGAGTTTTAATCCTGCCTCTTACCCTCACTAGCTGTAAGACCATGGGAAAATTCCTTAATTTCTCCGATCTTTGCTCTTCTCAGTTGTAAAACGGAGATCTTTAGTATCTACTTCCTATCACACGAGATTATATGTGTAAAATCTTATGGTGCCATGTGCAAATTTCAGTTATCAGCAGCTTCTCCTTCTCCTTATTCTTAGCATCTTTTTAGATGGAATTCAGATAGAAACAGGCCTGGGAGAAGTTGCTATCCTTCCATAAGCCTTTAGTCTCAATGGTCTGCAGACTATGTTGCAAGTGAATCAAAGTATTGGAACATGAACTCATCTTTGGGAGGCTCACTGAAAACTTTGGGAAATTCTAGGGGTGGGCAGGATGATGGGGATGATGGTTCAAGAGCCCTAAGCTAATAAGGCTATATGCTCATCATATCAAGGCAACAGGATTTCTCAAATGCTTATTGTCTGATCAGCCTTGGGATGGGTTCTGTGACAGATCCAAAAGGGGCAGATCCCAGCATTATAAAACCATAGTCTCTGACCTTAAAGAGTTTATAATCCTGCAAAAATTGGATGTTGCCCCTAAAACTGAGTGTTCGCTTTTGGGGGATGTTGTAGTGGGGATCCCTGCCTGGGCTAGAGGTTGGACTAGAGAGGGCTGTATTTGACGTCAGAGGACCTGGGTTCAAATTCTAACTCGGACACTTTCTGACTGACCCCCCCCCCCTCCCGGATCTTTGTTTCCTCAACTATAACATGAGGGACACGGCATGTCCTCATTAAAAATGGAATATTATTTTGCTGTAAGAAATTACAGGCAGGATGATTTCAGAAAAACCTGGAAAGACTTACATGAACAAAACCAGGAGAATGTTGTACATAGCAACAGCAATATTGTACGATGAAGAACTGCGAAGGGCTTAGCTATTCTCAGTAATAGAATGATCTAAGATAATTCCAAAGGACTAATGATGAAGCATACTATCCGCCTCCAGAGAAAGAACTGATATTGACTGAATACAGATTGAAACATGGTATTTTTCACTTTCTTTCTCTCATTTTTTTCCCTTTTATTTAAGTCTTCTCATACAAAATGACAAATATGGAAATGTTTTACATAATTGCACATGTATAACCTATATCTGATTGCTTACTGTCTCAGGGAGAGGAGAAAGATAGAATTTGGAACTCAAAACTTTAAATAAAAATGTTAAAGAAAAAATAGTTAGAGAAGGCATCATGTAATGAAGCACTTGCTTGTGTGGGACAGATCACAAATGCTAGAGGATCCAACCTATGGTCTCAAAAGACTCACTCTGCTGGACTTCACAGAACAAAATTAGAACTGGAACCAATGAAGAATTAAAGGGAGGCATATTTTGCCTCAGTATAAGAAACAAGGGGCTGCTAGGTGGTGCTACAATGGATAAAGTGCTGGGCCTGGAGTCAGCAAAATTCATCTTCCTGAGTTCAAATCTGGCCTCAGACACTTACTAGCTGAGTGACCCTGAGCAAGTCACTTCACCCTGTTTGCCTCAGTTTTCTCATCCATAAAATAAGCTGAAAAAGAAGTGGCAAACAACTCTAGTATCTTTGCCAAGAAAACCCCAAATGGGGTCATAAAGAGTCAGACAAGACTGAAACAACTGAACTAGAAGAAACAACCTTTTTTTTTTTTTAAAAAGAAGAAAAGATAAACCAAAAATGGAGGGGTTGGCGTCATGAAGTAGTGAGTTTCCCATCATTGGAGGCATTCTGGCAGAAATTGGATGCCCCCTTTCGGGGGATGACATAGAGGGGCTCCCTGCTGAGGCAGAGGTTGAACTAGAGAGAGTGCTCAATTTGGAATTGGAGGATCTGGGTTCAAATCCAAGTAGAGACACTTATTAACTGTGTGACCTTGGGCGGATCACCCCAACCTCTGGGCTTTTAGCTTACTCCCCTATAAAGTGAAGAGTTGAAACAGATGGTGGTGAAGGTTCTTTCTATTTTTCAATCTATGATCCTTTGAATTCAGAAGACGCTTTCCAATGCCTATATTCTTCAGTTCCGGTATTGTGCTTTGGTTTACACAACTGAACTAGCTGCTTTTAAACATAAATTGTACTGTATACTCAGCATCCTGAAAGTAAGCCTATCTTCCCAACAAGCTGGACAATTCCCAGAATGCCAGGCAATTAGGCAGAGTTTCCAACAGAGGCAGACTACTTCTGCCTAACTTTTAACCATCAGGAAAATGCAAAAAGCCCAGGTTGTTTGATGGGCTGCTGGGCACATATGTCCCTGATCACCCTCTGGGGCTCTCTGACCCTGGGAAAGGAAATACATTTTGCTGGCAGTTGTGAATGGCTCATCAGTCATCCTTTCATGAAACATTCTGGCATTCAGTGACAGGGTCAGAGTAGACTTTAGGAACTTCCTTTCAGTAAATGAAGCTAATTTAAAGAGAGGTGAGTGAGCTCATTTGCCACCGAATTACCAAGGTCCTTGAAAGTTGGTCAAAGAATCAGAGGTAAGTCATAGACTGAAACAGTATCTGCACAGGTGATGAGATGGCTTGACTGGGGTAATTCAGACCAAAAGACTTGTTGCAACAAAATTTCTAATAATAAGAGTGAGACCTCATTAGCATTGGAATTTGTTTATATATCCTATTTTTTAACAGAAAGTGAGAAATGACAACCAGCAGTTAATTCAAAATATCAACTCTAAGAGGCAGCATGGCATGGTGGATATAGTAACTGGCTCTGGTGTCAAAAGACCTGGGATCCGATTCTACCTTTCATGCTTACTAGCTTTAAGACCTTGTACAAGTCACTTCTCCTAGCTGAGCCTCAGTTTCCTCCTTTGTAAAAAGAAGGAATTGAACTCAAAGGCTTTTGAGGTTCCTTTCAGCTCTATGATCATTTGTGTGACCTTGGGTAAGTCACTTTCCCTCTCACATCCTGTTTCCTCCTCTGTTAAACAAAGGGGCTTGGACTCAATGAGATTTCTTCTAGATCTAGATCCATGATCCTAGACTAAGTATGAGCCTTTGATCCCATCCTGTGCTTAATACCAAAGTCTCTTCACCTTCACTAATGTTATGAATGGACCCTGAATCCCTGAAGTACTGTCAGTCAGGAAAGAACATCTCAACACTGTTCATTATTCTGTTTACTAAGGCAGGGAAATTTAGAGACCCATTTCATCCTCAGGAACTGAAACACAAGGGTTTTCTGCTAATCACTCAGTTTAACAGGAAACTAACTATAATTTTATATTCTTCAACCATTCTTTTTTTTTCTTTTTTTTTTTTCTGATGAAGCAATCAGAGTTAAGTGAGTTGCCCACAGTCACACAGCTAGTGAGCGTTATGTGTCTGAGGCCACATTTGAACTCAGGTCCTCCTGACTCCAGGGCCGGTGCTCTATCCATTGTGCCATCTAGCTGCCCCTTCTTCAACCATTCTAAGAAGAATAATTACCACTTATACAGTATTTTGCATAATCAAAGTTTGACTATATGAACAGAAAAAAAAAAACCTCAAGGGTTTCTTCATCACCATCTTTCTCAATACCAGGAGGCATGCATTAAACATGAATATGTATGGTGGAAGACAAGGGGTTTTATAGGGCAAATGAAACATATAAAGCACACCCTTTCCTTACCACTTTGTGGATGCAGATAACAATAATAATAACTGAATGGCCATGGATCAAGTCTGATCACCAAACACATGAATCTTACATAAAAGAAAACAAATATGCGCAGGCTAAGAAGCAGAGACAGTTGAGGGAAATGTTGGGATTGCTACATTTAGTCAAGGAGTGTGCTAGAGTCAGCTCAAATCAGCTCAAGAGAGCTGACGGTTAAATTTTCACTCTACATAAAAATCAGCAAATTCTACAAATCAAAGTTTAATTTATTTTTTAGGTGACTGTCTAGACTTAAAAAAATAATGAAGAAGATGATAATAATGCAGATTAAAGTCAAAAATGTGTTGTGGGTACATGTTCCCCCCCCCCCCAGAGAGTCGGTTGTTAAATATTTACCAGCACACTCTTGCATGAAAGGTTCACTTGCTATTTTTGAATGATTTAGGGAAACTTCACTGAGAAGGCTGGGCTTTGGTAGGAGGAAGTGGGAAAGGAAGAGAGGAAGGAAACTTGATAATCTTGGAAAGGAGGAAGAGTCTAAGGAAGTGGAAAAGGGGAAAGGAAGAGAGGAAGGAAGCTTGATAATCTCAGAAAGGAGGAAGTTTCCAAGCATAAACATCTTGATTTTAGTTGGACAAAGTTTAATTTATTTGCCCGAAACAAGAAGGCCAGCAATAACAGAGGCCAAGAGATAAGAGAAGAGGTAGAATGAGTTAGGCTATCCAATGAAGGATGTTGTAAAAACAGAAGGCTTTTAGAAATTAAGCTTATTGTTTCTTGCAAATATTTAACTAATCTTTTTGAAGCTTTTCTAAAAAGGATTTGGATACGAAGCTAGGAGATGGGGCAAAATTTCCCACCTGCACAATGCCCTCTTTTCAGGAGATTCAGCCTTACTTAAAGGAAAACCATTGGATCCTGACTTTGAAAGGTGGTTAGGATAGGTTGGGGGGTGGGGGTTAGTAGAAGCAGCCAAGCAAGGGAGAGACACAGAAGCAAAGGAAATAAAACTGTGAGATGAAAGATGGGGAACACCAGTGGCTAAAGCCAGAGCAGACAGCCAGCTGGGGTCTGGATGCTGAACTTTGCCACTAAGGGTGGGACTGGAGACCATCAGACATCACTACTCCCCAGTGAGAGAAGCAAGCACTATGGAGCCAGGGAGCCAGCCATCTACTAGAGCATTGTAGATGCAGGTACATGACTATGGTGACATTACCTTGCACTGACTTTCCCCCCTAAGATTTTCTGAGGCAGTAGAGATCCTGGTACCTGTTCCCTGCCCCAGTTACCCCCTTGATTTACATGTTCTCTAATACAAAATTGGATAGAGGGGAACCCAGCAGCACTGCTCTTGACTATCCTCCCCCAGATGGCGGCAGCAGCAGACCACGGCCAATTCTAAAATGCTATTTCTGTAAACCATATTGTTTGAAGTACTTTCTCAGGATGTGTGTATCTATTATAAAAATCTGGATGGCCATTCAAATCTGTGCCAGTCCTGCTTACTCGAATGCTGGCAGTGAGACTGGGAATCAAGGATGAACAAAACCCTAGGGGGAAGCAGATTGAATGGACTTCTAATCAAAGGAATATCCACAAGAGACACTTCAATGCAGACTCCCACATTTGTCAGAAGAGCATTTCTTCCCCATTTTCCAAGACATGGAGAAAGAAATCCAACATTCTATTCTCTCCATGCCCATCCATGGATAGTGTGCTCTAAGTGGCCCAAGGACACTATAAAGGACAGTAAATAAGTAAAGTAGTCCAGGATTACAGAAGAAGAGATCTGCCATCTACATTGAGCATGCATACTTTGATAAAGCTAATAACACAACTATCTATGAGTGCATTCGCCCTGGTAAGGTGCCTATCTCTAAGCTAAAAATGGACAATGATAAAAAGGATTCTTAAGTGTGAAGCCTGTTTTTGACAAGCTGGAAAGGAAATATAAGGAGAAACCATAGAGGAAAACCAAGAATAAATAGTTGTGCAAGTATAGTTAAACAGCTATTTTAAAAAATGTATTGGGATTTATCTCTATCTAGCACTTCTTAAACTGTGGGCTGTGACACCATATGGGGTCGTGAAAAATTTGGCAACAGTAAAAGGTTTCTGAATTCACAACGACCAAAAATTAATTAAAAATCAAACGCATAATGAATCTGAGGTGTTTCTGGCAGCACTTTCCCGTGTTGTATCGTGCAACTTCACTCTAGCCTTGGTTCTGAACACAAAGCATGTGCACTTTGCACTGTGCATGCCCTCAGACCACACAATGCCAATGAATGCTGCCAAAAGTCGAAGGGGGATCACTAGTGAGAAAAGTTTAAGAAGCTCTGAATAGAACCCAAGTCAACAATGTGAGCGTGAGTGGCAAGGAGAATGACAATACCCTCAACGGTAATAGAAAAGTTCAAAAAGCAGGAAAGAGAATGATTTCTGTTTTAGACACGTGGAGTTTGAAATGCCTATGGGATGTCCACTTCAAGATGTCCAACAAGCAGCTGAAGATGCATGAATAAAGCTCAGGAGAGAGGTTAGGGTTAGATGTTTAGATATTAGAATCATCTGCATAGTGATGATAATTTAACCCATGCCTCCCTGAGAGATATTTTATGAGAATGTGTGCTTCTTCCTCTTTATCAATCAAAATATAGTTGTGGCATAGTGCTTTTCACATCACAATCACAGGTGTGATTGCTGAGCCACCTTTAGTACTCTGGGAAAGATCAGGGAAGAGAGAGATGCTGAAATACTAGAGAAAAAAAGTAATACCATCTGGATTTTCAAACAAGGTAAAAGAATAGATCTTGCAAATGGAAGGTCAGTGAACTTGACTCTAAGACCTGCTAAAATTTTAGAATATATACATATAAAAATTCTTGGGAACATCTGGAGAAGGAAGAAATAATCACAAAGAGCCACTAGACTAGGAACATGCTATAAATATAGTTTAGATAAATTTTAGCAAGCATCTGAGCAGTGCCTCTTGCTATTCTTATGCACAAAATGGATTATAGATAGATGGATAGATAGATAGATAGAGAGAGAGAGATAGATAGATAGATGACAGAGATAGATAGATGGATGGATGGAAGGATAGATAGTATATTTACAAAGAATCAGAAGGAAATGAAAGTTTAAACTAAGAAATTACTCACTAATAGTGCATAGAAGCATAGATTTAGAGCTGGAAGAGACATTAAAGGTGATCTGGACCAATCGCCTCGTTTTATGCTTGAGGAAACTGAAGATGACAGGTTGGATAACTTGCCCAGGGTCACTAAGTTAGTATTTGAGATTCCATTTGAACCTAGGTTTCTTAACTCCAAGGCCAACAGTGTGGCCGCCATGTCACACAGCCTTTCATTCTGGGAAGAAGTATTTGTTAGAGTTCCCCAAGGATCTGGGCTTGTCCCTGTGCTTTTTCATATTTTTATCAATAACTTGGATAGAGGCATACACGGCATGTTCATCAAATTTACAGATGATACAAAGAGAGAAGAGAGAACTAACACACTACATAACAGACTCTGAATCAAAACAGACAAATGAGATAATTTACGTAAAGTACTTTGCAAACCTTAAAATGCTATATAAATGTCGACTATTATTATAATTATTATCTCAATGGGCTAGAAAATTGGATGCAATTGAATAGGGATAAATGGGAAGTCTTACATTTAGGTTAAAAATCAAATTCACAAGTATAATATGGGAGACACAGGGTTAGATGGCAATTTGTTGAAACATGACATTTTAATAATTTTTTAAAAGGTGTTGCAAGCAAACTCAATAGAAGTCAGAAGTGGGATGTGGCAGCCCCCAAAGTGAAGGCAATCTTAGACTGCATTAAGAGAGATGCAATGTCAAGGCTTAGGGAAGTGATGGTTCCCTTGGATATTGCTCTGGTCAGATCTCACTGAGTACTATGATCAATGATGTGTGCTTCATCTTAGGAAGGGGATTGGTAGACCAGGAAAAAACCCTGAAGTAGGTGAGCTGGATGGTAAAAGGCCTTAAGATCACCCTAGCTGAGGACTAGATGATGTAACTGGAGACATTGAGTTTGGAGAAGAAAAGACTTGAGGCAGATGAGTTAGCAGTCTTCAAGTGTTTAATGGGCTGCCACGTTAAAAAGGGATTAAGGGATTAACTTTGTTTTGTTTAGGCCCAGGGCAGAACTAGGAATAATAGGGCCAAAGTTGCCAAGAGGCCACTCAATCAAGCTTGGGTGGAGATGATTCTTTTGTCTAGAATGCCCCAGACTAGAGGGAGGTCTGGGTACAGGGATAGTCTCTCAGTCCAGGAGTGGGAAGGGGGACAACTCCAGGCATCTTGATCTATATCTTGCCACTGGCTCCTGAGGAGAGAGTGAGGCTGGTGACCTTGCATAGCCGTCCCTCACTTCAATCCAATTCATTTGCAAGTCATGGGCATCACCTTCCTGATGTCATGGCCCTCTTCAAGGATGAAGGACAAACAACAACAACAACAACAACAATGGTCCAGGAGTGACATGATGTCACTTTCAGCCCCTCATTGGAGCTCACTTCTCTTTGTAAAGTCCACCTCTCATTAATTGTTAACTAATCAGAGTTTATTGCCATACTCTGGAACACCTCTCTTCCAAGGGCATGTAAACCTCAAGAAGTAGCTATGCTTCCTCTTTGACCATTGAGAGGATAAGCGTCCTCTTTGTCAATCACTTGCTGGCTGTGATTGATAAAATTGACTATAATTTATCAAAAAAACCTTTGTCTCTCGGAATTATTTTATTCATCACAGCTAACCTAACAATGAGAATTGCCCCAAAGTAAAATGTGCCCAGAGTCCTACTTGGGGAGTAGTTGGTTTGCCTTCCCTGGTGTTCTGCAAGCAGAGACTCAACAGAGTTATAGAATCTAAGACTTAGTAGGGACCTCCAACCCATAGACCAAATCCCAACAATAACACAGCCAACAAGTGGTCATCCAGTCTCTCCTTGAAGACTTTCACTGAAATGGAGCTCACTATCTCCCATGGTCACCCATTCCACTTTTAAACAGCTCTAACTAGAAGGGTTCTTCTTCCTTAACATCAAGCCCAAATAAGTCTCTTAGCAGCTTTTACCTATTGCTTCTGGTCCTGCTCTCTGGGGTCAAATGGAGCAAATCTAATCCCTTTTCCACGTGACAGACCTTCAAAAACTTGAGCAAAGCCATCACACATTCCTTGAGCTGTCCTTTCTCCAGGATAAATATGGCAAATTCCTTCAACCCATCTTCATACACCATGAATTCAAGATCCTTTATCATTTTTTGTTGCCCTCCTCTGGACACTTTTTCAGCTTATCTATGTTCTTCTTATATCATGGTGCCCAACAATGAACCCAACACTTCATATGAGTTCTGACAAAAGTACAGTGGTATTATCACTTTCTTGTTCATGGAACAAGATTTTCTTCTTATGAGTCAATCCACTCCTCTTTCTTGTCAATATCCTTTTAACATTCTTTTTTTCTTTTGTAAATAGTATTTTATTTTTTCCAATTACAAGTAGATGTAGTTTTCAATATTCATTTTTTTAATAAAATTTTGAGTTCCAGAATTTTTTCTCCCTCCCTTGCTCCCCTTCCCCCTGCCAAGAAAGCAAGCTATCTGAAATAGTTTATAAATGTGCAATCATGTAAACATATTTCCATATTAGTCAAAAATTCATTTTTTAAATTTTACTTATTTTTTTAAATAATTAATTAATTTGTTTTTAGTTTTGACATTCATTTCTATAAGATTTTGAGTTTTAAAATTTCTCCTCCTCCCTCTTCCCCCACTTCCCCTAGATGGCATGCAATCTGGTATAGGCTCTACTTATACATTCATATTAGGCATATTTCCCCTTAGTAATGATGTAAAGAAGAATTAGAACTAATGGGAGGAACCACGAAAATGAAGCAATAAAAACATTCGCTTTTTTAAATAAAATTTTTGAGTTCCAAATTTTCTCTTTCTCTCTCTTCCTTCCTTCCTTCTTAAGATGGTAAACAATTTGATACAGGATGTATGTATGTGTGTGTGTGTGTATATGTATGTATATGTATATATATATATGTATATATACACACACACACACACACATATATATATGTATATATATACACACATATATACACACACATATATATGCAATCATGTAAAACATATCCCTTTAAAGATACTGTAGCCAGTGTGTTAGTCCCCAGCTTTATGTCCTCTGCAAATTTGATGACCATATTATTTATGTCTTTATGTAAGTCATTGGAAAAAAAAAAGTGAAATAGTACAGTACTAAGCATAGATCCCCAGAGCATGCTTCTGAAGAAGCCCTGCCATGGTGGTAGTGAACCATAAACAGGTATTCTCCCTGACACTGGTTACCCACCCAGTTCAGATTTTCCTATCATTTAATCCACACCTCTATGTCTTCTCCATAGGTATAGTATAAAATGCTTTATCAAAAGCTTTGATAAAATCTAGATAAACTCTATCCACAAAATTCCCCTTATCTACCAGTTTAGTAATATTGTCAAAAAAAGGAAATTAGGTTAGTCGAACATAACCTGCTCTTGATGAAACCAGGCTGACTTTGGGTAATCACCACTTTACTTTCTAGAGAGTTGCTAACTATCTCTTTAACAGAAATGTCAAGAATTTCCCATGAATCAAAGTTAAACTCACTGGCATATAGTTTGCAGACTCTGTTCTCTTCCCCTTCTCCAATACTTAAAAAAAAAAATCAGGACATTTGTTCTTCTCCAATTTTATTGCATCTTTCCGATTTTCCATGATCTTTCAAATTTCTTGAGGATTTTGAGAGGTGAACCAAATTCAGCTTAGATTAATGGCTTCTAAGTCACTTTCCATCTCTGAGGGTCTGTGATTGGTCAAGGTTGGAGAGACAGCAAGTGGCAGAGATGGGGGTGAAACCTTGATCTCCCGACTTTACATCTAGTGTTTTCTCCAGAGCCCCATATTACATACCTCTTTCTGCTAAAAATTAAGCATGTGTGTGTGTGATCTCTACAGAATGAACCTGGGATCTTTTTCTCCCATTCCTCCATTTCTCCTTATATCAGAGCACCCAGTGATGAACTCCCATTGAGTCCAATGATCAAATGGCAATGTTAAGTGAACTTCCAAGTTTTAGGAAGGATTAAAGTGCTCTTAAAGAGATCAGAGCATCATCTGGGGGTCAACTGCTTCCAGATTCAAAGTCTTTATCCTGGAGGACTCCATTTGCATCCCCCATTCTTTTCCTAGTGGGGTGCTTCCGGAAGACCATTCAAAGACACTCATTTTCTTTTGGTTCAGCACTCTGAATCCTCTATCCGGAGCCTTTCAGCCAGAAGAGCCTTTGATAATATTATTCATAGTATGGTGAAGGGATGGAAAAATGAATTGCCTGAATGGGGGGAATTAGGAGCAGGAAGCCTGTATAGTGTAATAAATTGTTGAAATCAATGTTTAATGGGAGGAAAAGCTCCTATCCATCCCACCCTCAAACCCAAGCCAAGGTCCTTAAAGAGAAAATCACAGAATTAGAGGAAATGGACATTTTTATACCCTGAATAAATGTTAAGCAGTACAGGGCCAAGTTCCCAATCCATTCCCATGCCCTTCCCCAAAAACCTTTCCACAGATCTCCACCAAAAAGTGAGCATATGGCTTCATGGAACTGCTTTGCTCTAAAATTTTTGACTGCTACTGCTGACTCTGCAAAATCTCCAAGAAATCAAATAGAAATACAAGCAATGATTTAGGACAGGGATTTTTCAGCTCGCTCACATTGTAGAACCAAAGACACTTTCAAGAGACTCTAGAGCTAATTTGTGGGCAGGGGTTGTGCCCATCAATGTAGCAATGCCTATTCAGAAGCAGTGGGGTTGGCATAAAGCAAAGACTGCTGGGTTTGAAGTCAGACGACCTAGTTTCAAATTGCAGTTTTGCCTGTGAGAATATTTCTGAACCTCAGTTTCCTCATTCATAAATCTTATGACTTTGGGGGTCTCCACAATTATCAGACCTGATGGCCCACCTGCTACAGCTCCTGTGCTTTCCATGATCATCTCTCCTAACTTCCAGGATGCCCGTTAGACATTTCAAACTGAACATCCTGGAGAAATCTTAAACTCAACATGCCCCAAACTGACCTAGTTATCTTTTCCCCTGAACACCCCCCCAAAAAATAACTTCCCTATTACTGTCAAGGGTGCCACTATGCTCTCAGCCTCCTAGGCTTGCAACCTCGGTGTCATCCTCAACTTTTCACATCCGATCTATTGCTGAGTCTTATCAATTTTACCTTTGTAACATCTCTCACATAAGTCCCCTTCTCTCCTCTGACACTGCCACCATTCTGGGGCAGGCCCCCATCACCTCTTGCCTTGACTACTGTAACAGACTACCGGGCGGTCTGCCAGCCTCAAGTTTCTCCCCATAACCTTCTGTTATCTGGCAGACAGGAAGGTACTCTATTTCCTGAACATCCGTGAACAGTGAGTGCCTAGTCATATGTCTCGGCACAAGGGTCTTTAATGGATGGTGTCTAAAGATGATTGAAAAAAAAAGGGAGGAGGTTTAAAGAAAATAACATGATTACTTTGGTTTAAATGCTAAAAAATAAAGGTGAGATGTCTCCTGAGCCGTCACCACTATTTTGATGTAATTGAGCACCAATAGCTTAAACCCTGGCCCAGCTGTTAATTTACAAATGTTATTAAAGCAGAGATTTTGGATACCTTGTGGGAGACTTTGAGGCTTTCCAGCAATAAGCCCAAGTATCAAATGACTGTGGGGAATAGGCAGGACAATCTGACAATCACAGTTATTTCCTTCTCCATTCAAACAACAGGGGTAGAGCCCAAAGCCATGGGAATGAGACAGCTGCTGACTCAAACCTTGCTAGTAAGCAGGACAAGCTGCTGGCATATATGAAGAGGTAGTTAACTGCTTGGGGTAAGGCACTGAAGGTACAGGGAAAGAGTAGTTCAGAGCGATGTTATGGAAGACAAAGAGGAAGCCAATTATCCATAGGGAATCTGCTTTCTTCAGGTCTTGTGTGTACCCTGGGCCAGTCTAGAGCAGGGCAGGGTAACCTGACATCTCTCCATTTTTCTCTGCATACCATGGTCTTTTGGACACTAATGATCTTAATAAATTGTTAAGGGGCAGGTAGGTGGTGCAATGGATAGGTCCTGGAGTCAGAATGACCTGAGTTGAAATCTAGCCTCAGACACTTCAGTGTGTGTGACCCTGGGCAAGTCATTTAATGTCAATTGCCTCACCAAAAAAATGTTAAAGGCTTCACTGGAGGTTTTCAGACACAGGCTGGGTGACTACTTATATGGGATGTTGTGGAGGAAATATGTGTTCATTCATAGGTTGGACTTGATGGCCAATGAATGAAATGGAAGGAAGGAAGGAAGAAAGGAGTATTTATTAAACCCTTACTAAGTGCCAGGTCCTGTGCTTGCTAAAAGCTGAAGATGCTAAGATTAAAAAAAAAAAGAAACAGACCCTGTCCTCAGGGAGTTTCCATTCTAGTAGAGGAAGACTATATATATATATATATATATATATATGAGGGAGAGGTGATGAGGGAAGGAGTTCCGTTCTGGAAAGGTGGAGGGGGAGGGGAGGGGAGGGTGAGGCTAAAGCATGACCTGGTATGAGATACCTTCTTACTCAGAAAGGCTATGACTCTGGTACTGTGGTTTACGCATGCAAACTAGCTGGTTTCTGCTAGTTCAATGCAAGCTTGATCTTCCACCAGAGATGGTTTTGATGTTGGAAAGTGGTCACTGAAGTGGACAGTGGGGCACTATGGGACTGTTATGATCCACGAATGACAAGTCAGGCCCTTTATGCTGTAGGGATAACAGATATAAAAGTAGCCCATTCCCTCCTGACCTCAGCCAACCATAAAGTTTCCTGAATGAATGTAAAATATACGTTGTTTTTGTTCTTGTGTGGTCGGTCATTTTTCAGTTGTGTCTGACTCTTCGTGATCCCATTTGGGGTTTTCTTGACAGAGATATTGGAGTAATTTGCCATTTCCTTCTCCAGCTCATTTAACAGATAAGGAAACTGAGGCAAACAGGGTGAAGTGACTTGCCCAGGGTCATACATCTACTGTGTCTGAGGCAAGATTTGAACTCAGGACTTCCTGACTCCAGGTCCTGTGCTCTATCCACTGTTTCACCCAGCTGCCAAAAATATATACATGTATACATAGCTATGTACACATATTTGTATACATGTATGTGTATTATAAACATACATATATACATGTATGGTTTTAGTAGAATCAGTTTAACAGGGGTCAGTTATAAAAATATAATGTGAAACAGTGGTCTGGGAGTCGAGTGAAAAACCTGGGTTATGATCCTACTTCTATTAATTAGCTATGTAACAACAAGAAAATTCCTTCTCTTTGGTCCTCAGTTTATCTCTCTGTTCAATGACAGGGAGGCTGTATGTTACCCCGAACTTGGAATCCTGGGAACTGAATTCTAATCCTGGCTCTGCCATTTACTATGTGTATCGCTAAGGTGAAGTCATTTGCAAATCACTTCACTCCTCTAGGCCTCAGTTTCCTCTTCTGTAAAATGAGCAGGTTGGACTAGATGACCTCTGAGGTCCCTTCCAACTTTAGGTCTAGTATCCTATGAGTGATCTTGGGCAAGTCCCCTTCCCTCCCTGGACCTCAGATTCCTCCTCTATAAAATGGGGATGTTGGACTAGATTGAGGCCTTTGAGGTCCTTTCTAGCTGTAGCTTCCTCCTCTCAGTTCTGATATTCCATGATTCCATGATTCTAGGATTGCAATCCTGTGAAACTCAACCAATCCACCATTTTTTGAAGTAGACACTAAACACTGTCATTGACAACAACAAAAAAACAATACTAGACCATGCACTTGTTTATGCTGGACCATTTCCTGAAATTTCATGGTTTAAATGAATTCGGGTGAGAGTGGGGAAGGGTGCGGGCCGAAGTGGAGACTGGCCTGAAATGGTAACGATCATAAACTATGGAATTTAAAAGGGCACAGAATCTTCTTCTTGTCTTTTCAGGTAGATTTCTTGTTGAATGAAAAGGTAATAACTCACATTGTCAGCAGCATCGACTTTGATTTAAATACATAATCACTGAAAATCTGGTTCTCCTTAAGTTAGTCAAACATGTCCCCTACGATCTTTTTCACACAATTCACTTGCTTATTAACCTTCACTTTGTAGATAGGGCAATAATGAACCGAGGCTGAATTCTGTGAAAAGCAGCACATATTTCAGACAGGAGAGTCTAAATGTGATTTACTCCATAAACAACCTTTTCTTTGAAGGTGCTTACAGGGTAAATAAAAAATGTTGAGGGAGAGAGAGACAAAAAATAAAGACGTTAATGATCATCTGGCATTTTTATGAATGTTTACATTTTTGTCGTTCTTTTTCAGTTGACCAGTCATGTCCAACACTTTGTAACCCTGTGGACCAACTTTGTTCTTGGGGTTTTCTTGGCAAAGACACTATAGTGGTTTGCCATTTCCTTCTCCTGTAGATTCAGTGGATCCTTTTATCAGGCAATCAGAGGTAAAGTGACTTGCTTAGAGACAGAGTTAGAAAGAGTCTGAGGCTGGATTTGAACTTAGGTCTTCCTAATTCCAGGCCCAGCGCTCTATTCACTGGGCCACAAGCTGTTTACGTTATATGCCAGTAAAAAGAATATATGTGATGGGAGACAGTACGGTGTGACCTGAAATCAAGTCCCAGCTCTGCCATATACTGTCTGTATGACTCTGGGCAAAACTAAATAACACAACAACAATATAATAAAGGCTTGTAACCAAGAATAATTTACTCTGCATAATGGAGTATAATCCTATTGGGAGGGGGAATGGACCTTACATAAAATATAGCACTTTCAAGCACTTCTTATTAAAAAAAAAATGGGCCACAACTAAGTGGAGACTTTATTGTACAAATACTAGAATCAAGAATAACATAAACAAATAAACACATGTAAGTAACTGGAAGAGGCTAAACGGTGCTGAAGTGACTACATTCTAGAGGGAAAGAGACATGAGTTTCTTCAAAACCCTAATGACTTCAAGGGTCACAAAGGGAGTTAAATTAGACAAACATATGGTCCAGGTTTGTTTTTGTTCTGTTTGTGATGGTTTTAAAGAGGGGAAAGAAAAGTGAGGGGGAAAAAGGGCTACACGAATGAAAAAAATGAGGAAGAAGAGGGAGGAACTTAATTGTGTTGCATGAAGAGAGTGTCTGAGAAGAATATGTGAACATAGAGGTAGGGGTAGGGGGCAGGGCATCTTATGAACTGAACTTTTATCTGACCTGAACAAAGGAGAGGTGAGAACACATGCAGACACATAAACAAAGATTGTGGTGCAGGAATCCATAAAACTCTATGGGGAGGGACATAGGTGTAGGAAGGGAAACAGAGGGTTACAAGTGGTAGAACAGACTCAGGGAGAGAACAGTCATAAGGAAAACAAATATTAACTTGGGATGTCTGGTCATAAATGGTTACTAAAGAGAGAGAGAAAGGTGGTGTCTGCACTTGGTGAAAAGAGGAAGGACAGTGGAATGGAACAGGGAACAACTACAGAAGACGGTCATTTATCAAATGTCATCACTTTCTCCATCCTTTACTTGTAAAGATGAGGGCAGGAGGAAAAGAGGAAAAAACCTAAGAATTTATGATGGCAGGAAATACTACAGTAAAATTCTAACAGCAAATGTCATTACGTGATTGGGATGATCTCATCCCGAAAACAGAAAAGGGTAACAGGATGAACCATAAGGCACATTCTAACTACATGCTGTTTATGAGAAACATAAAGATTCACACAGAATTAAAATAAGGGGTGGGAGCAGAATTTATTAGAATGTAAGCCTATAGCTTTCAAAATCAATGTTCACTTTTCTTCAGCGGGGTGCTTACCACAGGGCAGCACAGTCACAGTTTCTGATGGAAGCTGAGGGCTGTGGATAAGAGCCATGAGAAATGAGCAAATCTTAACTAAGAGTACTCAAGGAACTGAAATCATACAAAGTAAAGCAGGATCTGATTTCCAAATTGTTGGGGGGTGGGGGACAAGGCTTTCACAAGACAAACTCTTAATGCTGAAATGTTCTGGCCTGGCCAAATGGAGAAATGTCATGTGTTCCTCCAGACTCCCCCCAAAAATCTGAAAAGAGAACAAGAGAAATTATTTAGATGAAAATCAGCTCTTTGCCCTAGTGCGTGTCCCATCTGTTTCTAAGCTAGGTATAGATTTTCTTTAAAACAAACCAAAAAAAAAAAAAGTCATGTTTCAGGAAGGACTTTTCACTTTACAACTCATCTCTATCCTCAGCTGGAAATAAGAGATCAGGACAGGAAATAAGTCAGAAATCACAGGATGGTCAGGAGGTCATTAATCAGCAGCCCACAACACAGGGAGAGGATTTATTTTTAGAGATACTAGGAAATGAAAAAGTCACTTGTGAAAAGAAGTGGGGTTGTTGATTGTAAATGGAGAATTACTACTAACAATTCAATTATTGTCTCTATGCAGATAACTCCTCCAAAATCAATATATCCAACCCTAATCTCTTTCTTGAGCCCTAGGCCTGCCTCATTTCCACCTTGAGGCTCTATCAGCATCTCAAGCTCAGTGTGGCAAAAATGTAACTCATTATATTCCCTCTTGAATTAACAATGGTAACTTGGGGTTCCAATTTCCTCATTTTACAGATAAACAAATAGAAGCTAGTCAAAAGAAGGGAAGTGACTTGGCAAGGTAATACAAGCAAATAGCAGAACTAGAACTCAGGTTTCCTGACTTCTTGGTTTTGTGAGGATAAATGTTGTAGAAAGTTCTTGGCAAAACTTGAAACACTATATAAATAACAGCTCTCTTAAGTGGATCTGGGGCTCTCATCAGTGAGAATGTTCCCTCTAGCCTATGCAGATAACAACTCATCCATGCCTGTTCTTCCTTGTCAATTTCTTTTTCCTAAATTCTTTACAGAGAGTCCAGATAAAGTCATTAAGACCTTCCTTGCTTTAACCTGACTTCGAGAGAATGCCAGGGCAGTACAAAGGCTACTTACTGGTGCCTATAAATACACACACACACACACACTTCTCCAATCTTTAAAAACAAACAAGCAAAGGACTGATCACTAGACCTTACTAGATGGTAGCATCCATGCTAGCTCTCACCCTTTATCTGTCCTCATCTTTTCAGACCAGCTTCTTGAAAAGGCCAACTATACTTGATACCTCTACTTCTTTTCCTTTTACTTCCTAATCTTCTGCAATCTGGCTTCCAACCTCATCTCTCAACTGAAAGTGACCTTCCTGAACTTACAAATAATATTTTTATTGCTTTATCAGATCAAGTTATTTTTAATTCAATTTCTTTTTTTTCAATGAACCAAAATTAATTTTCTTGCCCTTCTCACCTCTGTGATTATTTAAAAAAAAAGAAAATAAAAACACAACTCTTGAAACAAATATGCAACGTCAAGCAATACAAATTCCTGCATTGGTCATATTTCTCATTCTGCATCCAGAGTCTACCACTTCTCTGTCAGGAGTCAGATAGCGTTCTTTATCATTAGTCCTCTGGAGTCACGATTTGTCCCTGTGCTTATCTTTTAAGTCTTTCAATGTGGTTTATCTTTACAGTATTATTGTTATCGTGTGTGTGTGTGTATATATACATATATACACACATATACACACACACACACACATATATACACATATATACATATACATACATATATACATATACATACATATATACATATACATATATATCTATCTATATCTATATCTATATCTATATATCTTTTCTCCTGGTTCTGCTCACTTCACTGCGTCAGTTCATACAAGTCTTCTCAGGTTTTAGTGAAACTATTCCTTTAATCAGTTCTTATAGCACAATAGTATTCCATTACATTGACATACTACAATTTGTTTGGCTATTCATTAATTGATAGGCATTTTTTCCCTGTCCCCAGTTTTCAGTTATTTCATATTACAAAAAAAGATCTTCTATAGATATTTTTATACATATGGCTCATTTTTCCTTTCTTTGATTTCCTTAGGGTATAGGCCAAGCAGCAGTGAATGATCTTTTAATTTCAAAATATGATGGACTCTTCTCAATCCTCTGAAACCATTGACACTATTGATTACCTTCTCTTCTGGATACTCTCAATTCTCTGAGTTTTCCCTTAGTTCTCAAGTCTGACCACTTCTTTTCAGTCTCCTTTGCTAGATCGTTATCCTCGTCATGCTCTCTACTTGTGGGTATACCCAGGACCCTCTCATCTTTTGTCTCTACCTTCTCATACTTGGTAACCTCATCAGAACCCATGGGTTCAATGATCATCTCTATGCAGATGACTCCAAGTTCTTTATATCCAGTCCTATTCTCTCTTCTGAGCTCCACTCCCACATCAAGAATTGCCTATTATATGATTTGAACTGGATATCCTAGTGGCATCTCAAACTAAATATGGCCAATACAAAACTCATTATCTTTTCTTCCTCTACCCCAACATTCCCGTCTTCTGCAGAACTTCCTTATCACTGTCAAGGGCACTGTCATCCCAGGTTTGCAATGCCAGTGTCATACTAAACTCCCATCTCTCACTACACACAACCAATCAGCTGTTAAATCTCGTCATTCCAATTTGCACAACATGTCTCCCATATGCCTTCTTCTCTCCACTCATGGTCACCATTCTAGTTCAGGCCCTCATCCAGATCATTGTAAAAGACTACTATTTAGATCCCTGCATTAAGTCTCTCCCTACTCAAATCTGTCCTCTACTTAACTGCCAATGTGATTTTTCTAATGCATAGTTCTGCCCATGTTACTCCTTTACTCAGTAACTTTTAATGGCTCCCTATGAGCCATTAGATTGAATAAAAGGATTGAATAAAAACTGTTCCATTTGGTATTTTAAACTCTTCACAACCTGCCTTTCCTACCTTTTCTATCTTCTTATGCATTAATAATCTCCTCTACGTACTCTATGATACTGCCATATTGGCCTATTTCTTGGTCCTCACATTCAATGCTTCACTTGCCATCTCTGAAACTTTGCATTGGTTTTACCCATACCCAGAATGTTCTCCTTCCTCCCCTCCACTTCTTGGTTAAAGCTCTACATTTCACATGAGGATTTCCCACCTCACTCCACCCCCCAAATTGGTAGCGCCATACCTACCAAATTACCTTGTATTCATTTTGTTTTACATATACATATATGTGCATATATGTATATCGTTATATATGTACATGCTGTCCTCTCTCCTCCTGTGAACTTAACTAGCTCCTAAAGGGCAAGGGTTGTTTCATGTCTGTTTTTGTTGCTTTAGTGCCTAGCATAGAGCATGGCACATAGAAGGTACTTAATATATATTAATTGGTTCCTTGATCCCTCACTTGTGCTGCATGATTAGCCTATCTTCTTTTTGATCCATACATCTCCCTAATGGCATCTGTTATACCAATTTCTTTTCCAGATTCCTTATTTGTTATATGTTGTAGCCTACATAAACCCACCACCTTCCTTTCCATTGTCCTCTGGGGATATTAAAATATTCAACCATTTGAATCTGTGATCTCATCATTTTGAGAGTTCCTTCAAAGACAAAGATCACAAGCAATCCATGCCTATCCTTCCTATGTGACCGTTGTCTACATGCCCTACGAGGTTCGCTGCAAGAGGGCTGCTCAATATTCTAGGAGCCACTCTCACCTTCTCTTGACGTGAGGAGAACAGTGTAGCCTCTGACATATTCACCTGTCATGCTTATTAGGCTTTACTGCATGCCTGTGGTAGGAATAACATCTACCAGAGTCCCTACCATGTATGCTGGGCTAGATTTTGCCTAAGAATCAGGTAAACTATCCCTGAGCCTTGATGGATCCAGGAGATTAGAGCTTGAGCTTTTAATGTAGCTTCCTGGTCACGAGGGGCATAAAAAGGATTCTTGAATTAGGATTTGGGACTCATCAGACAACGTATGTCCCAATGTTATATGATTCAACACATTCTTCTGAATAGACACATTTCCATATAGAGATGAGAGGGGCCACATCTACCAAACCAGTGTTGTGCCCCAGCTTAGTATCTTTTTTATGTTACTGTTAAGTAAACTTTTTTTCTTAAATATTAGGTGGTCTTTGAGTGTCTAATTTCATTCTAATCCCAAAATTGAACCACTGGCTCAGCCTACGTCTGGCCTAGAATATCAACCCACCTACTTATTCACTTTTACATTTCTTTAATGACATTGTTTCTTCTACTTCTTCTCTGTAGCTCCTCATTTCTGACATGTTGAAACCTGCTCATACCTACCATGCCCTTCTCCACTGCCCTTTGGGTGATACTAATTTTCAGTTCTTCAATGACTATAATTAGCATTCCATAATCCAGAGCCACACAACAGAATATTAGTATTAATACTTTTTTCATTATTATAAATTATATTATATGTATATATTATATATATAAATATTATAAATCATCCAATTATATCAGCTTTTATAAAGTATATTTTTCTTTTAATACTGGCTTCATGTCTTGAGGCCCCATTACTTTTTCGTACACGGACACATCAGTGAAAAGGTTTTGCTGGTATTCTCTAACTATTCAGAGAACCAGAGTTCGCCCATAGTCTGAATTCCGAGTCTCCGAGGAGGCTCAGGCCTCTCATCTGGGTGTGTATGCATTATGAGCACATCCCACTGATGTGGGTGAAATGTTGACACCTTTGGTGAGCTTCTGCTGGCATATCTAGCAATCGCCAACTAGTAAAGGGCACCAATTAGATTTGATTTCATCGACACCTGGGCTCCTATAAAGTAGGACAGGAAATAAAAATCCGACAGCAAAAAGTTAAGCACAGGAGACTCCATTTTCTATTCTATCTCTCTCACAAATAATTCCATGATGTTTTCATCATATAAGATTTACCTAGCTTGGCACAGAGTAGGTGCAAAATAAATGTTTGTTTACTAATTGACTATGATTTTAGGCAACCCTTTGGTTGGTTTGATATACCTATCATACAGTCATCAAGAGACAAAGTCTCATGACAATATGGAAGAAGGTTTTGAGGGCAAACATTTGGATCAGCTCTTTTTAAACTTTTTCCACGATCATAACCCCTTCAGTGCTTCTTAAACTGAGGGTCACCCCATGGGGTTGCAACTCACAATTTAAGAAGTGCTGGTTTAGGGGCAGGTAGGTGGCACAGTGGATAGAGCACCAGCCCTGGAGTCAGGAGGACCTGAGCTCAAATCTGGCCCCAGACATGTAACACTTACTAGCTGTGTGACTCTGGGCAAGTCACTTAACCCCAATTGCCTAATAAAAAAAAGTGCTGGTTTAGAGCGCAGGTTTGTAAACTGGGATCTGTGAACTTGTGGTTTTTTCCCCCATATTTTGATAACCATTTCAATATAATTGGTTTCCTTTGTAATACTGTACATTTTGTTTAAAATATTATTGTGAGAAAGAGTTCATAGCTTCATCAGACTAAGACTTCCTTTTCTAGAGGTCAGCATTACAGTACATATATTAATGTACCAATAGTATATGGTTCCCTTGAATTAAACAGAATAATAATAACCCCCACCGAACTCTCAGTTTGACAAAGTACTTTCCTCACGAGTCTTAGTAGGTTGTATATAGGGAAACACTAATATTTCCATGTAACAGATGGATATACTGAGTCTTAGAAAGGGCAAAAGACTTGACCATGGTTACACAACTAATGTCAAGGCTGGAACTGGAACTTGGATTCCTTTACGCCAAGTTCAGTTGCACAGAACCTCAGCATAATGGATATTTCTCCCTTGGTGAAATGTGGAAACTGATTTTGCAGTAAGAAGAACGGGAAGATTTGTATACTCCAGGGTTTCTTCATTATCCTGGATCATCACATTTAATGTGATGGGTGATCTAATTTTGCAGGTGACCTCACTGAACCACCACAATGTACTAGACTTAGGAACACCCCTTTCACTCCCCTACTCATCCATGACATCAGGCAGAAATAGCAAATCAACTTGGATTTCTGTTAGACTGAAACCTGGAGTTGTGATAACAGAAATCATACATGTTTTAAAGAACAGAGCCCTTTTCTTAGAAGATAGGACAGTCATCTGATTTTGAAACTCTACCAAGTCCTTGTTAAATGCTATAGGAGGGGGTCTGTGGGAGATATTGGTGGAGTGGCCAGCAGCAATGACTAGTCAGGTGGAGTTGGGGCCATGGCAGTTGGGACCTACGGTCTTAGGGGGAGCCAAGCCGTCCTATGAAGATAGCAAGTCTCTACCTATTTCTTGTGGTTGTCACTCCATTCTTCTGCAAGCTGTCACCATGAAGAGTCAAAAGGCTTTTTCACTTCCTCCAGCAGGGAGGAATATTGCGGGCAGCGAAAGAAGGGTTGCAGGCATGGCATTAGTCAACTGATGTTTACAGATGGTGGCTTCTACTTGGGTCATTTTGAGAATGGCTTCTTTGATGGTTTTGCGGTACCGACCTTTTCAGATGGCCCAAGATACAAGGGGTACTTTGCCCAAGGAAAGTTCAATGGCATTGGCATTTTCATTCCCATTACAGTGACCTTTGGGGGAGAATTCAAGAGCAGTAAAGTAGATGGCCTTTGACTTGCTGACTTCTTTCCTGATGGTTCTCATAGAGTATCTCAAAATGAAGGGCATCTGGAGAATAACAAGTTGCTACATGAGGAAAGTGTCCTGCAGTGATTCAGTGGGCACAGAGGGCCTCTGGGTCAACTCAGAACTTCCCAGCTTGACCATGGCTCTGCTGGGAAGAGCTATTGGGCAGACTGGCCACCTCTGTTTATTCACTGCAGATGAAGGATAGACCTGAGATTCTTTGAATTATGAACACCAGTTACCTTCTGATACATCCCTTTGCCTGCCAATTGAGAATTAGATTGTGGAGTGGGGCCATTTACAACTCTTCAGCTGTGACTTGCCAACCAGGGAGCAACTGATTTCAGTTTTGCCTTGGTCTTGCCCCGCCTTTTCCCACACCCTGGGACTTTCCACCCTAGATCCCAGCACTGCCCCTAGCCTTTCTGCCTTCTGCACCATCCTGGGTTGATGGTCACCTGGAGTATACTTAGATCACCTTCCCCAAATGGAGGTTGGGGGTCACCTGGAGTATACTTAGATCACCTTCCCCAAATAGAGGTGGGGTACCAACAGCCACCTCTCAGCAGAAACCCATGCCTTGGGCTTCCTGAAGGAGGGAAGATGATGAACTGTCTAGGGGGCCAGGGAGAGAAGGCATGCAGCAGGCATTTAAAAACCTATGTTGGAGACTTTTTCTTATGCTACCTTTTTATTTCATTATAGTTTGGAATTAGGGCTCCAGGTCTTTGGGTGCTGTTATGGGTCTAGAAGGGACTTACTCTTGTAACTATGTTACATGAAAGGACTCCATTTTTACATCTCCTCTTTATGTACCTTCATTGCTGTTCTGATATGGGTGACACAAAAAGCGATACAAAACTGCAGTCTTAAAACTTACACATAGAGCAGAGGACAAAGACCTCCAGGTCAACTAACAGTGTGTTAAGGCCAGAATTGACCTAGTCTTCCTTAAGGTTGGAAAGAACTGGCTAGACTGGAATCCCCCTTGTGGACCACCTGATCAGACCACTACCAACTCCCAAAATTTGGACAAAGGTGGATCAGTCAGGAATGTATGGAGCTAAAAACTATTTTGTGGACTGCATCCAGCTTACCATAACTCTTTCACTACCAGCCCTGGATATTAGGTCTAGAGATAAAAAATTTTAATCATCAGAATCAGACTTTGTCCCCCTCGGAACTGAACACACCATACTCCCCATTATTCTCACATTGAATGTTTCCCCTATAGCAGATTTGGCTGGAAATACTAGCCGTGTGCCTCTGTTATCTTTGGATTGTACTGCTGAGATAAAAGTGTTGAGAAGGAAAAGAAAATTCTATAGTAGCAGCTAAAGTGTGCAGAGCCCAATATTAATATAATGTCCAGTCAAGAAAGACTAGTGGTAGAGAACTCATAGGAAGCTGGCCTATTGGAGGGATGAAAAAGGAGCAGATATGATTATAAATCCAATATTTACATGTAAGTAAATGTAAATTAAATCTCTGGAGTCAAATAGACCTGGGTTCAAATTCTATATCAGACACTTAGTAACGATGATTTGACGGGGAAGTGCCTTAACCTCTCAGTGGCTCAGGCAACTCTTGAAGACAGTGCCTTTCTCACTAACCCCTCTCCCTTGTGCCTTTGATCCCATCCACTCCAATTGGCTCGAGGAGCTTGCCTGTTTGATAATTCCTACTCTCTCACTTTCTATTGGCTTCTTTCATGCTGCCTACAAACATACACAGGTCTCGTCCATTCTTAAAAAAACAAACAAACAAACAAAAAACTAAAAAACCTTTATTTGATTCTGTTATCACAAGCTCTTGTCTTATATTTCTTCACCCTTACCCAGTCACGTACCTAGAAAGAGTCCAAAATCCAAAATCATTTCCTCACCTCCCATTCACTTTACCTACTTCTTGTAATATAGCTCCTTATTCCCCCATTCAACAGAAACTATTCTGTCCAGAGTTCCCGATGATCTAAAGAGGTCGGTCCAATGACCATTTCTTAGTTTTCAGACTACTTGAATTCCCTTCTACATGACCGATTTTCCTAGATATTTTCTCCTTCCCTTACTTTCATGACACTACTCTCTTGGTGGTCCCTCCTATCCGTCTGATTGTTCCTCAATTCCCTTTGTTGGATCATTATCCTTCTCCTGGCTACTAACTATAGTCAACCCCCTCCCAGGTCTTGACCTAAATCCATTTTTTTTTTTTTTGGTGAGGCAACTGGGGTTAAGTGACTTGCCCAGGGTCACACAGCTAGTAAGTGTTGTGTCTGAGGCTGGATTTGAACTCGGGGCCTCCTGACACCAGGGCCGGTGCTCTATCCACTGTGCCACCTAGCTGCCCCTCGATCCATCTTCGATCATCGCTTTAGACTTTCTATCTTGGTGATCTCATTAGCTTTCATGGGTTCAATCATCAGCTCTTCACTGATAATTCCTAAACCAATATATTCAATCCCAATCTTGCAACTGAATTCAAAGCCTATATTGTCAATTACTGACTGGGACCCTCTACCTTGGTGTTTCATTGATATCTCAAGCTCCAAATGTCCCAAACATATATGATATCCCTCCTCTCCCCACTCCCTGCTAAATCTACCTATCGTCTCCATTTTCCTATTTCTGTTTAGGGCATCATCATCCATCTACTCACCTAGGCATGCAAACTTGTTGTCACCCCTGACTCTTCCCTCTTCTTCACCTCTTATTCCAATACTGATCCTACCTCCATAACATCTCTTACATCTGTCCCCTTCTCGTCACTCACAAGAGCCACAATGCTCGGTTATGGTCTTTTCACCTGGACTACTGCAATGGTTTCCCAAGTGATTGAAATGTTTTCATTCTCTTCCCTCTCCATTCCATCGAGTAAATGGTGACACAGTTATCACATCATCACAGAATTTGAGAACTGAAAGGGACTCCTAGGGCCTTCTTGGCCAATCTAAATCTGAAAAAGCATTATCATCACAACCCACTCAATGAGTGGTCATCCAGTCTTTCTATGAGAAACCTCCAATGAGGGGGTGCCTGCTACCTCCCAAGGTGGTTCATTCAACCTTGGACTAGCTCAAATTAATGCTAAATTTTTCTTTTTCCCTGACACTACAACATTCACCATTTTATAACTTCCACTCATTTTTCCAGGTCCTACTCTATTATACAGGAGATCCCTTTGAATATATAAGGGCAGCTATCACATGTCCTCTGAATCTTTTCTTCTTATGGCATTTCTCTCAGGATATATCTTGGCAATGTTTATTATTATTCTAATTAGATTTTTTTATTCACAGAATTCCCACAGACATAGAGCTGAAAGGGACTTCAGAAGGAATATAACCTAAGCTCCTCATTTTACAGAGGAGGAAATTAAGGCCAGAAAGGTTAAGCGACTTTCTGAAGGTAATGCAGAGGATCAGAGATTGAGACCTGGAAAGGACTTCAAAAGCCATTGATTTTACATCTTCCCTCCCCGCATTTAACACATGAGGAAACTGAGGCTAAGAGAAGCTAAAGGCTTGCCTGAGGTCATAGATAAGATCCTTACACATGTGCCCTTCACATATGATCCCACAGATATTGTACATATTTGTGGGAGGGTGTTTAAAGATTTATAAGAGAAGTGATCTGTCATTACTTTTCTTACTATGATATTTAATTAAATACCTTTGCTTTGAATTGGCTTTTTTTGGGCTGACTAAGGAAAAACACATTGATTGGGGTTTATGACTGATGGGCTTGAGTGTCTGCAGAATCACAGAGTACAGTGAAGCTGTATGAAGTATGAAAATGGAATGCTGATAGGTGCTACATTTATGTATTTACGTCTCTATCTATGTATCATCCCATGTTACAGATGGGGAAGCAAAGGCTATAAAAGTGACTTGCCATTGTTATCCATCTAGGCATACAAACACAAAAATTCATTTATTGAGCATCATAAATTCCCTATCATATTCCCTATCAGCACCAAAATCTACTTTAAAAGCTGGTAACCAACTGTGTGTGGAGAAATATTTCTAAAATATATCGTTTCTTTCCGTGAGAGGAATGTAGTGTGTAGTGATAGATTTGGAGTTAGGAGAACTGTCTTCAGCTATGTGATAGTTGTGTGAATGTGGGCAACTCACTGAACCTCTCAAGCCTCAGTTTCCCCAACTGCAAAGTAGGGATACTGATTCTAGGACTAGTTACCACACAGGGTTGTTATAGAAAAGTGCTTTGGGAACCTTAAAATGAATATGTTTTAAAACATTATTTTTGCCCTCCTAAATTGAATATAATATGACCGTGGTTTGATGATTCCAAGTCATCATTATCAATCTAACAACTGTACTTCGCTGTCCACTGGGATGAGAGAAAAGCTGCTTGCCCCTGCACTAAATGGCCCCAAAGAGCTATAGTTACTAAGCTTCTGTCTCATCAGCTCTCATTTCTTTCTCTTCTAAGTGTGTATGTCTATGCCCTGTCTCTTATGCACTGCTTTGCATCTGCTATAGACTGGGCAAGCAAACAGCCAAGGCCATCAGAATTGGGCACCTGCTGGAAATAGGCTTTGATTCAGATTCCTACCAGGTTCTCTTTTGAATAAAATACTCTATATTAGGGATTTGTCACATCTATTTGGGCTGCCCAGGGGCTTTTGTGATTCTCAGCTGTGTTCTAAATGCATAGAGCAAGAGTTATCCAGATAAGTGAGTCATGACCGTATATACACACACAATATCCATTCATACTTACTCACAAATGTAGATACATACACACACATACAGATAAAATATATGCACACAGATCTTCAACTGAACTAATAGAAAGTTTTTTTTCAGAATCATTTTTTCCTCTCCGCATTGAATTCTGTCAAGGCTAGATTCATTTTGGAATGTGGCATTTTGGTGTATTTATGTTACATTTTCCCTCTTCAGGCCTCAGTGGGTGACCCATTATTTTCTAGTTTGAAAGAAATTGGGCAAATGGAATAACCTAATTGGTAACTCAACATCATGCAGCTAAAATCAGAGGGTTGGGAACTGAACTCATACAATCATTACATTGCATTCAGCTCCATCCAACTATGAAATAAAGAATATTTGAAGAAAACAGTAAATGTTGGGGAAAAGTCATGATCTTTTCCCCTCAAGTACTAACAAAGTGGATAATAATTGGGGATGGATAATGGATCAAGGGAAGTGTTGGGCCATGTCCTACTCCCGAGTCCCTGAAAGGTCTCCCATTTTTTTCTGGTGTTTTTGGATTTTGTCCAAGGAACCCTCTCCGTGTGCTAAATGAACAACCTGATTTTCCAACATGGAACCCTATGGTAGCTTCCATCATCCTAAGTGGTTGCTCATCACTTAAGAGAATCTTTATGAGACTGAGAAGGCTGTGCATTGAAAATGGAGTGACTAAGATACTGGATGAACATTTATGTAGTAAAAACACAAAACGATAAACATTAAAAATAGACACATGGTGAGGGGGCATGTACAGTTTCCTACAGAAAGCTGATTCAACATGTAGATAAAGCTATCACAATTTTAGTCAATTATTTGCTAGTAGCCTATTAACATGAACAAATTCTTAAAGTCAGTTTATAGAGGCTTCTGGGTGGCATGGTGGATAGAGCACTAGGCTCTTTGTATATGAAAGACGAGTTCAAATCCAACCTAAAATACTGACTAGCTTTGTGACTTTGGTCAAGTCACTTAACCTTTAGATGTCTCAGTGTCCTCAAATGCAAAATGGAGATAATAATAGCACTTACCTTCCAGGGTGGTTTTAAAGATCAAATGAGATAATATTGGTAAAGCACTTAGCAGAGTGCTTGGAACATAGTAAGTACTATTACCATTATTAATTTTTATAATTATTTCTAAAGAAGTAATCGGAACTGCGGCTAAAATGGCAACGTGAAAGGTTATAGAGAACCTTGGCTCTCCCACATAGACCTGAAAAAGGGTTCCAGAAAAACCAATGAAAAAGAAAGTTGAGCAAGCTTCTCCCTCCACTCTAAGACCACGTGAAAATGTGGCCAGAAGCCAGTGGAGGTCAACAGAGGGGCTATACCAGTGAAGTCAGTGCAAGCTCAGCTAAGCAGAGAAGCTGGCAAGGGTAGAGAGAGGGGTAACACCAGAGAATCCAGCCAGGAATTTTATAAGCAGGCAGGAATCTTGTGGAAGACAGGAGAGGAACTGGACAATGACTCACTTGTCAGGGTCAGTCCGCACCCAACACCCTTGAAGCCAGCTGTGGCTCTGAATATGGGGCTCACAAAATACTACAAACTCCAGTCATCTGGGACCCGATTCTGACACTATCAGAAGAAAAGGAGACAACAGAAACAGCCCTAGGAGGTCATGGGGAGGAGAGGGGGAGAGGGAGAAGGAGAGAGAAGGAGAGGGAAGGAGAGGAATGGGGAGGGAGAGGGAGAGGAAGAAAGAGAGAGAGGTGGAGCTATGCAGGCCTCAGAACACTGAGAATCAAAGCAGGATGGTCACTGTAGGCAGAGAAGCTGTGCAGGTCTTGTGCCCAAGACCACCATGATTGTCAATACCCCACTGGTGGCTATGAGGGCCATAGGAAGAGATGGTGCTAGCTCTCAATGGAGGACCATACAATAAGAAGCACACAGTACCAAAGACAGAAAACACAGTGGACCACCAGGAGACTAATATATAAGGTAGGTATTAAAACAGGGGGTGGGATCTAATATGAGTTACCCTAGCCAGACTGACAATGGTATTCGAACTATAAAGGGGTAGGAGCAACAAGGCCAACCCAATCTGCTTAAACATGTCAGAAGGGACCTGGAAAGCACAAAATCCAAATCTAAAAAACTGAGGCAGGAAACATGATTGAATGGGAGAAAACAGAACACAATTTAAAAATGAAGAAATACTATGGTTAAGAGAGGTCTGAGAAGTAAACCAAGAAGAAAGTAACTAACCTTAGTTTTCTCATCTGTAAGATGGGGATAATAATATTACCTCCTCTGAGAATTGTCATGAAGATGAAATAAATTAACATATATAAAGTGCTTTGCAAACATTAAACAAATGCTAGTAATAATGATGATGCATTAAGAAAGGCATTATGCCTGGAAAGATGGGTCAGATCCCATCTGGAGTAGTATGTTTACTTTGGGGCAACGCAGTTTCGAAAGGACACTGATGAGCTGAGTGTCCAGAGTAGAATGACTGGAATGATGAGGGGATAGGAATATCAGTTGAAGGAACTGGGGACACGGAGCCTAGAGATGGGGGCAAGACAGCTCGTTTCAAGGATTTCCAGGGCTGCCATCTAGATAAAGGATCTGACTTGCTCGATTTGGCTGCAGAACCAGGAAGCAATGGATGCAAGTTGCAGAGAGGCAGATTTTATCTCAATGTAATCCATAAAATGGGAATAATAATCATAACTACCTCCCAGAGTTATTGGGAGGATAAAATGAGATGTTTATAAAATGCTTTGCAAACATTAATTTGCTATATAAATACGAGCTATCATCATCGTCCACTATTAACATCTATAATGCTTCTATATAACATAGTATTACTACCATTAAGGTGTTCAAAGCAAATGCTGCATTACATACAAGTGAGATTTTCTAGCTACTAAAACATTTTAACGGTGTGTAAGGGAAGAATGAAGGCTGCCGGATAAAGTTGAGCTGGAAATCAATTGAGGACAAACTTGTTGGGGAAAATGGCCTCTTCCTGTCCAGTAATTTGCTATATCATCATGATTAATCACTGGCGGTGTATAAAGGCAGTTAAATAGATTCCTTTGGCTATCAAACAGGAGAATAATTCATCAGCTCAAGTTAATAAATCATTTCTTGGTACAGGGAATACTTTATATAACTAGAAATCTCTCAGTGACACAGCAAACCATGGGAGTACAGCAGGTGGAGAGCTCCTATGTATATACTGTAAAGGAATTAAGAATTGTCAAATGTAGGAACCAACAGCCAAGTTCCAGAGAAATTGGCACTGCAAGAAAAGAAGGCCACTTTGACCCCTTGTGTATGTTAGCCTTGGTTGCTAATGACTGACTGCTACCACAGAAACACCTATGGGGGTCTGGTACATGTTCTTTGCTTCATACCATGGTTGTGTTGCTCATAACAACTTTCTCAATTTTGTGAATGAAATCCTATATGAAATGCATTAGGGGAACTTATACCTTCAAGAGATTTTGCCATGCACCCTTTTGTAAAGTGAAATATTCTGCGATCATGTTAACTGATTTCTAATAAATTTACATGTCTGCTTGCTTATAGTAGAGCATACCTAGAGTACCCAAAGACATAATCTAGCATAAGTTCCCAGGAAAAGGAAAAAATGGGTAAAGGAAATGAAGGGTTTTCAAGAGAAGAAATATAAACTATCAATAACTATAAGAAAAATGCTCCACATCACTAATAGTAAAAGATGCAAATTAAAACATTTCTGAGGTTTCCATTCTTACTCATCAAAATGACAAAAGGATATACGAATACTTAAAGGATCCAGTAGCACAGAAAATTCCCTTCACCAATGCAGACTGTAATCCATATATGTAAGACCTAGGGGGCTATCTGAGGTCCATAAAGGTTAGCTGGCTTTCCAGGGTCACACAAATACTAAAAGCCAGAGGAAAAATTTGAACTGAAGTCTGCCCAGCAAGGGACCCAGGGGGGCCTGTGGTATTACCCCAGGGGAGGCACAGCCTGACTCCAAGGGGCATATGATCAAAGTCAAAGCATGGAAAGACTGGCTGTATCCCACCCTTGCTATGGCAGCTAATCATGGGGCTTGTCTACAACACAATACATATATCTATGGCCCCCCACCACTTCTCTAGTCTGCTCTATCCCTCTGCTGTGCAAATTCCCCTCTCCACTTCTGAATTAGGCATAGGCTTCTTAGGGCAGTAATAATCTAAACCAAGCACTATTCACAACAGCTGTGCAGGGACCATTTGGAAAGTTCCCTTCCAAGTCCTGACTCCTAGATCACCTTGTGGTTGTATGAAGTGCTCCTCAGCACTCTACACTTGGAGACAGTGACCAAATAGTAGGGATGCTGCTTCCCCTTTTTCGTTTTGAGAGGTATGGAGTGATTCACACAGCATGAAGAAGCATGCATGGCTTGTGATTTGGGTTAGTTACCATCACACTATCTTTTCTCCCTAAACAACCCATCTTCAATTTTCCCTGTTATTGTAGAGGGTATTATCATCCAAGTTCTCATAATATCAGTGTCACCTTCAACTCCTCATTTTCCCTCATCCGACATCCACATCTACTTCTGTATCTTTCGAATATTCCCCCTTCTTTCTATTCACAGAGCCATCAGCCCTAGTTCAGGCCCTCATCACTTCATACCTGGACTATTGTCATAAAATTCTGATTGGACTCCCTGCCTCAGGTCTCTGCCCACTTCAATTTGTCCTCCACACTGCTGCCAAAGTGATTTTCCTAAAGCTCAGGTAATGTAAGTGACATGTCACTTCCCTATTTGACAAGTTTCAATGGCTCCCAATTGCCTCTGGGATCAAATATTATTTCATCTTTATCTTATCCTTCTAAAATCCTATTTTATGTAACTTTTACAATAAATGCAGGACCACACAGCAATATATATATATATATATATATATATACATATACATATATGATTTGTAAATATACACATATGGGCAATGCACAATCATATCTACATCTATATATCTAGATTTATTTATCTAGGGTAAGTGATCAAAAAAGTTATGAGACCCCTGCATTAGGTGATTCTGCCTCTATGCAAAGACTATAAAAGATGAAAATAGCCAGAGCTGGAGGGACTCTGGAAGGATAGGCACAGGAGTACTGTGTTGGAAGAAATGTAAATTGGTTCAACTGTTCTGGAAAAGATTTTGGAATTATATGGGCAAAGTAACTAAGCTGTTCATGTCCTAATACTCAAATAATCCTGCCATTGTGCAAATATTTCCAAGGAAGTCAAAGAGTGAAAGAAAGGCCCATATATATCACAATATTTAGAGTGGCACTTTTTGTAGCAGGTTAAAATTGAAAACAAAGCAGGTGCCCACCAACTGGAGAATGACTGACTGTCCCATGGAATAGGAATATGATGGATTATTATAATGCAATACAAAAGATTATTCATATTTGGAAAAATAGGTAGACTTATATGAACTGATACAGAGCCAAGAAAGCAGAAGCAAGAGAATGAGCTACAAAATGATTACTGTCAATAAAAATGAAACCAAGCCTAAAAGATATGAGAACGCAAACTATATTGTGAAAGAAAAATTATGTACCCTGTGTTTCAGGCACCAATCTGTCAAAGATGATTAATTAATTAGTCAATTAATTAATTCTAAGCATATCTGCTTAGAGAGAAAATCTAAAGGGACAGAAATTCATCCTGTCTTTGAAAATCTCTCTCTACAAGCAATTTCCATTCACTCTTTATAGTATTCCCTAATAAAAGACAAAGTTCCACAGTTAGATAAGATATAATCATGAAGTTTGGGTAAAAGTTCTGGTAATATTTGATTTATCTCATAGAACAGTAGTCACCTAACTTTTGGAGAAACTTCTTTTTTAAAATTTATTTATTTTTAGTTTTCCACATTTACTTCCATAAGATTTTGAGTTCCAAATTTTCTCCCCATGTGGAGAATAATTTTCTTAAAACTATTCAATTCTTCTTTACTCCCTGTCATGATTTTCCTTTCCAGCTGGCCAAAGGTGAATTAAAAAAATACTTCTTTTAATTGAAGAAATCAGAGGGATCATTCTTTCTGATCAACTCCAGAAAGGAGTTCTTGGGCACTCTCCCTTAATCGGGCCTCTCCCTTAGAAACTGGTCAGGCCTTTAATAAGAATGATGGAAAAAAAAAGACTTCAGACCAGACACTGTGTGTTTGAAACTAGCTTCTATTCAAGGGAAAGCTGATTACCGCTAAGGATTTTAGATCAAAACACTGAAAAAAATTATATCTTAATATTTCTAAAACATGTAAATGGGATAGGGACCTAAGTAGGTTTCTGCCTTCCCTTCACTCTCCCCCCATCTATCCCCCTTTCATTTTTCCCCCAGCACAAAATAATCTAACAAATAATCAGTGTTGGTTCATTTTAGGACCTCATCTCGTTTCTGTCCTTTCTGTTCTTTAGGCCATATTTAATCAGTATTAAGACACATTATTCTAGTGTGCATGCACGCACATATGGAATTTCTTTGGATTTTACTTTAATACATTAGATTCTGAGAGGAAAAGATGATCAAAACTATTCTAGATGCTATAAGGGTATACCAAGTAGCATAGTAGGGGTGAGCTATTTTCTTGAATATGCGATAGGTTGGGCACATAGGGTGAAGAGAGACAAAAACCCAAAGTTAAACATACTTGAGTCTCTAGTCCTTGCCCTTCAGGCCGGGAAATAGTAGCCAGAAGATTATGCACATCGGCAAAGCTGCCTCAGAGCTAGGTGGTCCATTTTATTGGCAAATGGAACTTGAAAAGTAACTATTTTGTGGGTCAGTCAGGAGGATGTGGTCTCATTCCCTTTGCCATAGTTATTGCAAAAGAGATATTCTGAATCTCCATACTGATCCTTTTAATATAGCTCTAACAATCACCTGGAGAGAGTTATATTCTATTCTCTGTTCATCCTAACCCATCTCAACATGTACTTCGACTCTATCCTCATCTCCAATTCTTGTGCACACTGCAACTGGATCTTTGAAAAGGTCAGAAAGCCCACTAATTCCCTGTTCCATACCAAATATCTGGTGTTTTTCCAGGAGCACTCACGAATCAACTTGGCTCTCTCCAGGGCTTGATTCTCCACACAACAAGCTTTCCCAAGGTCCACATATCAGGGCCCTGACACCCACAACAGGGTCAAAGACAGAGAAGATGCACTGTGAGTAGCCATGCCCCCAACCCGAGAGCCTCCAAGCATCATAACTGCATGGCCATAGGTTTGAAGGGATTCATAATTCATGGTCTAAACTGTCGGGCCAACAATAATGAATGAAGCATCATGTATAAACAACAGCTGGTTATTGAAATAATCCTGGACCTCAGATTATACTATTGGATGATCTTACTAATTAATGAGAGTAGAACATTCTTATGTGCTTGCCTAGGGCAGGAATGATGTTAAGCTCTCCCAAACCCACCTGGAGCTAATTCATAATCAGACTCTTGTCATTAGTACAATGCCTTTCCTAATTGGATCATCCAGTAGTCTCTTTTTAGGTCTTTATTCTAGACTGAGATTGCAATGTTGGCTCTATCAAAATGGAATCCAATTAAATTTTTCTTACATCTTTTGGGTTGTGAGGGCTGCTTCAGATGCTTCTTAGGTCTTATCAATCAGATAACCATCTCCTTGGAGTAGGACACTTCACCTGGAGATTGTGAACTTAAAAAATTGATAACTATTTCAATAGAATTTAAATGTATACATTTAAACATTTAACTACATTATTCTAAGGAGGGATCCACAGGCTTCATTGGACTGCCAAAGGGGGTCCATGACACTAAAGAGAACCGCTGACTTGGGGTAGGGAAAGTAATGGGGAGCAACAGGTTTTAAAGCCCATCTATCACTGCATTTATAATCAACTACCTTCTTCTTTTGCAGTTTAAGGTTCTGAGATAGGCTGACAATTTGGTTCTGTACCATTCGGGTCATGAGGGCCAGGAGTATGGTTATATCTATTCCATTACAAAATGCAATGATATCAATAAACAGAACAGTATGGTCATAAATCATAACAACTCACACATAAATAATTGAAGACACTTTGCATGTATACCTATCAAATCCCTTCTTAAAGAATATGTGCGAACAGGGGCAGCTAGGCGGCACAGCGGATAGAGCACCAGCCCTAGATTCAGGAAGACCTGAGTTCAAATATGGCCTCAGACACTTGACACTCACTATCTGTATGACCCTGGGCAATCACTTGGCCCCATTGCCTTGCCAAAATACATACATACACATACATATGTATATATACATGCATACATATGCATATATACATATGTACACACACACACATATATATACATGCATACATATGCATATATACATATGTACACACACATATATAAGTACATATATACGTGTGTATGTGAGCACTGGGCATGGTGACATGTTTGTGATCTTTACTACTAGGGGAGGCTGAGGCTGGTGAATCATTTGAGCTCAGGAGCTCTGAGCTACAGGAGGGCTAAAGCTGATCAGATGTAAGCACTAAGTTGAGCATCATATATGCTGAGCCCCTGGGTACAGGGGGACCACCAGGCTGCCTAAGGAGGGGCAAACCAGCTCAGGTTAGAGATGAAGCAGGTCGAGGTCTTCATGTTGCTTAGTAGTGGGATCAGATCCATGAGTATATTTCCAGTCTGGGTGAGATGGGGAGATCTAGCCTCCATAAAATAGTGTAGCCACTGAGGTAGGGAGTGGAAGAAGATGAATAAGAGCAAGGTCAGCTGCCTACTCCAAAACCTAAGCAACACTATGCCTCACATTCTCAGTTCCTTTCGTGAAGACATTCCTCAGGCCAAGCCTTTATAAAGGAAGGATGCACCATCCTTCCGTCCTGGAAATGGTAAGACACTGCCATAAGGCGTGATCCCTTTCCTCTGCTGGGGCAAATACCTTTTCTTTTGGACAGGAGAGAAGTTCCTCGTAAAAGCATCTTATTGCCTTCTTCAAACTGAGTCTGTATGTAAGGCATCTCATGTTCATAGCAAGTGTTTCTCTACATGTAATTCACAGCTCTATAAGTATTGCCACACTCTCTAACAGGCCCCGAGGTGGCACAGTGAATAGAGTGCTGGGCTTGGAGTCTGGGAGATCTGAGTTCAAATTCAGCCTCAGATGCTTCCTATCTGGGTGACAATTTCCCCATGTACAAGACAGGGATGATGATAGCACCTACCTACCAGGGTTCTTCTGAGGATAAAGTGAGATAATACTTGTAAATCACTTCACAAACCTCAAAGTGCTATCTAAATTGCTAACTATTTCTGATAGTGTCAAGAACAAGTGTGCAGTAGCATTTGTTATGGTTGTTAGTAGTAGTAATAGTATCATCATTATTACTATCTTTTCTTTTCGCAGTAAGTTCTAACAAACTTTCTAAATCTTATGTTGCCAATTCATTTTTTACAACCCGGACTTTCTTTTTTTTTCCTTTTCTATCTAATTCCTTTTCAGTGATTTTGCTTCTAATTTACTAGGCAATTAAATTCTACCAAATCATCCAGAGAAACCCACAGAGGCCCTGCAAAGCAAACTTGCTACAAAAAATAAAAGAAAATGTTACCTTTTGTTCCAAAAGTCCATTAAGTTTTTTGTACAACTTTTTTTTCAAAGCTATTTTCTAAGAGTTTACCGAAAAAAAAGAAAAAAATCCTATCAATTAATCAATCAGTCCATCAGTCAAAAAGCAGTTATAACCTGCCAGGCACTGTGTGAATTGCTGTAAATCCAGAGAAAAATCAAAAGCAGTCCTTGCCTGCAACGAGCTTACATTCTAAAGGGAGAGATATCACATAAATCAAAACATATCAGATAAATGTAGAGTTGCTGAAAGGTAACTTAATGGGTGAGATTTTTCTCTGATCTTGTGATCTTGCAGGGGCTCAGGCCCCTTCACTAGTGTTCATTCTCTCTCTCTCTCTCTCTCTCTCTCTCTCTCTCTCCATATAACATAAGTTTCCCCCTTTAAATTAGAGATATGGGAAAAAAGTTAAAAGGACTATTATTCCCTTCCTTCTCTTGCCTCTATCCTTTCCCTTCCCTTTTCCCTTCTCTTTCTTCATTTCCTTCCCTCCTTTCAGTCCCTTTCTCTCCCCCTTCCTTCCCTTTCCCCTTTCATCTCCTTTATTTTAAAATTTCTACTTTCTGGAATCACTGGAAAGAAAACTTTTAAACTGGCCTTAACGATAAAACAGGAAACACATTTTTGGTCTTGCCAGAAAATCACTCATTATTCACATAATCAAAATCTATTGCATGCACTCCTAATTTAAAGGATGCTTCTTTTGAAAAACTTTACCCTTTTATACCAATTCATTTTGTCGAAGAATTGACAAGTTTTCTTGCCTACAATGGCTATGGATGTATTAAAAAATGCTTGAGTCCTTCTTTGGGGCACATAGGCTTCTTTGTATTGAGAGGCCCCATTTCCCAGTCCAGAGGTCCCTCTGAACTTTGAGTCAGATACTTCTGTTAGTTTCCAGTTCAGGCTTTTCTACTTCCTACCTGTGTGATTTTGGACAAGTCTCTTCCGCTCCCTGGGCCTCAGTTTCCTGGTCTATAAAGTGAGAGGTTTGGTCTTGCTAGCCTCTGAGGACTCTTCTGGCTCTAGAGCTAGGAGTCTATGGGTGACATTGGGCAAGCTGTCTCTGGGTCTCAGTTTGCTCCATTGTAAAATGGGTGGGGGTTGCACTAGATCAAGAGTTAACATTTTTTTAACGTCACATACCTCTTGGACATTGTGGTGAAGCCTATGGCCCTCTTTGCAGAATATTTTTAAAAGCATAAAATAAAATACTGTTACCAAGGAAACCAATTATAAAGAAATACAGTTATCAAATCATGAAAAAAAAAACCCAAACCAGTTCATGGACCCCTTGTTAAGAATCTCTGGTCTAAATAATCTTACACCCACTACAGACTTTTATACCTCTAAAAACAGAACAAATATACACATACTAAACAAGCCACCCAGGAGTGTATAGGGAGCTACAGATACAAGCAGGAACAGGAACAAGCAGAAATACATTGGGGTGCCTGACAGGCCTGGCATTCTTCTTACATGGTCAGATTCTGTGAGCTTTAATGAAGACTCAGTAAGACCAGGCAGCTCTACTCAACACAGACACACAGACCCAGACACAGACAGACCGACAGACAGACACACACATACCACTTTCTTAGGGATATTTTTAAAGGTACCACCCCCACACATCTTTTTTAGTTAACCATTAAGTTTTCTGGATCAGAGTGGCTGAGATTCACGCTAGCTCCTATTAGGTATTGCATCCAAGTCCAAAGACACCTCTGAATTGTGGAAGAAAAATTCTGTACTCTTCATTTTAGGCACAGATCTGCCAGAAACAAATTTATTAATGAACCAATTATCTACTTAGAGATAAACTCCAAAGAGACAGAAATAGATGCTGTCTAAAAAATCTCTTTTCACAAGCCATTTCAATTCACTATTTATAGGCTTCCCCGACAAAGGCACAATTCACAAAGTGATAAAACACAGTCACAAAGTTCAGGTAACAGTTCCAATTCATCAAACAGAACAATAGTCATTTCACATTTTTTTTTCCTAAAACCATTCAACCCTTTTTGAACCTTAAGGATTCTCCTTTCTTTTCTTTTCTTTTTTCTTTCTTTCTTTTTTTTTTTTGGTGAGGCAATCAGGGTTAAGTGATTTGCCCAGGGTCACACAGCTAGTAAGTGTCATGTGTCTGAGACTGGATTTGAACTCAGGTCCTCCTGACTCCAAGGCTGGAACTCTATCCACTGCACCACCTAGCTGCCTCCAAGGATTCTCCTTTCCACTTGGTCAAAGGTAATCTCAAGAGATTCCTCTATTAACTGAATTAATCAGAAAGTTCTCCCTTCTGTAAGGCTAATGATTACTCTCACCTATTACAAATAAGGCTCTTTACCAAGCTGATCTGGTCGTGCCATTAGAAAGTGGTCAGGCAGTAGATAAGAATGACGTCAGGAGGTTTCATGGCGAGATACTGTTTTGGAATTGAGAGCTAAAAGAGGGCAGTTTCTGATTCATATTAAAACAAGGACTTAGGCCTTAAGAACTGATATTGTTTTGTAATGCCTAACCCTAAGAGGAAGCAGGGGAGCCCCAGAGCACTTTCACATGTATAGGGTTTAAGCTTGGTTCCCCAAAACAGATGATGAAACTCACTTTCTTTCTTGCTGGAGAGAGGCGGTGGGGTATAAGTGTAGATTGTTGTATAAGCTGTTAAGAGCACTTGCTTAAGCACTTGGATTAGCCTTACCGTTGGTCTTTCTGGAGAACTTTGGAATGCATTGAATGACATGGGAGACCCTGGCAAAGGACCAGCTAGTATGGCATGCCTTCATCAAAGAAGGCACTGCACTATACGAGCAAAATTGAATTACAGTGGCTCAAAAGAAACATGAGATGTGCAAATTTGGAGAAATCTCCACTTTAAATTCATGTGGACTATTTCTGCCCAACCTGTGTTAGAGCCTTCTGAGCTTGTATTGGTCTGCTCAGCCTCAGTTGGACATACTGTACCTTAACTGCAACATAGTGGTGTCATTTTGGACATGAACCAACCAACCAATATGGTGGTGGTGGGGATTGCAAAGTGACTGTGTTGCAAAAAAAAAAATCAATAAAGCATTTTAAAAAAATATATGAGAAGAAAAGACAAAGGAAAGAGGTAAATGAGTTCGTTTCATGGAATGACAAATCAATGCATTGTGTGTTTTATGGGCAAGACATCAAAATATTGCTGTAAATGTTTAGACAAAATGCTTTTATGAGAGATACTTAAGGTTTAGCTTGTCCTTGTTGCAACTTAGTGCAAATCAAATTTTAATCATAGAAAGTTCTTTTTTCTGCTTGACTAAAACCAAGCATGTGGGCATATTGACATTATTCTTAGTTTTGTTCCATTAAAGCTACCTTCAAGATGTAATTTGGTTTTCATAGGGCCAACTGCACAACATAAAAGTGGAAAGGAGAGAAATATAAATATAGTTTGTGAACTAAGGCAAAATATATGAATTTAGTGCCTACTCTGGTTCAGACATAAGGGACTAAGCCAAGAAAAGTAATGGGTATGGATGGTTCTCCCCTGGGGGTGATTCCAGTCTATTCAAGGAGATATGACCCATAAGTACAAAACAACCTCCTAAAGTCATGGCACAAATGAAAGTTGATACATTTCAATGACAATGCTTTCTCTCCTTTTTTGTTTTAAGGGATGGTCAGCTTGGTAGGGAACTGGACAGAGAGAGACTAAAAAACAATGGAGATAAAAAAAACCCAAAATGTATCAACAAAAATAAGACAATTTTTGAAAAAAAAGATAAATTTGTAGTATCTCTATGTATCTATCAAATTAACAAAGATGGTATAATTTGATCAGGGAGGAAGAGCTGTGAGAAAAAAATGTACACTAACAAATCACTGCTGGTGAAGGCAGAAACTGATTTCAACCTTTCGGGAGGCAACATGGAATATATAATAAAAGTTCAGAAATTGTTTAACCTGGTAATTTTATTAGGGTTATACCCCAAAGAAAAAAACTTACAGAAAGGAAAGACCTATTTGTACAAGAATATTCATGGTAGCACTAGTTTTTTTTTTTCAAAAAGTTTTATTAATACCTTTTATTTTTACACAAGTCATTTATATCCCTTACCACTGGACTTTCTTATAAGAAAAAAAATGTTCAATAAAGCCAATCAGTGAAATGACTAAGTATGTCATTATATATCACTTCCCAGAACTGTAGTCAGTTCTAAACTCTCTATAACGTGGAATAAGGTATGTTTCAACATCGGTTCTCTGAACCTAAGATTTGGCATTACAATTGATCAGAATTCAGTTCTTTTTAGTATTGTTATAGTTACATCATTAGAGCCAGGTTTCCCCCACAATTTCCTTGAGATTCTAGGCCTTATATTCCTAGGAAGACTATTTTGGCAGATGTGTGAATGATGAATTGGCGAAGGAAGACAACTATATGAAGGAGACCAACCAGGAATCAATTTCAATAGGACAGACAAGAGATGATAAGAGTTTGAACTAGAGAAGTGGCCATATAAGTGGAGAGAAGGAAATGGATGGGAAATATATCGTGGCATTAAAATTAATGAGAGTTGGAAACTGGCTGGATGGAGGTGATGGTGATGAGGAAAAACTCAAGTCCGTGAAGCTAAATGACTAGAAGGATAGTAGTTCTCACAAATGAAATAGGGCAGTCAGGTGGGTGTGAGAAGGAAGGAAGCAAGCATATATCAAGCATCTATTATGTACCAGATGCCACACTAAGCACTTTGAGAATATTATCTTAATCTATCTTCACAATAACCTTGGAAGGTACTATTATTATACACATTTTACAGTTCAGGAAACTGGGGCAGACAATGGGTAAGTAACTTGCTCAGGGTTACACAGCTAGTTTTGAGGCAGGATTTTAACTCAGGTCTTTCTGACTCCAGGCTCCACACTCTATTCACTGTATAACGTAGTTGCCCCCTAGATAATGAATCTTGCTATGGACACGTTGAGTTTGAATTGCCTATGAGACTCACAGGTGGAATTACCTACCAAAACGTTGGCAAATATAAGAGCTCAGGAGAGAGATAGGGTTCTTTTTTTGAGAGGCAATTGGGGTTAAATTAAATGACTTGCCCAGGGTCACACAGTTAGTAAGTATCAAGTGTTTGAGGACAGATTTGAACTCAGGTTCTCCTGACACCAGGGCCAGTGCTCTCTATTCACTGCCCCTCATCTATCCTAGCTCTATCATAGCTGCCCCTGATTAGGGTTCTTTATACTGATTAAGGAGTCATCTGTATAGACATGATAAATGAAGCCATGATTTATCAAAACTACCTTGAACACTTTTTATGGTAGCAAAGGTCCATTAACAAAGTAGGTTTACCTGATTGGGGAATAGTTGAATAAACTATGGCATACAAATGAATGTAACATGATATAGTAAGACAAGGCACATGGGGGACTCGGAGAAACGTGAGAAGACTTATGAACTGATACAGAGTAAAGTAACCATAAACAGAAAAACAATGAAAAGATCACTAAAAGAAAGTCAAACTCTGAGTAATTAAAAAAAACCAATAAATATCCTGGAGAAGAGATAATGAAATATATAACCCCTTTTGACAAAGGTCAGGGACTACAAGGGCAAAATTTATATATATTGTCTATTGAGGTCACTATACTAGGTGTTTTTGATTAATTTTTTTTCTTTTTATGATGGAGGATACAATTTCGAGGAGAGGGGAAAAGTGGTATTTCAATATTGCTTATGATGTATATAGCCCCTTTGCCCATGGAATGATATACTACCTGTAGAGCTGAGATAGACAGCTGTAGGAAGAGATGCAAATCATCAGTGTATTTGTATCCAAAGATCACTGAAGGTTATGAGTCAGGAGAGGGCAGCTCCCTCACTCCCCTATTCTTGAAAGTGGGAAAGAACTGAAATGACAGGATAAGAAACATGCTGCCACCAAAACGGACAATGGAGATTGCTGCCGTAATAGTGTATATGGAGGCAAAGGGGTTGCTACAGGCCCCTGCCACTGTCTTTGTGCCTAAGAGGCTTCAACTGCAGGGGTGACAGAAGGGAAGATTTGGAGGTCTTCCATGGAACAACCAGGAGGAAAAAGAATGGAAGATTGGCTAGTGCAATGGGGGAGGGGGGTATTTAGTGGCCACTGCTGATGTTACCAGAACTGCCACTACGCTAAGTGATGGTGAGATGCTGGGAAACAACTGTGGCTGAATGATATAGGACCACTCAAGCCACCATGAAAAGACTGTAGCTGTCTTTGTTTGCCAGCAACAGTGATGGTGACATTCCTCTTTTCCCTTATCCTTTCCAGGAAGTGAGCGTATCTGTTCTAAAGCTTACCTCTATTTCTCTAGAGTTTATATCGTTTACAGCAGTATTTACTTATTCTCCAAAAGAAAGTATTAAAATAAAATGTGGTTGACCCAGAGTATTAGTCTATATGTATTTCATTTCCTTCAAAGCAGTTAAGGGAAGCTACAACGAGTTATACAGAAAAAGAAAGAGCCACTTTCTAATGATTGGAGTTTTCTCCCAGCCTGGGCTAGAGATAAACAAAGGAGATTTTATCGATCCATATTATTACAGCTTCCCAAGAGCAGGGAAAAGATTAAATGGACTCCTGGATTCCCTTAGGCCAGAAAAAATGAATTGACAGTATTCTAGAGTAGTGGTATGAAACATGTGGCCCGTGGCTAGCACAGCCTGAACTAGATTAAAATGTAATTGAGAAATAATTAGCAAGATAAATAAAAATACAAGAGAATATAGATAATGTTAATATGTGGTTTTCTAAGTCAATAAGCAACCCCCAGGGATCCTATGTGCTGTTTAGTAGCCTCTGTTCCTATTTGGGTTTGACATCACTGTTCTAGGGGATGGAGGCTTGGTAAGTAGAAGTTAGAGAAAAGCCCCTCTGGGGTGGTAGCCACTAACAAATCTCCTTTCACCACAGCATGTCAAACAGCCCCATCTTCTAAGCCCACTGAAGAGCAGAGTAAAAGCAATGACTAAGCAGAAAGTCAAGCTTGATGGACATGCTTGAAGAGGGAAAGCCAGAAAAGATAGGCTCTATTTACAAATAGGTGGGGGGCACATAGAAGGAGCAGAAAGGGCTCCACTTTAGCTGCTTCAGTGCTCCTAGTTCAGCCACTGTTACAGGTAAAAAAAATAAAAGTTTTTCATTTACATATAAATATATGTATGTTTTATATATTTTATATTATACATATTACATATATATGTATGTGTCTATATATGTATGTGTGTATATACATTATTATTATAGAATTTACTGAATGGACAGATCATTCTCATAAAGATTTTATGAAGAGAAAGGCTTTAGACAGAAGAAAAAGGAAGATCAGGAGTTTCTGGCATCTTCCCAGTTGCTCTTTCTTTGGTACAAATAATATTCCTGATCTTTTCCAATCTTTGGGAATCTTCCCCTTTTTGAGATAATCAAACCCTAAGTATTTTCAAAACTGATTTATCTCTGGCATGGATTTTACCAGTATGCACTTGGTCTGGTCCCCTCATTCTTCTTGACAATAACTTCTCCAATGCCATTGTAACTTCCTCACACGTAGCTCATTGTGAACTGAGTTACTAGGGCAAAATCATGATGGTTCTATGATCACTGATAAGAAGAGATCACTAGGAAAACCTCAGATTTTCTCCATTTTACTTCTATCTGTTGTCCTGCCAGTCTCATCTCTTAGCAATGATGTCATACTTATATAAACTGATGCAAAGTGAAGTGAGCAGAACCAGAAGAATAGTGTACACAGAAATAGTTACATTGTAAAGATAATTAACTGTGAAAGACTTAGCAACTCTGATCAACACAAAGACCCACTACAATTCTAAAAGTCTCATGATGAAACATACTATTCTGCCCCAGATAGAGAACTGATAGACTGAGGGCAGACTAAAGTATATATATATATTTTTTTCTCAGTCTTTTTTTTTTCTTGTTTTATTTTTTCCTGGAATTTGACTAAGGTGGAAATTTGTTTTGTACGACTTCATATTTGTAATGAATTTTATATTTCTTGCCTTCTCAATGGGTTGGGGAAGGATGGGGAGAGAATCTAAAACTGAAAATAAAATAAAATTGAATATAAAAAAGAAATGAAGCCACAGTTGACAGCATCACCAAAAACATGGTCTTGAAAGAGTCAGCTCCTAAATTTATTTCATATTATTACTAACCTTCTAACCATTTCAGTTATCATGAAAAACAAAATAATATGACTATCTTTCTTTGAGTGGGTTGGGAATGGAAGACTGGAAAATGTGTTGAGAATCTCTTCCACTATGGTAAATGGAGAAACAGGACCATGGAAAGCACATAGCTGTTCTAAGCATATTACGCCATTTGCTTCAAGGCCAAGAAATTACCCATTTCAAGTGGTAGGAGAAGGAACAAGTAAGAGCTCATGACTGCATGCAAAGCACCTCAGGCCAAGCATCTCCTGGAAGGCAAATGAACTCATAGAGACTTAGCCAAATGGGTGGCACTGTAGGAGTCCTTGCTAAGCCCCTCAGATGGTCAAGGATTTGACAATTCTTTCAGTTGCTGGAAAAGAACCGTACGCTCACCTTGGCATGCAACCAGATACTAGAACTAATTCTGACCTGCCTCACTTGCCTCCTGTGTGGCTGATGGCACATCAATGAAAGTAAACCCTTCCTGACTTTGTAAGAAAAGTGTAAGTGGTATTTCTGTGAATGGGAAATTTAGTATTGGTTCCTCTCCTGAAGGGCATTGAGTCGTGGCTACATTTGTCTAGGAAAGAAGGAAACATTCAATTTAGCCCTGAATATCTGCAGTCGCTGGGTTTAAGCAATGAGCGCAGGTAGAAGCAATGGGAGTGACTGATAAACCTGTGGCACAGAGACAGAGGGAGAAGGAGAGGAAGAAAGAGGTGCTAGATGGGCAGAAAAATACCTTGAGGCTCTGTATCATCAATCTACACTTAATCTATCCAATTTTCTTTCCCACTAATCCTCAACAAGTTTTTCTTCCTTTTAATCTTGCATGGCTCTGAGTAGGGCCAGTGCTCTGCTGAGGTGGTAGAGATACCCTTGTTTAGTACATGGTTTGAGGAGCTCTGAGGTAGGCCCCCCTAGAGGCCTCACTAAAGTGACTGAAATCTTCTCCCATTAATCATTCCTTTCAGGTTAAGGCATCGAGGCAGCTGTTAAAATGCCCACAAGGGTTACACATTTAGCCATTTTCAGCCATTATTAATTTAGCTCAATTTAGTATGTAATGATGATAATAACAACCACATAATAGGTTCTTAGAATATATTATTAACAGGTTAAAAACTGACAGAAAAAACTTCTGAGCCAAACATCACTTCACGGAACAATAATAAAGACTGGCGATACATAAAAGACTCTGAATTTGTTAAATATAGCAGAAACTGGTTTACTGGAGCCCATGAAATGGCTAAGATCAAAGACCAGAATCTAATGGCCCTTTATTGCAGGCCAAGACTAAAGCAGATTCAAGGTTTTTAATATAAGAATCATCCATAAATGTTGAATACTGTATATAACATCAGACTTTTAAAAACTTTCTTCATTCTACAAAATCACAACCACTCTAGAACTCACACCTATCTCATCAGTATTCTCTGCCCCAGGGCCTCTTTAATTGGAGGGTGGAGAGTTCCTCCCAGAAGCTCCATTTAAGGAGGGTGCCCAAGTCAGCCATCTCTTCATTTCCCAGCTGGCTGCAGTACTCTGGACTCCTCCTTCATACCCCTATGTGAGGTACCTTCCTCCCTCCCCTTTTTAAGCTTCCTTTTCTGTGTTGTCTTTTTCCATTAGAATGTAAACTCCTTAAGGGCAGAGTCTTTCTTTTTCATATTTGTATTCCCAGTGCTTAGCACAATACCTGACTGCACAGTAGGCAGTTAATAATGTTTACCAACTGACCAATATATTGGTAAGTTTTCCACCCACAATAATTAACATGAAGCTACTTAAGTGCCCCTATAGGTGCTGACACTCAAAAGCTGATAATAATTACATCCATAATACACTTTCCTGTCACCATAAAAGAGACCCAAACAAGGGTTCTACCACCCACTTCCACATAAGCAAATGTACTCCTTACTTCAGTGATTTTCCTACTAAAAGAAACTAGGGTACCCCTGTGATACCCTTGAAAGTCCACTGGTAAAAGAGTAAGCTGGCTGCCAATATCTAATATGCCCTTATAGGTTCCTACATTCCCATCTCTTATGCTAAACAAACTAAGCCTTGATGGAGACTCCAGTTCTCAGCCTAGAGGGACTCATTCTAATATTTCTCAAATCTGGAACCTAAGTCTTCAGTAGCTCTAAACAATCAGGTTGGGAAAGGGAGCGGCCATATGGGATGGAGGAATGGGCAGATGGAGGTAGGAGGAGTAACTAACTAGATAGAAGCTTTCAGGAAAATACTAAATTTGGGCAGGGCAGAAAGATCCTTACTAGCCTGCTCCCAGATTTATCGATACCATTTTAGGAAGACCCCAGAGGCTGACCATTACTCATCAGCTTAGCCACTCCATGTTTTAAAGCAGCTCCTTATGGAAGACAGTATCATCAAGCTCTGTTCACCTAACATGGTGACAGGCATTGTACATTCTCCCATCATCCCCACAGCATCTGTTTGTGTAGACAGCCCTCTTTTCCCAATCAGCTACTGAGGCTGCACCAGTCTCCAGACCAGGCCAATACGGATGCCATTCAGATGGGGCTCCACCCAAAAAACAGAACCAAAATGCACACAAACCATACTGGTCATAAGGAACAGGGCCTAGGGAAGAAAGCATAAATCCAATATCCACCAAATCTATTTAAAAAAAATATTAGCTCTTTCTTTGCTGTCATTCCATTACAGAACACACTGTAGAGGGGAATTCATCTTTATGGGACTCAGTATGAATACATCCCCCCATTTGATCTGCTTGATAAGGGAGAAAAAGCAACAATCACCTGGAGCCTCCACTGGTTCAGGACTTTGCAAGCTCAGCTGACTTTGAATGAGGAAACTATCTGTAAACTCTCCCAGCTAATGGAATTCTGCAAATGATAAATACTCTAAATCTTCCCTCTCCCATCAGACCAAACCCTCATTACCTACTGTTCCAAGGATTCATTGGCTTGCTGTTTTAAATTTCTCCTGAAACCATCCAAATTTCTTAATGTTAAAGGCCTGCCTCCCCTCCAGCTCTCTCATACTGGAGGTTACAGTTTTTGAAGTGGTACTTTGGGGAGGTAGGGACAGGATAAACCCGGGACTCTGCAGCCATCTACTCTGATTCCCACCCTGACTACCCTCATTTCTGTGGTTTTTTTTCCCATTAATAATCTTAATTTCTTTAGGCTCAAGGCATTCTCCAGAGAAACCTCTAGGTCTGAGAACATGATTTCCACCTATAGGCTATTTGTCCCAGCCTTGATTAACATTGACTACTGGGTTGGTTACCTGAGTAATCAAGGAACTCAGCAAATAGACCTCTGCCTTCCAGGCATTATCTTTAAAGATCAAAAGCTCATTTACCTTCTCTTCTAATTGCTTAATAATCAAGGATAATTTCTTCTTATTCTCCTTTTGCTGGCAATACAACTATTCCCCCACAGATATTAATAAAAACAGAGTGATATTTCTGCTATTCTCAAACATAAATCATGCTAATCTTATAGGATCATTAGGAATCTATCTTTACGCCAAAAAGGTTGAAATATATGTGTGTATACACATCCATATATGTGTATGTGTATATACACCTATATATACACATACCAATATGCATACATATATGTGTATATATTTTTTTAAAAATAATTTTTATTCTGAACTTACAAAACATGAAAACATTGAGCAGTGCCACACACATTTGTTTGTATGTGTATATGTATGTATATATGTACACATATACATATATATGTATATATATATAAAATCAGAACAGAGAAGACTATACATGAATACTATTCTATACCATTTCCTTTTAAATAATATGTTTATAATATATAATTTAAGTTAAAATGTATACTTAAAATTCTATGTATATGTTTAAATTAAATAATATATTATGCATTTAATATATGAATTTCAAAACCATCCTTCTTGTCCAGGTTTCCTTCTGAAATTCCTTTGGTTCTGTGTATTTTTTTAAAATGTGAAAATGGCCCTCCGTTTTGGCATCACTATTGTTACTCCCTATAACAATTTAAAAAGAGTAAGAGCATAACAGACAGTCAAGCATAGTCAAACAAAACAATCCACAAACTAGAAACGTAGAAAAATGTATGTCTCATTCTTCACCTTGAACTCACCACTTCTCTCTGAGGACGTGGGTAACATGGCTTTATCATCCATCTTTGGGAGATGTGTCAGTCATTTCTCTATCAAAGTTTTTAAATCTTTCACAGTTGTTTTTCTTTAGTGTTGTGATTGTATAACCTGTTCTTCTGGTTCTAGTGACTCAGAAGCTGAAAGTAAGAGTGAGCAAGCTTGGTATGAACATGGCTGGACAGGACTGACCTGCATCTGGGGTAGGTTGGATATAATGACTTCTCAGAAATCAGGAGAAAGGAAAGAAATGGAATTTTACCATTAGACTTTTGTACTTGGATGCAAGAAAAAACGGCTAAGACACCAGTCTTCTATGAGTTCATGGTGTTTGGGAAGGAGGGAGGAAGAGGAGAATCAATCAAGGGAAGAGAATGAGGCCTTCTCATCAGTTCTATAAACAGTTTCCTCTCTACCAATCAAAAAACCCATACTCACACCATGTTAATTGAGGACATTATGAACAGATGCCACGGTGACTAATTCTGTAAGTACCTCACGTAAGGACATCTTCAAGTTTGTATCACTCTCCCCTGTGGATCTCTACCACTTGAAACCAATGTGCTTTAATATCCACATTTCTCTCCACTGTGAGTTGATCAATTCATCAATATCCCTCTCACAGTATTATATCCATAAGCTGTGCCCTCTTCTCTATATTTGGTCCCATGAGACACCTCAATATTGTGATTAAGGTGACTTTCGACCCGGCCTTTCTGCTCTTGCACCATCATTATTCTGGTACCCTTCCAAGCCTTTAAAGATTTGTTTTTCTTTAATCTGCTTCTAGATAAAGGAATGACAGAAGCAACATCTAGCCTTGCTCTCTTCTCAATGAAAGTTCTGCTCCCTCCATGCATTTGAGGTTTCTCTCTCTGATAATTTAGAGGATCCTTTCCTATCAGATGTGTATCCACTGGGAATCAGAGGTCATTGATGCCTACTTGAGGTCAAAGCAACAGGCCATTCCAGTAATTCTCCACCTTCTGTTCTTAATTCCTACAAGGTTCTCTTATGTGCACCCTGAGGCTCTCCAAGCCCTCGCCTTTTTGGGTCAAAAGAGTCCATCAAACCAGATTCTGCCCATCTACACTAGAACATCCTCTCAATGCTGCCATGGAAGGCAAAAGTAGAGCAGCACCAGCAACATATTGTAGCAATCTACTATAGTATACTCACCCGTCTGAGTACATGGGTCAAGTGCAGGAAGTTGTCATTATCTGAGGATAATTGTAATCAAGAACATGAATCCATTTATAACAGAGACCAACAATCCAAAGTAAGTAGTAGGACAAAAAGAGTTTGATTGGTACTTTATCACAAAAAAATCAAACTAAACAATTATGAAAGTAAGTTTATTTTATATTTGACACAACTTGCTTGTATTTGCAACTGCTCTAGTGCTTAGACTGAACAAATAATGAATCAAGCTAAGTACTGCTTGGTTTTGACATAATATTGCCCAAAATATTTGTATGATAACACAGCATAATATCCTTCCTTTTATGACTTTCAGCCTAATCAGAAAATCATTGCTTAAAAAAAAAAGGATTTTATCAATTTTCCCATGGTTCTCTCTTAATCCTTTAATATTCAAATCATTCTTTTTTGACAGCCTATTGATCATCAGGAAAACTTACGGGTGAGGATGGGTAGGGACAGACTATAGCAGGAAGTGAGGAGAAATGTTTGGGGGGGGGCTAATTACTTAATTAGTTAGGTTCATTCACTGGTGAATATTTTCATGTTACTACAATTTTTGCTTTTCTATGCAACCTCATGGGGAGGCAGCTAGTGGCACAGTAGAAAGAGCGCTAGTCTGGAGTGAAGAAGATGTGAGTTCAAATCTGCCCTCAGACACTTACTAGCTATATGATCTTGGGCAAGTCATTTAACCTTTGTCTGCCATAGTTTCTTCCACCATAAAATGTGAATGATGACAACACTTAGAGGTTGTTGTAAGGATCAAATAAGATTTGTAAAAGCACTTAGCACGGTGCCTAGCATGTAATAGGTACTATATAAAAGCTTATTCCCTCCTTCTCCACCCTTGTGGCAGTGAGTAGACATCTGACCTCAGAGTGAGGAAGATGTGAGTTCTAGTACCACTTCGGGCATATATTGAAAAGTCTGATCTGCATTGGCTGAGACAATTTCCTCAGTGGGATTACTCTACACTAATGAATTCATAGGTTTGAACCAAAACAAAACACAATCTCATTTTCAGGGACTCCCTGTACTTTTTTACACTGGAAAAAGGTGATTTTCCAGGCTCCAGGGGTCTAGGCACCTCCTGACTACACATTCTGGTCTTTTCCCTTTGCCTACTGAAACTTAGACTTTGCCCCATGGGCTCTTATTGGTGCGCTTTCCCCTTACTTAACCTGGTTCCTGGCCCACTATACACTCCCAGGCTATCCCTAAGCCATACCCCTGTGCTGGTATCCTCCCTCTCATCACACTTTTCACATCTAGCTTCTTCTTAGGTATTGTCTCCCCCTTTAGAATGTAAGCTCCTTGAGGGCAGGAGAATTCTTTCCTTGTTGCATCCTTAGTTGTTGTTGTGTCCTGAGTGATCAGCAGAGTACCTAGCACAAAAGTGTTTAATAAATGCTTTTTCATTCATTCATTCATTCATAAATGACCCTGGAAAGAATCAACTATACATGAAATTAAAAGCACTTACTGAAGCCATGTATGGGAAATATTTTCATAGAGACACAGAAAGCAAATGAAAGGAGTGATAACAAAGGAAGGTGAAAAGAATGGCACCTTAAAAGAAAGAAGAGCACAGAGTACCCAAATCACCTCTTCCTGAATGTAGAGAGCTTCAAATCTTCAGAGGCCTTTGCTAAGGCTCAATAATTAACCCAACTAACCCACCCAGACATCAAGGCAACAAACAGCCAAGGGCTTCCTTTCCATAGCAAAGAGGCTATTCTTATATGGGTGATGGCATTATTTGGTCATAGAACATGAAGCATACTTGCATTTTTTCAAATGTTTCTGACCCTGTATGGTCAGATGTTGGCCACTGATTTATGTCATTTCATTGAGGTCAGAGCCAAGCACAAAAGGGCTCTTGTCTCCTCTACTTTCCCAAATATTAATTATGGGATGGGACGGGTGTGGAAATAAGGAAAAAGAATAAGTAGATGAAGAATGATGGAAGGGAAAGGAGAGAGAGGGTCATTTACTTAACCCCTTCCTGGCCAAGGCCATATTTTATCCAGTCCACAGCATCATAGCCAGAATATTATGTCAATATGTTAGAGTTAGAAGGAACTTTATAGATGATGACTTGCAACTACCTAATTTTCCAGAAGGAGAAACTGAGGTCTGGAGATAGAAATGGGTATATGAAAGGTCATAAAAACTGGTTGGTTCCAAAGCCAAATCTATAAGCTAGATCTTCTGATTTCCAGTCTAAGGCTTTTTCCAGTGTATCTTGCTGCCTGGAGATATTTTACGTCTTTCTAATCTACTCCCAATTCAAGTGACGTCAAAGTTGATATCTCCAAGTAACTGCATTTTTCATATTTCCCTTACCCAAGGTAGTTAACTCAAACAACCTAAAGCCACTATGTCAATGTAGATTTTATTCATCTGGACATCAATTCAACAACTTTAAAAACTATTTTTATTGATCTTTTGTTTTTAAATTACTTTGATTTCTGAATATGCCCTCCCTATTCCCCTCTCCAGTGAGCTTGCATAAGTTAAAAAAAAAGGAAAAGGAAAATAAAAACATATCAGCTAAATTAACCAACATACAAACCAAGTCTGCCAGTGTATAGCAGTGCTCCCCACCCACAGTCCCCCACCTCTGGAAATAAAGAAAGGAGTTGTATTTTCTCATTTCTTCCCTGGCACCAAGCCTGGCAATTATAATTATGTAACATTCAGTTCCTCCTTTCCTTCCTTCCTTCCTTCCTTCCTTCCTTCCTTCCTTCCTTCCTTTTGTTCTTTCTATTTAAATTTCTATAAATGTTTATTGAGGGCTGTAACTGGAGTGATGGGTATGGCTACAGTGGAAATTAAAAACACCCCTCTCTGCTTGTTTTTCTCCCTGTAGCTTACGCTAATACATTACTGTGAACAGAGAGTTATCTACCAAGTATATTTAGTTGGCAATGGTGCCCCATTTGATTAATATTTTGAGAGTCCCTAGAATTCCTGCCAGTCCTTTGATCTCATCTTTTTCCCACAGTAAACTCAGGAGACACAAGCCCATTATCTCTTTCATCTTCTCCTTCTTCTTCCATTACAAACCTTTTTGTAGTTTTATCATCTCATAAAGAAAGCCTCTTTTCACTCTTATCAAAGCCAGTCAAAATAAGGTGACTGGACCTTTGTCTCAGGGTGTCAGCAAAGGAAAGAGTGGGTAACACTTCCTTGCTAAGGTGACCACTATCCTTATCCCTTCTTCCTGTCCCCCCCTTTCCTCATCTGTAATAGGGATAAAGTAAAAAAAAAGAGTACTTTTAGGGGGAAGAGAATGACCATACCAGAGTTGGGGGAACTGAATCATTTGGATTCAGTCAAAAGGACACACTTAAGGATCTAGAAGGCCACATGTGGCCTCAAGGCTGCAGGTTCCCTACCCCTGGATCATACCATAATAAACTTTTCTATAGAAAGAGGAAAACCAAGCATAGAATAGCATGTATTGAAGATTTATGGAGAGTGGATTTCAAAGGGTACAGAAACAGGGTAGACAGGAATCCATGATCTATAATTCTACAGGCATCAGAGCTCAGGACAGAAGGGAAGTTCTTGAGAAATTCTGAGGACACAAAGAGAAAAAAAGTTCCAAAAAAGGAGGAAAAGTTGCCTGAAGAAAATAATGTAGACGCATGGAGAACTCATTTACTGACTGACTTGATTTCTAAATAAGTTTTTATTGATTTTTTTCTGCTTCTTAAATCAAAGTTATCCTAAATTATACATATTATATATCCAAAGTTATACCCCTTCCTCCTCCCAGAAAGCAATACCATATAACAAAAAACATTTGAGAGAAAAAGAATCAACAGAACTAATTAATACATTGAAAAAGTTCAAAAACGTGCAATGTATGGACCTCCTACCTCCATGAAGAGGTATCTTCTTATATCTCTTCATTGTGAGTTCAGTTTGATCTTTATAAGTAGGATTCTTCAGGTAAGACTAGCACCTCTGGTGTGCGGGCTTGCAGAGCCCTTGTTAGGGGTCCTCATCCACCTTTGGTATCCACCTGTCACCTAATTCTCACCTGTGGCTCCAAGAATCTGTAGTATGTTCAGCAGCCACATTCCAGTACAGTTGTCTCAGACAGATGGGCTAAACCAGGTTGAGGGTAACCGACAGGCCTCAAACCCTTGGTGAGTTAGGGGAATGTCTACCCCAAGCATATAAAGACCTCCCCTGGCAGAAAGGGTAGTTGAGAACAATTTGTTCCAATGGCCAGCAACTGAAGCAAGCACTGTGGAATGCTTACAGCTTGATCAGGCATCAAAGATGCCAAGGTCATCCATCGTATCCTGGACCATCACCAATCATCTTGACTTCTGTCTTGCCACTGGATTTCAATGACTCTGGGAGAGAGAGTGAGGCTGACGACTTCATGCAACTGCCTCATTGTTACTGTTTGTTGTTTAGCCGTTCAGTCATGTCCAACTCTTCATGACCCCATGGGCCACAGCATACCAGGCCCTTCTATCCTCCACTATCTCTCAAAGTCTGTCGAAGTTCATGTTCATTGTTTCCATGACATGATCTAGCCATCTTATCCTCTATCATCCCCTTTTTTGCCGTCACTAGTGCCTGACATCTGGGTTTTTTCTTATGAGTCCAATCTTCTCATTATGTGGCCAATGTATTTAAGCTTCTGCTTCAGCATTTGACCTTCCAGTGAATGGCCTGAATTAATTTTAAGTATTGGATGATTCGATGTCTGTGCCGTCCAAGGGACTCTCAAAAGTCTTCTCCAGCACAATTTGAAAGCGTTGATTCCGTGGCAATCAGTTTTCCTTATAGTCCAACTCTTACAGCCATACATTGGTCCTGGAAAAAACTATAGCTTTGATTATGTGGATCTTTGTTGGCAAGGTGATGTCTCTGCTTTTTAGTATGCTGTCCAGATTTGCCCTAGCTTTCCTTCCAAGGAGCAAGCATCTTTTAAATTCATGGCTGCAGTCACCATCTGCAGTGATCTTTGAGCCCGAGAATATAAAATCTGACACTGCTCCTATTTCTTTTCCCCATATTTGCCAAGAAGTGATGGGACCAATTGGCAAAATCTTTGTTTTTTCGATGTTAAGCTTCAAGCCAGCTTTTACACTTTTCTCTTTCATCCTCATCAAGAGGCTTAATTCCTTTTCACTTTCTGCCACGAGAGTGGTATTATCTGAATATCTGAGACTTGGTATTTCTCCTTGGATTCCAGCTTTTGATTCATCCAGTCTGGCATTTTGCATAATGTACTCTGCATATAAGTTAAATAAATAAGTTGACATGTTCTATTCTAACTGTTGCTTCTTGGCCCACGCACAGATTCCTCAGGAGACAAGGAAGATGATCTGGTATTCCCATCTCTTTGAGGACTTGTTACATTTTTGTTGTGATCCACACAGTCAAAGACTTTAATGTAGTCAATGAAGCAGAAATAGAGGTTCTTCAGGAACTCCCTTGCTTTCTCCATAATCCAGCGAATGTTGGCAATTTGGTCTCAGTTCCTCTGCCTCTTCAAAAACTGGCCTGCACTTCTGGTAATTCTCAGATCACATATTGCTAAAGCCTAGCTTGCAGAATCTTAACCTTGCTGGCAGGTAAAATGAGCACAACTGTTCAGTAATTTGAACATTCCTTGGCATTGCCCTTCTTCAGGATTGGGATATAAACTGATATTTTCCAATACAGTTGCCACTGCTGCATTTTCCAAATTTGCTGGCATACATAGTGCAGCATTTAAATAGTATTATCTTTTAGGGTTTTAAATAGCTCAGCTGGAATTCTATCACCTCCAATGGCCTTTCTGTTAGCAATGCTTCCCAAAGCCCACTTGACGTCATTCTCCAAGCATGTCTGGCTCTAGATCAGTAACTATACTACCTTGGTGTTTATCAGTGATGTTAAGATCTTTCTTGTATAGTTCTTTTGTGTATTCTTGACACCTTTTCTTAATCTCTTCTGTTTCTGTTAAATCCCTATCATTTTTGTATTTTATCATGCCTTTTTTACATGAAATATTCCCTTGATAACTCTAATTTTCTAGAAGAGATCTCTTATCTTTCCCATCCTATTGTTTTCTATTTCTTTGCAATGCTTATTTAAGAAAACCTTATCTCTCTATGCCATTCTCTGGAAATCTGCATTCAGTTGGATATATCTTTCCCTTTCTCCTTTACCTTTTGCTTTCCTTCTTTCCTCAGCTATTTGTAAAGCCTCACCAGACAGCCATTTTGCTTGCTTGCTTCTCTTTTTCTATGGAATATTTTTTTTTGCTGCCTCTTGTACAATGTTGTGAACCTCTATCCATAGTTCTTCAGGCACTTTACTTACCAGATCTAATCCCTTGAATCTATTCATTGCTTCCATTTCATATTCATAAGAGATGTTATTTAGGTCATATTATGTTGTCTGATGGTTTTCCCTACTTTCCTCAATTTAAGTCTGAATTTTGCAATAAGAAGTTCATGATCTGAGCCACAGTCAGCTTGTTTTAACAGACTTTATAGAACTTCTCCACCTTTGGCTGCAAAGTATATAATTATATAAGTATAGCATTAAAAGTGTAAATTAATTTTGGTAGTATTGTCATTTTTATTATATTGGCATGGCCTAGACATGAACACTATCTATTCCTCCAGCTATTTGAGTTGTTTTTTATTTCTTTAAGGAACACTTTGTAATTGAATTCAGTCTCAATCAGAATCTTTGGTGATTTCCTAGGATTTTCCAAGTAAACCATTATTATCATTAGTAAATAGGGACAGTTTTTCGTCTCTTATCTTTATACTTTTATTTCTCTTGTCTTATTGCTGCTGATAACATTTCCAGAAATATATCAAACAACAGTGGAGAGAATAGGCATCCTTGCTTCACTCCTGCATTAATTGAAAAAAATGTTTTAGTGTATTGACATTACATATGGTGCTTGCTTTTGGTTTTAAATAGATGCTTTTTTATGAAATTTGAAAAGGTGTCTGTGCATATAGTTTGTACGGTTTTTAGGATAAAAGTTGTATTTTCTCAAAGGTTTTTTTTTCTGCATCTATTGATCATGTGGCTCTATATGTCGTGGTTTTTAATATGGTTAATTATGGTGACTATTTTCCTAAAGTTGAACCATTCTTGCATCCTTACAATCCAACTTAGTCACAATGAATGATTTCTTAGATAAATCTCTGTAATCTAACATGATATTGTTTAAAATTTTTGGGTCAGCCAATAATATTGGCCTATAGTTTTCTTTATGTATTTTATCCTTTTCTGGTTTAGGTATTAGAACTATATGCATCTCATAAAATAATTCTGGTCAGGTGTTTTCTTTCTCAGTTTTTCAGAATAATTTGTAAAATAGGGGTACTAACTGTTCTCTAAAAGTTTGATAAAATTCTCCTATGAATCCATCAGCACCAGGAGTTTTTTTTTTTCTGTTGGTAGTTCTTTTACAACTAGATCTACTTCCTTTTCTGAGATTGGGTTTTTGGATATTTTATATTTTTGAAGGCATTCCTCAATTTCTTTTGTGTTCTTGGTTTTGTTAGCATATAACTGTGCATAATAGGTTCTGATAATTTTTATTTCTTCAGGATTTTCTGTGATTTCACCTTGTTCTTTTGCTATTTTATTGATTTGATTTTCTGCTTTCTTCTTTGAAATCAGATTAGGTAAGATTTTATCAATTTTATTAGTTTTTTCAAAGTATAAGCTTTTAGTTTTATATATCATTTATATGGGGTTTTTTTGGTTTAAATTTATCTATGTCTCTTCTAACTTTTAATATCTCCTCTTTTGTGCTTATTTTAGTTTTTTTTACTGGCTTTCTAATTTTTTTAAATACATATTCAGTTCATTAATATTCTCTTTTTTATTTTTGTTAATGTATGTTTGTAAGGATATGATCATTCCCCTGAGGACTGCTTTATCTACATCCCAGAAATTTTGGTACATGGTTTCATCATAATCATTTTCTTTTAAAAAGTTATTGTTTCTATGATTTATTCTTTTATTCACTCATTATTTAGGATTTCATTGTTAAGTCTACATTTGAGACTGTATGTCCTGTTTGTGATTTGTGAACCAATTACTATTTTTTGAGTTAAAATCTAGAAAGGATGATTTTTGTACTTCTGCCTTTTTACATTTGTTTGTAATTTCTCTGTGGCCTTGTACGTGGTCAGTTTTTGTATAAGTTTCATGTAGTGCTAAGAAATATACATATTCTTTTGCTGTTCTATTTAGAAGATGTTATGTCATCTTATAAAACTCAAAAAGTCTAGTTTTTCCATCAGTAGGTTCAGTTCCATTTCCTTTTTATCTTTCTGTTAAACTTATCCAAAAATAAGACATAGATAATGAAGTCTCCTGTCACTATTGTGTTACTATCTATGTCTTTTTGTGGCTCAGATGTTTCCTTTATGAGTTTGGATGTTAAACATTTGGACCATTTAAGTTTATTACCAACAATGGTTTTTTGTTTATGATTATAGGAGCATTCATCAGTGAAACACCCTTCTACCATTAAAGCAAGGCCTCCTTCCTCCCCCACCTTCCCACCCCTTTTAATCCTTCTCCCATTTTTTTCATCTACTTCCCTGTAGGTGCTTCATTTCTGATCTCACAAAGGTCACATTTCCCTCAAGGCTAGCCACTGATTTGATTTGACTCTGGTAAACTCTCCTCCTCTCTGCCCCTTTCATTTATCCTCTCATGTTGTAAAATGGTCCCACCAGAAAAAATGCTGATTCACCTATAGACAGGAGTTGCCAGGTTTTGCTCATAATTCCTTAAGCCCTCCTCTTCACTGTTTCTTCCACCAGATTTCCACCTTTACCTGTATCCTTGCATACATTTACAAAGAAATTTCTTACTGGTCTCTCTACCGTCACTCTGTTGCTGCTGCTGACCTTGCCTGCTACATTTATTCACTCTTGTATTTCTGTATTTTGAGGGATGTCGTGATGGTAACAGAAAATGTCTACTCCTTCATCTTGTTGTTCATGTGTCAGGGAAGTTCCCCCCACCCAAACTCCTTTTTAGGTGTTATTTTCCTCCATTAGAACGTTAAGCTCCTGGGGCAGCTAGGTGGCACAGTGGATAGAGCACCAGCCCTGAAGTCAGGACGACCTGAGTTCAAATCCGGCCTTAGACCAGACACTTGACACTTACTAGCTGTGTGACCATGGGCAAGTCACTTAACCCCAATTGCCTTAAAAAAATGCAGCACATTATTAAAAAAAAAAAAAAGAATATAAGCTCCTTGATGGTAGGAACTATCTTTTCTCCTTGTATTTGTATCTCTAATGCTCAGTACAGTCCCTGGCACATAGGAGGTATTTAACCAATGTTCTGTCTATTTCTCTGTTTATGGAAGGGCAGCAGAAGGTGAACATAAAAGCATAGCATGATGAGATTTAAGAAAAGGGTCAATAGTGCTCAATGAACTGAGGCCAGAGAGAAAAGCTAAAGACTTTTTTCTTCTTCTATTGAATAAAAAAGGATAAAAGGGCTTAGTCTGCAGCTCAGCATAGGTGGGATAATAATATTACAAAACAGAGGGAAGACAGACCTACTCAATAGTCACTATGTTTCTATTTTCTCTACCAAAAAGATGATATTTAGATTGGAAAGGATGGAACAAAAATGGTGCATTAGGAATGGGTACCCAAGATAAGTGAAGTGATAGTAAGATTACGCCAAGCTGTGTCATCAAGTCATCAGGCCCAGATGAACTTCATCCCAGAGACCTGAAAGAAGAGTCATACGGGATGGCTGAGTCACCGTCAGTGATCTCTCAAAGACTGTGGAGAATGGGAGCAGTGGTGTAGGACTAGAGAAAGGTGAATGAATATTATCTTTATTTCCCCCAAAAGGGAAGAAAATGCTATCTGCGAAATATAGGAAGGTGAAATCAACTTCCGTTTCTGGCTAAATTCTCGAATGCATCATTGGAGGGCGAATCAGTAGCAGTGAACATTCAGAAGCAGTGACATGGCATTGTAATTATATCCACATTTCCATAGCACCTTCAAGTTTGCAAAGCACTTAGATGCGATCAAATTTAAACAACAACCCTGGGATCCAGGTTCTTCCCCCTTATGATGCTCATTTTACAAATAAGGAAATTTAGCCTGAGAGAGGGCAGCTGATTTGCAGGGTTTTATAAGGAAAGCCTATAATGCAGGAATATTATAAAGATCAATTCGTGGGTTTTAGAAGAAAAATCCTTTTAACAGGTTAAAGTGGCGAATGCTGAGTGGTGTCTACTCCAGCTCTGTAGCTAGGTGGTTCTGTGGGTAAGCTCTGGACCTGGAGTAAGGAAGCTCTGAGTTCAAATCCCACCCTAAGTCCTAGATACTGTGTGACCTTGGGCTAGTCACTTAACCTTTTTCAGCTTCAATTTCCTCATCTGTAAAATGGGGGTAATAATAGCACCTACCTCCCAGGGTTGCTGTGAGGATCAAATGAAATAACATTTGAAACATACTCAGTACAGTGCCTGGCACATGGTAGGCATTTATTAAGCACTCCCTCAAAGCCAGGAAGACCAGGTTCAAGTCCTGATTCAAATACATACTGAGTGTTACCCCAAGAAAGTTACTGAACCTCTTGGTTCTCTAGGCAATTCTATAAATCTATAAATGACAAATAATGGGTCCATTTTAAAAGACTCATGATGGAAAATGCTATCCACATCCAGAGAAAGAACTATGGAGTCTAAATGCAGATTGAAGTCTACTATTTTCTCTCTTTTTTGTTTGCTCTTTCTCATGGTTTTTCCCTTTTGTTCTGATTCTTCTTTCACAACATGACTAATGGGCAAATATGTTTAATATGATTATACATGTATAGCCTATATGAGATTGCTTGCCATCTTGGGGAGTGAGGAGGGGAGGGAGGGAGAAAAAAATTTTGGAACTCAAAATTTATGAATGAATATTATCCTTATTTCCCCCAGAAGGGAAGAAGAGAAAATGCTATCTGTGAAATATAGGAAGGTGAACTAGAATTCCATTTCTGGTTGAATTCTCAAATGCATCATTGGAGGGCTAATCAGTAGTAGCGAACATTCAGAAGCAGCATATATACACACACACATATATGTATATATATGTATATATATATATGTGTGTATATATATGTATACACACACACACACGCAACATAAAAATATATAAAGAAAGAACCTAGTAGTCACTACTTTCCATTGTCTGGCACCCATTACTATTCATGTAGAGGCAAAACCAAAGTAGGATGAATGTGGCTGTTATTTTCTAACCTCAAAATCCCAGTAATTCCAAATGAGTGGAAATGAGATAAGTAATTAGAGAATGTGATGTAGTTGAAAGGTATATGATGTTTATTGTTTATTGTGTTGATAAATATAGGGTATTTGTAATTGATGTGGCATAAGAAATAAAATCTTCTCAAAGATAAAAAAATGGACCCACTTGCTCTGGTAGATGGAATAATCTGCCAATGACTGCCAGGGAGTTACCTCAGCTGGGAATTCACTTTATCAGTGAAACCACAGGCTCAGTCTCTATCCCTTTCATCATGTGATACCTCTGCTCCAAAAATTTCAAAGTCACCCTGTAGCCTAAAATAAAAATCCAAAGATTCTGGCATTCAAGACCCTCAATCATTGGGTTTAACCCTATTCTTCAAGCGTTATTTCCATTTTAGTAGTCAGAAATGCAAAAGGCAGGATTATATGCAGATAACTACCCTTTAGATAATGGACCATTTTCCCAATCCTTCTTTTGGATATTTGATCTCACTGGCATGGGTACTCCTTCCACCAATGCACACTGCAATCCATCCACTTCTCAACCAGAGTTATTCTTGTTCCATCAATCCTTCACAAAGGAAAAAAAAACCCCTCCATCAACTCAAAGTACTAGATGCTTTATTAAGAGTGTTTATCCTTTTATTATTGTTATGGAAACCCATTTTCATAAAGCTGAGCACATAAGATACCATCCAACCAATGTTACCAATTTACAAGAACGTACTTTCAGAGCTTAAACTCTTGTTTCTTGGTCATTACTGTCAAAAAAAAGAAAGCTAAATCATTTAAAAATAAAGCGTAAACAGCTAGATCCCAATTAGTACAAATAATAAATTCTGTGAGATCACATGTTTTTAAATTCATATTCATTGAAGCTATAATTACATAAAATATGGCAAATGGTTCCAACCCAATGGAAGTGTGTGTAATGCAGATCTAAATAACACAATCACTTCATTGGATTCATTATTCATGCTAATCAAGACCTAGCTGAAGTTTGAATTCTTTAAACAAACGCAGAGTAATAGAATACTCTATTTTCTATGACAAGTAAGTTCTGAATCACTGAGGGTAGAACACGTACTGTGAACTGCATCTCCAGTAGTTTCAATTGCTTTATAGTGAGCCTTCCCATGTTCTCACTTGGTTCCCCTTGTCATCATTTGTATACACACGCAAGATGGATGGATCCTATTCAGTGCATTCTCTGACCAGGAAACGTGATTTTCCCTATGTAAAGCTAACAGGTTCATGTGGGGAATCAAATCCATGACGCCGACTTCATTATCAACACCCTCTAATCAACCAAGCTAACCAGCTCAGACAAGCAGAAAACATCGCTCAATGGTAGGACAAGTGAATTAAAATCACGTACTGAACCTACTCTTGAAATGTAAGAAATAAGTTGAACTAACATTGCTTTCCTAGTATCTAAATGGGAAACTAACAGGATAAATCAGTTGTCGGGCTACCTCCAGTTAGAAAGGAGCGTAATCAATGCTTTCTATTGAATTTATTTAGGTCCAACTCAGTATTCAGGTCAAAGACTACATTACCAACTGAAGGAAATGATTCTCAAGAGGAAATGCAATGCAAGCATCTGATGAAGTTTGGGCTACTGTGGCCCAAGCAAAAGAATACTATGGAATGGCCCATGGGCACCTGATGACAATGAGTAATCATCTATATTCAACTGTTCTAGCATGAATGAGTCATTTGATTCCCTTTGAGAAAAACAGAATTTAATCAAAAAGCAGATCTTTTTCATCCCAGTAAGGTAGTTATATGTGAATATTATGAGGAATGCTATGCATTTATGATAACAGGTGTACATTTAAACTTTATGAGAAGGCTGTATATGAAACCTCCTTTAAGAAGCAAAAGAGTTGCTCTGTAAGATGTTAGTGGACTTTGGTATGAGCATTTGCATCTAAGAAAAATGTGGTTTGGAATTCCCTTAATAAGTTTTCTGAATTTGGTTTAAAAAATTGAATATTGGTAAGGGTTATCTAGGGCAGCTAAGTGGTGCTGCAGCAGATAGAATGCTGGGCTGGAGTGAGGAATACTCACCTTTGAGAGTTCAAATCAGCTTGAAATCAGAATATCGTCAAACATCTCTTCCTAATGTTAGCCAGAGAAAGTGGCTAATTATGGAACTGATAAATTCCTTCCATGGATATTGAGCATAAACCACCCAACACATCCAGTCCTGAGGATTATTAACAGAGGTGTAACAGAGGATTATTCAGTGAGAGCCTAGCCCTTGTGAACTCTGCCTGATGTAATCTCCATGTAGACTTGAGAGCATGTGTGGGTATTCAATGACTGTTTCCTCTGATTACTATGTGAAGAAAGGGCCTCTTGCATTGGCTTCTGAGTGAGAATTGAGAATGCATATAAAAGATTCCCAGTGGGGGCAACGTAAGTCTCTTTGCTGCCTGGCTGTATTTGTTTCAGTGAAGAAGCAGGGAATGCCATAAGCCTCCCAGTGTGGAAAGAGAATGTGGACTCTTCTCCCTAGCTAAGGTGATATGAAGACACAAGGACAATGGTCCTGACATTCTTTCCTGTCCAATGTGAAAGAATATTGGAAATAGAACAGACTGGGCTGTGACCTTGTGAGCCTCAAAAAGCACAGAAGGTCACCAGAGTTCAGGAGCTAAAGTCCAGGGCAGAGTCTGTGGCCAGTTGAGCCTGGTACACCTGAAGGGCAATCGAGACCCATGCCAACAGTGAGCTGACCCCACAACCAAGATGCTAGATCCTACAAGCAAGGGTGGGCCTCTGTCCATTAGCTACGATACATGCAGGAGTGAATTTCATGGGACAAATGCTTTATAGGAACTGCTTTAATTTTGAGCCCACTCTCCCTGGGATTGAGTTAGTATAAGGTATTGGGGAAGACATTCGTACTTTTGTTTTTATTATATCTTCCTGGTAAATCTACATTTGTGAAAACTAACTGATGTCAATTGGCTAAAAGATACAAGGGCACCAACTGTTAACTTGTGATTGATGTTGGGGAGAACCGACCAGAATAAATGACAACATTAGCAAGACACCATCATTCAACAGTCATACTCCCAGAACACTGAGGAAGGGATGTAGCCAGCCTCACTTCAGGGATCCAACACATCACTGTGAATGTGAACTGGGAAAAAGGACCCCCAGAGCATATGACTGCTGCACTGGTTAATATGAAGAATAGTTGTGGTCTAGATTTGGGACACAACACACATACATCTATGTATAAGGCCTGCACTGTTACAGTGAAGAATTAGTTCACATTTCTTTGGGAGCAAAAAAGAAAGAGGCATTTACTCAGAGCCAACTGCACGCACTTTTAGGGGCCCATTTTATGGATGGGCTGCACACAGTCAACACTGTCTAGCATTTGGCTCTACCTCAGGTTGAGTGCCTGTCCTATGGAGGAACTTCTCTGCGCAGCTATTTACATCATTGGGAAGGACCAGGGATATTGTTGAGGAGGTAACTTGAATTGCCAAAAATCAAGGAAGAGAATCGTTAACAGCAGGTGTTTTTGTCCTCTATGTGAATTGTTCACATTCTATACTTTGTCTTTCCTTGGGGCAACGTAGTAACTGTGAGTTTCCCACCGACTCGATTCGCAGCCTCTATTTCCACTCCACAGCAAAGTGGACCCTTCCCTCCCAGACCAAATGTTCCCAAAAATCTCTTTCGCTGCAATTTGGCGGACGACTCTTCCTACCTGTGACTTTGAGTTCTGTCGTGCGCCGGATCAGTTTTCCATCATACTTGAGTTCGCAAGTGTAATTTCCTCCATCTTCCTCTTGAACCTCCTGGATGAGAAGAGCATTGCCTTTCTGTATAATTATGCTCCTCCACATTTTGGGTTTGCATTCCTGCAGGGAAAACAGTTGCCAGTAAGGAGAGATTCAGGTCGCCAAGTCCAACATCAACCATTTGACAGTTTTCTTTGTTTTTATGGCTATTTTTTGTTGGCGTTCAAAATATGCATCTAAGACAACTAGACAGCATAATAAACCGGTGGGTATCGCACATGACTCGGATAATTTCCAAGTCATAAATAAAATACATTTTGAAGACCTTACCCCAAGAGCAAGAGTCATTTGGAAGGCAGGCTGCATAAACAAACAACAAGGGGAGGGCCTGGAAAGAGAGGTATGGCATAATGAACAGCTGAATATTCATGAGTAGAATGTCCCAGCACTTTTGGGCTGGCATTGCTGCTTCCTACGAGACTGCAAAGGGTGTTCACTTAGCCATGTAGCTGATGTTGGGGGAGGCACAGTCATCATTAAACATTCATATAGACATTGAAGTTGGCAAAGTACTCTGCAATCATTTATTCATGGTCCATCCCAGTACCTCTGCAAGGGAGGCCATTGCCAAAAGCCCTATTTCAGAAAGGCCCTAAAATCAGTCTCAGAGACTCTCAGAGATTAGTTTGCTCCAGAGGCAGCTGGGTAAAGGAAGGACACAGGGCTATCATGAAAGCACAAAGACACAGGAGGGCAGTAACATGAATGGAAGGGGACTAAGTTTCTGAGGCCACATCTTTCAATGGCCAATAGCTCTGGGAGGCAGAGGGAATCTTGTTACCAGGCTATGATGGCTCAATTCTTTGAGTGTACAAGGAGCCATTTTCCCATTATTGTGCATTTAACCAGAGGGGTAAGAAAGTGAGATGTAGCCCACTAGGCCTGGATGTTTGGCTCAGTGACCTGAGTTCTTGGAACTTTGCCCATCCTCCTCTAGAGGCTATCCACAATGTGCCTACAGTTGTTTACTATTCACATAGCTTCTGGGGACCACCACTATCCAAGTACCACTGAGGCACCCTCCCTCATGGTCAGTGAGTGTTGAGTGAAAGCAGAGAGAGAAAAGGCATCCCTAAGACAAATTCACTGGTCATTGCAGCATAAGGAAAAGGCCTAGAGATAAGTCCTTGAATAGGGGTGGTGTTCACTTTCTCCCTTCCCTATCATGCCATATACTTTATTGCCTATCTACCTCTCCAAGCAATGAAATAGTACCAAAATTGGCATGGAATAGTAGCTAGAGAGTTGGCATTGATTCCAGAAAACCTTGGGTTTCAAGTCTCATCTCTGAAACATATTGGCTGTATAACCCTGGGCAATTCTCTGAGATTAAAAGTTGGAGAGAAGTTACCAACCTGCACTGGTAGAGGGAGTTTTCTCCCCTGGGAGACACTTCTGTAGGTGAAATCACAGGCCTAGTCCCCAGCTGTATCCCTTCAAAGGCCTGAGCTCTGGGTGTATAGATGCTGATGTTACCTAACAGACTGAGGCACCATATTGATGTCTTTTCTCACTGCAACATAATTTGTGCTTTTACATCAGTGAAGATTTTGACAATGAAAATGGTACTTCGGTTTATGAGGATAATATTGAAGAGTGATGCTTCCTTTATGTCCAGGCCAACAACCGGCCTACAATGTTAGAGAGTAAATAAAAGTAATACTACCGAAGAACTCTAGATGTAACCCCCTCTCCCCCCACCCAAGGTGGTAGTGGTGGCGTAACTCGGGGTGAGTTTAGAAAAATAGTGAAGAATTTGTCTGAAATTATAGTAGGTACTATGTGTCTTGTGGGACTTATCACATTTAGGAGACTTGCAGTGAGCTAAACCTTGGGTTATATGGTTGTTGGGATGGAGGGGAGAGAGAGAGGACAGACAGACAGACAGTCACAAAGACAAAGACACACATACACATTATCTGGCTGGCAAAGTCGCTATATAATGACAATCCACAAATATGCTCGCTCCTGGCTCCTGACCCTGATCAGCTCAGATTTCCAAAGAAACATTCTGATGGTCATTAAACCAAAATATGGCCCCCTTGGGCATTTGGGGGCAGGGAAGAAAATGAAAACCGAGCTTCTGTGCTTTAAAATGGGCCAGGGGTTTGGGGGTGGGGCAGATTCTATGGAAAACAAACTGGGAGTCCCTCCTGTTCCTTTTCATCTCTCTTGGTCCTTTGGTTTGCTACTCCAAGACACTTAACACTGCCCAGGAAGCCCACATCAGGATTATTTTGTTTGGCTCTAGGCTCCATATTTCAGGGAGGATGTGGACATGTTCTGGGGAGTGTCCACAGCAGGGTGAGCAGGAGAATGAGAGATTTTGAGCAAGGGATGCTTAAACAAGAGGAGATTCTGGGGTGAGGGGTGTGTGTGTGTGTGTGTGTGTGTGTGTGTGTGTGTGTGTGTGTGTG
>NW_020954513.1:1436262-1509440 GCF_900497805.2 Vombatus ursinus
GTGTGTGTGTGTGTGTGTGTGTGTGTGTGTGTGTGTGTGTGTGTGTGTCTATAAGGGGAAGACAGGGAATTGGGAAATCTGATCATTGTTATCATATATCTGAAGAGCTGCTCTGTTAAAAAAAAAATAGGGATCAGACTCGTACTGGTTGAGCAAAACCAGTAGCAAAGCTAGTAGCATTGATTGGGAGTTAGAGGGAGGCAGAGTTGTCCAACAAGGGAATCACTTGTCTCTTACAATAAATAGTGAGCTCCTTGCCACTAGAACTCTTTGTGAAGAGACTGGCTTACTATTTGTTGGGGGTAATGCAGAAGGTTGGACTCGATTACATCTGAGTTTTCTTCCTGCTCAAAAATTCTATGATTATTAATATGGATAGGTTCTGACCTGTGATTTCACTGATGTAGGGAAATTCAGATGAGGAAACTCCCCTTAACAATGCAGGCAGGGGGCAGCTAGGTGGTGCAGTGGATACAGCACATACCCTGGAGGAAGGAGGACCTGAGTTCAAATCTGACCTCAATCACTTACTAGCTGTTTGACCCTGAGCAAGTCACTTAACCTTGACTGCCTTCCCCAAAACAATGCAGGCAGGCACCTTTTCTGAACCAAGATGTTTCCCTGGAGCACCAAAAGGTGAAGGAACCTGAGGAGTGTCACGGCCAGTACGCATCAGAGGCGGGACCTGAATTCAAGTCTTTCTGGCTCCAAGGCCACTTCTCAATCCTCTGTGTCATTCTGCTTCTCGTGATTATTAGTATTATACTGTAAGCCAGGAGATACTCTATTATCTTAATTCATTCCTTCCAATAACTTCATGAGCTAAGTAGAGCTGACATTATCCTCCCAATTTTATCAATGAGGAAACTGAGGTACAGTTTTCAGCCAAATGACTAAGACAACACAGCCATTTAATGGCAGAACCCAGGAGCCCTGTGATCGGCCTCCTAGTCTAGAGTTCTCCCTGAGAGACTGTCTCTCTCCAAGGTGTGAGTTGTCATGTATAAGCTGTCCTTTTTGGCGAGTGCTAGCCCAGGCATGAATACTGTCCACCTGGCAGCTCTGCGTGCCACACCCCCCCACCCTCTGCCCTACTATGCAATGATTCCACTCGGCTAGAATTTGTGCTTTGGTCCAGGTGTCCTTCCAGGGTTCCAAACTGTCTCACTGTTCACAGTTATACCCATTCCCATGCTTCCCCACTGAAGTTCTTCTAGGACTGGCCACCACACCCTCTTCTTCTACTCTTCATGAAGCCAATTTAGTACCTGGATGCTAATGGACAGACCAAGCCTCACTGCTAGGAGGATGCTTTCCCCTGTTCATATTCTAGGACAGCTATGACTCACAGAGGTTGGAACCAGACTGAGTATTGGTCCAGTCCACTGTTAAGCAGCTAATTATCTGTGTCTCTGGAGGTCACTGTTTATACCTACTAGATTCTACAGACCTGGGCTGGTCATAAGTGGAGGGCTCATTGTTCACATATGATTAGGGACTTAGGATTAAAACATCAACAGTTTCTGTCAAAATAAGACATTATCAGTCATCAATACTTTAGGTAGAATTAATTTTTCAGCTTAGTCCTGCAGAGATTATGGTCCTCATAGTGTTGGGACTTAGGACACAGGAATATTTTTATTTGGGTGGAGGGGAGTGAAAGAGAGGAACACAGCATAAGAAAGACAAGGGGTGACACATATGCTAACATGGCCAATGTGTTGATCTGTTTCCTCAACTGTATTCTTTTGTCTGAGTATGGGGGGGTGGTGGTATGGTGTGATGCTAATTCTGTGTCGCTCCCCTACTCAATAAATTCCAGTGGCTCCCTATTGCCTCTTTGGTCGAATATAAATGCCTCTATTTAGCTTTTAACATCTTTCACAAGCTGGCCCCAACCAACTTCTACATTGTACACGTTGTGGTATAACTTTTCTAAGTTCCTGATACATGGCATCTTGATCTCTGTGCCTTCTCACTTCTAGCTCAGAGAGTCCCTCTCTTCTTTCAACACTAGCTCAAGGGCCACCTGCTAGATAAAATCTTTCCTAATTAAGCCCATAGCTAGTGCCATCCCTTCCAATCGATACTGTATTTATTCTGCATATACTCACACATGTACCGATTGTCTTCTTTAGAACAGAAACTCCTTGGGAGTGGGGATTGTTTTAGCCTTTGTTTTTGTTTTCCCTGGGCCTAGCACACAATAAGTGCTTAATAAGTGATTGTTGAATGATTTTTAAACATTAAAAGGCTTTACAATATATATTTTTTACCATGATGATGATAGGAGAATGAGAAATCCCAAGTAAGGCAGATAGGAAGAAAAATTGCTGAAAACAGCATCGTAGAAGGAAAAGTATATAGTATATCCAGGAGGAGCGGTGCCAAACCACAGAGAGATCAGGTATGATGACCACTAAGAAAAGGCCATTGGATCTCAAAATTAAGAAATGACTGGTAACCTTCAAGAGAGCAGCTCGAGTTGGGTGGTAGAGCTAGAAGTCAGATTGCAAAGGCTTCAAGAAATGAGTAGGAGGTGAGAAAATGGGGGCCATTAAGGAATGTAGATGATGTTTCTAGTAACTTTAATGGCTACTCTGTTTGGATTAGGGGCTCCCTAATCAAATTTCTTACTATTTCAAACTTTTGCCATTGTTTAATTCCCGATAATTTTATCATGGCCATCAACTACTATAAATTATTTTTCAAGGTAGATTCAGGGTTGATGTAAGGAAAATCTTCCTACCAATTAGAACCTACAAAAGTAGAATAGGCTACCTCAGGTTGCAGCTAGTTACATCTCATTGGAGCTCTTCAGGCAAAGGATGGATGGCCACTTGTCAAGCACTTCGTGGAGGGACCAGACAAAATTGCGAGTGAGGTCCCTTCCAGCTTTGAAATTCTATAAATCCTCAATCTAATACATATGACTTAGTGGACACAACATCTCTGATTCCTTGGGGGGCCTGGCATATTCTTGATCAAACACTGCCCTCTCTGCCCCTAATCCATCTGAGAACCATCTCCACTAGCTGGAGATAAGTAGGGGAAGTATGGCTTCTCTTACTGTCCCCTCCCCATTGAAACAAAGAGGAGGTATCAGGTGTTAACCATGACATTACCATGGAAAATGGGTAGCTGAGGACACCTTGTGATAGACTGTAGCCAATGCCCTCTTCCTCTTTTTTCAATCCTTCCAGACAAACCACCTATTCTCAATCCTAAGCATACTAATTCCTCCAGATCCAAACAGATTAATTAACAAAGTCCAAATGGAGTCTCTTTGTTTCAAAATTAATACCACGAAGTTCTTTAACCTTTCCTCACATGACCAAAAATTTGCTTTGGTAAACTGATCTTTTATGTTGAATGATATGTTTTTCTTTCTGAAAATGAGCATGAGACAGTGTTAGAAGAGATGTTTTAAGCTTTAATAATTTCAAAAGTATAAATGCTACAAACTTACAAAAGCATTTGGAAAGTTAATTACTTAAATGTTTCTTGTTAAAATTTAATGTGATCATCATCTTGTATGATACAGTTATCCTTTCCATATCACAGGGTTAGCGGCACAATGCCCCTATGATCTGGAAAATCCACATCAAATTTTTTGGCCCTCCTTTCGTACCACAGAGGAAGCCTGATTTTTTTCTTTTGCATTCTTCTCACGAACTTTACCTTTTTACTTATTTTAACTTTAAAAAAGAAATTGTGGATATATATGGTACTAAAAAATAAGATGTTGATATTATACAAATACTATATATATATATATATGTATTATGTATTTCTGGGTTTCTAAACTTTTTCTGTGTTGTCTGCTGGCCTTCATGTGTCATCTATGGCTCCTGCAAAACTCCCCGAAAGTTCCCATTTAATTTCTTATGCCAACACACAATAAACCATGGTGGGGAAAGTCGAGAAACAGAAGGGATAACTGTATATTACTCTAGTTAATTTTTGAGCCTTTTGCAAACTTTCAACTGTTGTTCAGTGACTGAATAGATTGTATTTGTAATCCCAGCCTTAAGATAAACTAAAGAACAAGGTTTTGATGTGGACATGACAGTTTTGACATGATCCCACAAGAAAAAGTGTAATGGAGGTAGATCTAGTAACAAAGGTGGGCCAAAGAGACCCTCCTCTACTGACCTGCCAGTCTGAGAAATTTTCATCCAGAAACAGTCACACATGCAATGAATAATGACAAAGTATCCTGTCTAATTAAACTTAAAAAAAATTCAATATTCATAAAACTAAAGAAGTATGAAATATAAATTTAAATAATTAAACTTTCAAATGATGTTTTTATAAGCTTGTAGCATTTATACTTCTTAAGTGATTAGGGCTTGAAATTACCCAAAGACTTTAGGGATGCCCTGTATGACTTCCTTCCCTTTGCCCCACCCATTCTAGTTGTGTACAGGAACATAGGATTCTGTTGATCTTTGCTTTCTCCCTCTTTTCCCTAGGGTTGAGAAACTAATCAGAGGCTAGGCCTGGCTCTTTTCATATTCTTTCTCTGTCTTTTTGCCTCTGCTAGGAACCTGGGAGTCTATGTGTTCTCAGGCTTAGGCATGCTCCAATGAGCTGAGGAAAAGTGCTCATCTATTAATAATTGGGCATTTAAAAGGCTTACAATTATTAAGGGTTCAGAATTCCCATATAATTTATGTTCTGGTGAACCCCAGTAAATACATCTCTCTCTATAGGAAAGTCTTACTGTGATGTGAGGGGTTCAGCTTAGCAGTCCCATCATGACCAATGATACTAAGATGTCCTGTTTGGGGGGTATAGCAGATCTGACGGTTGGTGGAAGTTAGATGTCTCCTTTTTTCTAACTGGCTACATAAGTAAATCTTCAGACAGAGGCTTAACTGTATCCATAGGAAAACACTCTCTAGCAACAGGCTCTGTGCTTGAGACTGATTCCAATGTAAATACCATCCACATTTATGATGCAACTACTATATACAGGACCATGTGCTGGGCATTGAAGGAAATACAAATATAAAAAAGTAACGAATGATTATAGCTAACATTTCCATAGTGCATTAATATATGCAAAGTCTTCCTGACCATCCTGTGAGGTAAGGCAGCTAGGTGGTTCAGTGGATGGAACATTGGGCCTGGAGTCAGGAAGACCTGAGTTCAAATCTAGCCTTAGACACTTACTAGTTGTGTAACCCTGGGCAAGGCACTTAATCTCTGTTTGCCTAAATCCACTGGAGGAGGAAATGGCAAACCACATCAGTATCTTTGCCAAGAAAACCTCAGTGGAAACAGTAGTGGACAGGATTGCCTTGTTATGGTCCACGGGGTCCTGAAGGGTTGGACACTGAACAACAACAACAAAAGTACTATTATTATCCCCATTTTACAAAAGGGCAAACTAATAAAATAAAGTGGTTAAGAATAAGGCATAATCATCAAGGATCTAAAAATCTAGTATGGAGATTAAGGCAAACCCATAAGTAAAGACAATACAAATAGGATAATCATATAATGCTTTAAGATATGCAGTGCAAATTACATGTTATCTCATTTAATCCTCAATTCTATCAGGTGGGTACTATCACTATCCCTTAGAGATGAGAAAGCTATGACTGAGAAAGAAGTGAGTAGGGAAACTACTAAGTGATTAAATGAGCCCCAGAGCTCAGGCCCACTAACTCCACTGTTCCTCACTGCCATTCTGCCCACACCAAAGCTTCGCAGCTCATTTTACTGCCAAGAAAATGAAACCTAAGGCTGGAAAACTTCAAGCAACTTAAGAGGGGGCCCCAAATGAGGTTCGGTTTCCATTTTTGGGTAACAACTACGGTTGCTCAATTTTTCCTAGTGACCACTCTGAGAAGTAAATAGGATACAAACTGATGTACCCATTTTTCAGATGAGGAAACAGGCTCAGAGAGATGAAGAGACTTGCCCAAGCTCCCAGAGGTAGTAATTGACAGAGCTGAAATTCAAACAGCCTGGGTGGTTTACCTTCACGTCCATTGTTTTTGTCAGATGTACTCTACTACAATGCCTCTCAAAATTGCTGACTCCAAATTCTTAAGTCTAAAATAGTATCCATGCTTTGCCGTGAGAACATTTCCACTTTGCGTAGCCTGGGATGCCATAAGCTCTCACCAAACCACATTTTCCTTTTTAAAAAGTCAAAATGAAGAGGAGTAAAACCAGAATGTTGTCCGTGCAAATATCAAGCTTACCTGGAATATTAGCTTTCACTTAAATGACTTTCCTCCCTCTATTGAGTTTATGAGTCTGGCCATATCCACCACGACTCCTTTTTCCAAATGGAATGGTGTACTCCTGGATAGAGCTGACTGTGAGCCACCAAATACAGAAATTAATTGATAAAAAGCATATTGAGACAAGGGAGAGAGGAGCATACTCATTGGCAACATATGGTGGGGTGATGGTGGGGTGGGGGGATTTCTGAACTGTGCCTTGGATACCAGATGACTTCTTTACCAGAGTCAGATGGCCCCGACACTTTGCCAATAGCTCCCTGGCTAACAGGAGAGCAGGCCGATCTGCCTGAATTTGCATTTATCCTTGCATTTCCTCTGAAGCCTTCCTCACTTCTGCCTAATGCACAGTTATTTTACTTGTCATCCTGGAATGCTTTCCTTTTCTAATACCAAGGAATGGTGGCTCCTATCGATGGAGGAAAAGCTGATCTATCTCTGTCATCTCCCTCCAAAGGGTTAAATGCTTTGCTGGCCTTCCATATGCCCTCTGGGAACTTGAACCCCTTGGGAAAGAACTGTCTGAGAAGGGACTAGGCTAATTCTGTGTGATGGGCTAGCCTAGGAATACTCTTCCTCAGAGAGACAGCATGGAAAGGAGGAGAGAGTACTGACTCTGGAATCAGAGGATCTGGGTTCAATTCTTGGCTCTGATGATGACTATCTGTAATGGGCAGCATGGAGAAATGGATTCAGCGGTTGTTACTGTTCAGTCGTTTTCAACTCTTTGTGACCCCATTTGGGGTTTTCCTGTCAAAGATACTAAAGTGGTTTGCCATTTCCTACTCCAGTTCATTTTACAGATGAGGAAACTGAGGCAAAAAGAATAAAGTGACTTGCCCAAGGTCACACAGCTAGCTAGTAAATGTCTGAGGCCAGATTTGAACTTAGGAAGATGAGTCTGATTTCCAGCCCAGTGCTCTACCCACTGCAGCGCCACCTAGCGGCTCCCTGAGGAATGGCTAGAGAACGGGCTTCAGAGTAAGAAAGCCCTGGGTTCATGTTCTGCCTCTGATCTATTATTGGCTAAGTGACAAGTCACTTAACCCCTCAATGCTCAAGTCAATTCTCTAAGACAAGGAATTGCAGACTAGATGCTACCTTGCAGTGGAGAACCCTAGGCCTCAGTTTCCTCTTCTGTAAAATGAGGTGATTGATGTATATGGCTTCTGAATTTCTGTCAAGATCTCTGAGCACATGCACGACTTTGGGCAAGTCTCTTGGGGCCTCAGTTTCCTCCTCTGTAAAATAAGGATATTGTACTTAATAGACTCTGAAGTCCCTTCCTGCACTAGACCTAGGATTCTCTTATCTATGAACCCATGAGTCAGTGTTTAAGGCAGAGAAGGCTGATGAGAATTCAAGAGGAGCTGATTTCTCACCAAGGAACATCGGTTATATGATGGCAGGCACAGAGAGGAGTGTGTGTGGGGGAATCAGGGAAAGAAATTGAACTTAATAAGCAGAAATGTCACTGGTGGGAGTAACTCCATTCTTGATAAGCTTGCCAACCCAGCCCAATTAGCAAGCATTTATTAAGTACCCACTATGTGTGAGGTACCATGCTAAGCAATGGGAATACAAAGACAAAAGCACGCCCAAGTATCAAGAGAAGGTATGTGAGGTCATGGACTGGCTTTACTGTGCTCCAGACGTTGGCTTGATCCACGAGCATCAGCGTAGGCAGACCACCACTCACTGGAGCATGATGTAGATAAAAGAAGTTAGGACAGAGAGTCAAGCCTCCCTAGACTTAGCCTTACTAGGAACCGGCTGGGTGACCTTGGATGGGTCCCTTCACTTCGGTGTCCCACAATTTTCTACCCATGGAAAATGCTTCAAGGGTTTGGAGGAGATGGTCTCAAATGTCCTTCTTGACTTCTAGTATTCTATACTTCAACAAAGTCACTGCCATCCTTCATTTCTTGCTAAGTGCAAGGCTAACAGCTTTCTCTGTGAATAGACAACCACAAAGACACAAAGGAGTCAAGTAAGGGCCATTTCTCATAACCGTTCCTACCATTTTTTCACTCCAATTCATTTGAGCCCCTTTGGGACACAAGAAGTTAGTTATTCAAGAACAGAACCAATTTTCCATGAAAGAATCCATTCTGGCCCAGAGGTGGGAGGTGGTACAGTGGTTATTACCCACTGCACTGAGGACTCAAAGGACGGGTTTGAAACCCAGCTCTACTACTAACTCTCTTGACCTTAGGCAAATCATTGAACTGCTGTAAGTTTTAGGCAAAATAACCAAGCGATTTCTAGATGTAACTGCCATAATCCTATGCATACACACAATGATTATTTAGGCTGGCAAATCTTCCAACCTAAAGAACTATCCATATAATTAAGTCTAGCCCTTTTGGCATTTACTGGACTACTGAAACATGAACCTTGATTCATTCCAATGAAAGCCTAAAGTATCTGACTGCCACACCCATGGGAGGCCCATTACGTTTTGAGATAGTCTTAATTGTTAGGAAGTTTTCCTTTCCATCAGCCACTGGACCCACGGCTCCTAGGCCTGCCTTCTGGAGCCAAAAAGAACAAGTGGAGAAATCACTCTTCCACATGACAGCCCTTCACATACTTGACCTTCCTGCTTCCAGCATCAAATATAAAATTCTTTGGCTTTTAAAACTGTCCCCAACCTGATCCCTTCCTAGCTTTCCAGTCTTCTTATACCTTACTAATTCCCACCTACCCTATGTTCCAGTGACACTGGCCTCTCTGTTGTTCCTTGAACATGATACTCCATGTTTGGATTCCAAGCATTTTCACTCACTGTCCCTAATTCCTGGAACTCCCTCCCTCCTCATCTCTGCCTACTGGGTTTCCTGGCTTCCCTTGAGTCTCGGCTAACGTTTCATTTTCTATGAAGAAGCCTTTCCCAATCAGCCTTAATCTTAGAGCCTTCCCTCTGAGATTATCTCCAATTTATCCAGTATATATTTGGTTTGTAAATAGCTGTTTTCATGTTAACTGCCCCATTAGACTGTGAACCCCTTGAGGGCAAGGACTGTCTTTTACCCTTCTTTGTATCTTGAGAGCTTGGCATGGTGCCTGGCGCTTAAGAATGCTGATTGACTGAATGGTTCTTTGCAATCACTACTTCCCATTCTAAATATTCCCTAACCACTCCGTTAATCATACATTTTAGAGTTGTACTAGAAATTGAAGTCAAGTTCGCTAGTGTGCAGTTTGAAGCCTCATTGCTATTCCATTTTTAAAAATGAAAATTGGGATATTTGCCCTCCTCTAATCCTGTGGTATCTTTCATTTTCTATTATTTGGAAAGACAGAGGCAGCTATCCAGCAGAATGGGTAGAGTTCTGGACTTGGATTCAGCAGGACCTGAGTTTGAATCCTGCCACAGATACTTTTTAGCTGTGTGATCCTACACAAGTCACTTTTCTCAGCCTCAAGTTCTTACCAATAAAATGGGGATAATAACAACACCTAACCCTTCCCGCCCCTACACATATACATATACTGCTGCTGTACCACCCCACCCCAATCCCTTTGAATAATGTATTCCATTCCAAAGTCAGAATCCCGGGTCCCATCACATCAAGCCTCCATGACACCTAAGAAGTCAATTTTGACCTCTTATGTCAGGATCTCTAGTTACTCATACTTGCCTGTTACTCATACTTTATGCACCACTGTATAAACATCTGTGACTATAGATTTTATAACTGGCTTCATGCTTGAATCTTGTCTACTAAGAAGTTCTGGGTGTCTCAACTATTCTTCAACGTAGTGTTTTCCATGGTATCTAGGTTGGTGGATACACATAAGCGGTTTTCTATATTTCCTTTCCTTTTCAAATCAAAGCCTTTTTGATTGGATTTGCAAGATACATGGCAAATACATTCTCTTAGGAGGTATAATTTATTCATAGCCAACAGTATATTATTCCTGTATTTTAAGCTGAGGTCCAGAAATCCAAATCCTTTTTTCAGATACCATCATCTTAACTAGATTTTTCACTTATGAAATCTTACTCTCTCTTTTGAATCCCTTTCCTTGGATTGGCAGCAGAGATGAAAATACTACCTTTGCCTAGAGGGTCTCAGGTTCCTTGCTCAAGTCTTCCTAATCCTCAGCAAGTCTTGGAGTAACCCTTCTGCTAGCATTATTTGTTGTCTGTGTGAATAATCAGCAGTCAGCAGCAGTCAGCAGGCTTAACTAGGCTAGGAAGGCTTCCTATCATATCACTGACACCTGCACTCACAACAGTAGACCTCATTCACAGTAGCCTCTAAGCAGCCACCGAGAAAACCAGTCAAACCCAATGTGTCCTTGTCTATGGCCTTGGACAGATGGCTCAGATTGCTGCCCATCCCACCCACTTTAGTGATGGGCAGGCTCCACGGCACCAGTGAGGCACTGAAACCATAGTCCTTGCCTGGTGAGGAGCCTGGAACAAGAGGAGATGGGTGACAGCCTCAGGTGATTTGAATAGTCCTCCAACAGTGCCTTGGATAGAAAGCTGGACCAGTAAGGAGTAGGGATGTTCATTCCTAATATCAATCAGTCATTTCGATCAAGAAGCATTTATTAAGCACCAATAAATGGAGGTATCGTTGTTTGCTCTTTGTTCTCCAAGAGAACCATGACGTCAGGAAGCCGATGCCATGACTCTCAAGTGAATTGTTTAAGTGACCGAGGGTGGTGCAAAGTCACCAGCCTCACTTTCTCCTCCGAAGCCATCTGGGTCCAGTGGCAAGATACAGATCAGGATGACTGGAAGACGGCCCCCACGGCCAAATGGATGAGTGACACACACTGGAAAGAAGAATAGATATTCTTGGTCTTGGGTTTGACTAAGTCAGTTTACTAACTTAGGAAGACTAACCCATGTTAATTACTATATGACTTTCAGCAAGTCATTTAACATTTAAAGACCACAGTCTCCTTGGCCTCTTCCAGCTATAGTTTTAAGAATCTATTGTGATCAGGTGTAGGTTTTATCTCCTTCCTGAGCCTCAGTGTCCTCCCTTGTAAAAATAAAGAGGTTTGACTAGATGGTATCTGGTATCACTTACAAGTCAATCACCCCATCCCACAATTGCAGGTATCCTCTAAGTCAATGGTATCAAACTCAAATAGAAATGGGGGCCACAAATCCATATACCAGGATGCCTGTGTACCACAAAGTGACTGACTTTGAAAATGTAATGTTCTCTTTATTTTATTGTATTTTTATTTATTTTGTTAAATAATTCCCAATTACGATTTAATAGGGTTCTGGCCTACTGGGGAGTGTGGCAGGCCACATATGTGTTTGACACCTCTGCTCTAAGACCACATCCTGGGCCCTCTTCTTTTCTCTTTTGATGATTTTATCAGCTCCCCTGGGGTCAATTATCTCTATATAGACAACTCATAAATCTATACAGCCAGCCCCATTTTCTCTCCCGAATTCCAGACCTGGCTGTCCCTTAGGCATTTCAAAAATTCACCTTGTCCAAAACCACTCAGAAGTTTCCCCTCTAAAAGACCCCTCTCTTCCGGACTTTCCTCTTTCTGTTGGGGGGGGGACCAGCATTGTCCCTGCTTGACATGGCTCTCCTCATATTTAATCGGTTACAAATTCCCATCAATTCTGCCTCCCTAACATCTCTCTCCTTTCCTCCTTTTATGTAACCAGCACTCTAGTTCAGACCCTAATAGCCTGTTAATTGGATTACTGTAATCACTTCCTAATTGGTCTCCCTGCTTCTAGTTTCTAATCTCTTTAATTCATCAGCTGCACAACTGTGAAAATAATCTTCCTAAAGCATAGGTCTGACCATGTCACAGCCTTGCTCAAAAGCCCCCAGTGACTTTCAATTTCCTCTAGTGAAAAAGAACTTCTCAGGCTGACTTTGAAGGTCCTCCAAGATCTGTTTCTAACCTTCCTTTCCAACTTCAATTCATACTACTGAACTTTGTGAATTCTGCTACTTCACTTTTGTTGTGGTTGTCGAATCATTTCAGTCATGTCTGACTCTTCATGACCCCATTTGAGGTTTCCTTGGCAAAGATACTGGAGTGGTTTGCCATTTCCTCTCCAGATCATTTTATGGATGAAGAAACTGAGGTAAACAGGGTTAAGTGACTTGCCGAGGGTCACACAGTTAGTAAGTATCTGAAACCAGATTTGAACTCAGGTCATTCTGACTCCAGGCTCAAGTGCTCTATCCACTACAATCTAGCTGCCCCTTGTGAGCTCTATTCTAGCCAAAAGACCACCAGCTGTCTTTCGGACTCAGGATTCCATTTCCCACCTCCATGCATTTGCACAGGCTGTTTCCCCTGCTTAGAATGCAGGGAATACCTCCTCACCTCTCTTTGGCTTGGAATTCTTAGATTCTTTCAAGGATAAGCTCAGGGGCCACCTCCTACACAATGCCTTTCCTGATCCCCCCCTTAGTTGGCAGCACTTTCCGCTTACAGGCACTTCAGACATAATGTTGGATTAAATGGCAATGGATGGTGGTTTCTCTCCATGGTGCATGTGCTCTCTGTCTTGGGAGCTTGCAAGATAGCCATTTTGCTTCTTCCAAGTTTAAACAATGATTCACGTGGGTGTCCCATGTCATGCCTCTGTACATGCCTCAAGGAACTCATCCATCAATGACTCCAAGTGTCCCCAGGGTGCCTGGTACCGGACAGGGGTGTGGCCATGCCAACTTTGGAAATCAGAAGCCTGACCTCCAAAGGAAGTTAGAGTCTCCAGGGCCCTGTGCAAATAGCTTTATGCCACCTGGATTAAGATGTCTTTGATTTTGCCATTGCTCACATCCCCTGCAAATGAAACTCCAAAGTCACCTCAAACCAGGTGCATAGGTTAGGTCTTGCTTGTTAGCTATCCCAGCAGGGAAGGAAAGATGACTTACAGCCTCCATTGTTTAGATTCCTGGATCTCTCCAGGCTTTTGGGTAGTGGTTCTTACAGAGAGCAGTCTACAAAGAATCCCCAAGTGGGCCTCAGCAGTGTGAATACTGGTATTGTACCTGAGCCCACACGGGTTTTTTGCTTTTGTGTCTTGTTGAAAGCAGAGCCCTCCTGCCCGTTCCTTCTGCCAAGTTTGGGAATTGTCTATTGGTAGGTAGTCGGGTGGATAGAATATTGGACTTGAAGTCAGGAGGACCTTGAGTTCAAATCCTGTCCCAGACACTTACCTGACCCTGAGTAATCTCCCTTACCCTTAGTTTCCTCTTTTGTAAAATGGGGATAATAACAGCACCTAGCTCATAGGATTGTTGTAAGAATCAAATATTTTTACATATATATATATATATATATATATATATATATATGTATATATGATGTATGTATGTACATGTATCTGTATATATGTGTGTATATGTATATATACACACACATACATAGGTTATATATATATTATATATATATATATTATATATATAATATATGAGGCAGTTGGGTGGTACAGTGGATAGAGCAATGGGCTTGGAATCAAGAAGACTTATCTTCCTGGGTTCAAAGCTAGCCTCCAACATTTACTAGCTGTGTGACCCTGAGCAAGTCACTTCACCCTGTTTCCCTCAGTTTCCTCATCTGTAAAATGAGCTGGAGAAGGAAATGGCAAACCACTCCAGTTTCTTTGGCAGGAAAACCCCAAATGGGGTCATGGAGAATCAGACATGACTGAAAAGACTGAACAAGAAAAATATAATATATGGAGCAACTAGCAGGGATAGTGGATAGAGCACCAGGCCTGGAGTAAGGAAGACTGGAGATCAAGTCTAGCTTCAGGCACTTACTTGCTGTATGGCCCTGGACAAGTCACTTAACCTCTATTTGCATTAATTTCCTTATCTGTGAAATGGGAATAATAATAGCACCTACCTTCCAGGGCTGTTTTGAGGAACAAATGAAATAATAATTGTAAAGCACTTAGCACAGTCCTTGACACATATTAAGAGCTATATAAATGTTGTGGTAGTTCAGGTGTTTCAGTCATGTCTGACTTCATGACTCCAATTTGGTGTTTTCTTGGTAAAGATACTGGAATGGTTTGCCATTTCCTTCTCCGATAGAAATGTTAGCTATTAGCTATTATTAGCTATTAACTATAAAGTATTTTGCAAACCATATATAGTGGTTATTGTTATGATTTTATGTGCAAACCATATAAAGTGGTTATTTTTATGATTATTACCGTTATCATTATTTAACTAGAATAGGTAGGAAAGGGGGTCTTTGGTACCCATCAAAGGGATGGACAGTCAACATTGGCTGCTAGAAGCATGCAAAATTTTAAAATAACATTAACAATAACAACAACTACAAATCTTCCCCTTCCCCTCTGAGCCTGCCCCCCCAAAAAGCTCTGGCCCTACTGAATTACCTTGTACCACACAACTTCCGGCTCATGCTCTGGAGTTTTATAATCGTCCATGTCTGGGCAGACAATCTCCTTTCTTTTTGTGACTTCCGATTTTTCCGAATAGCGGATTTTGCTATTGTAGCACAGTCCAGATTCATTTTCTGCCACTGTCAAGGACATAGACACCTTCATGCAATAGGTTGAGTTTCTGGAAGAAGAGAGAAATGAAAAATTGGCTTTACTGGATGCTTACACCTTCATTTCTCTGATTTCTCATTCGAAAGTATTGACTTCCCCATTTAAGATTTGACCTAGGAGGGACTTCTCCCAAGGTGGCTAAACAAGAGATGGTATGTAAAGCTGAGTCTCCCCACTCCTCTCACCTACAATCAAACAATAGGTGATACACCAAAGAAAATAATCAAAACAGTAACAATAGAAAGAAGAAGAAACAACTTCCTATAAGTAAATTCTTACCCAAAACACAAGAGGTCAGATGGCTGGTCTAGCTTACCCTGCCCCAGGCCCAGGGGAAGCAAGGCTGCCAGGATACCAGACTCCCCCCCTCTCTCCTGCCTTGCCAACACTGTATAGTGGCTCTGGTGACTTGCCCAGTTCCAATAATCTGGGTAGAAAAGATCAGGGGACCTTAGATGGCCCCCCCTTTGGTGGAAACGAGGTAGCAGAGAGGTGGCCTAGAGTCAGGAAGATCCAAGGTCAAATCCAGCCTCAGACACTTACTAGCTGTGTGACTCTGAGCAAGTCACTTAACTTCAATCTGCCTCAGCTTCCTCATCTGTAAGATGAGGATACTATCATCTCCCTTCCACAGTTGTTATGAGGATCAAATGAGATAATATTTGTAAAGTGCTTAGCACAGTGCCTGGTACATTGTAAGTGCTACATAAATGTTAGCTATTATTATTAGCTATTATTGGATGGGAGAGGACTTGATCCAACCCTATTGGAAAGAGGCTGAGGGAAAGATCAGGTCTAAGACCAGCCTACTCCATTATCTCAGAAAGGCAAGAAATATGCCAATGAGAATAAAGTGACAGTAACAAACAGTAAGTAGGTGATAGAATATCATTCTCCTGTTGATATTTCAATTATTATATATGTGGCACACTGGTTGGGTAGGTATGTGGTAGAGGACAGTTAAGATGATTTGCATTACAGAAAGGAAGTTCTAAATTGAAGAAGTAGGACATTTATTTGAGGGGGAAAAAAAGGAAATTTATTTTTTAAGTGAGTAAACGATCCAGGCAAGGACAAAATATAATGAATAAACATCATGGAATGAAAGAAGGCAACTAGAAAAAAACCCTAATGAAAGAGAAATTACTATAGCCACAAAGAGATTTACTGCAATTATACATAAATATATAAATAATAAGCATACAAAAATTGCAAAAACCTTCAGAACCTCTAGAATGGTACAAAAGAGCAATAAAATCATTAAAAATATAAGGAAATTAGGAGAGAAATTAAAGCTATCAAAGAAAAAATATTAAAAAGACAAGAAAGGAGTAGAAAATCTAAAACAAACAATGAGAGTCTCTGAAAAAAAGTAAACAGTAGATTTAGAACTTGAAAACAGGAAAGTAGGAGAAAAATCCCACCCCCCTCGAAAAAAAAAAAAACTGGGAGAACACAAGAAAAAGAACTGGCCAATGAGTTTTTTATAACATGAAGGAATTAAAAAAAAATTGAATAGCAGGAAATAGTATAAGAAAATTACACCAAAGTATTAGAAATAGAGAGAAAAGTACAAACTGATAAAAAAAAACACAAGGCAGACACATGGCCAGGAAGATGGCAATAGAAGACAACAAATTATGTTCACCTCCATTCTCTTCATGGACTTTATAGACTTGGATAATATACCACTCAACTTTCATCCATCCATTTGAAGGGGCCTGCCTGCTTTAATCTAACCCTAAGTGTTTTAGAGAAAAACCTTAATTCTAAGGAAAGGAAAACTGATGACCAATGGTCCTCGTGGGGAGAAGGGGGTTCTACAGGATGGTCACTTGCTTAAAGTAACTATCAATTCAGTGTCTGCCCTGGGAAAAGGACAAGGAAGAATAGTGTCATTTAAGTAGGAACGGGACCAAACCAAAGCAAGTAGAAGTCAGTCAGGCAAGACACCACGTTCTTGTATGGTTGGGCCACATGTGGAGAGTACTGGGCTTATTTCTGGGTGCCAAATTGCAAGGAGGACATCCAGAAGCTAGAGAGTGTCTAGAGGACGCCAGCAGGATGGTGACAGGCTCTAAGTTCATACTGTGTGGGACAGAGACCACTACTCAAATTCAAAACAAAGACTTAGTTACCTTGAAAGCAGACAGGAGTTTATTGCTTTCTCATGAGAAAGGGTACCGCCCTGGTCGCGCTAATGGCACTGGCCAGGGAGGACTCGTATAAGTACAAGTTGGTTACAGAAAGCAAGGCTTATTTATACCCTAACGTGAGTTCCTCCTCCTTAACCCCCTTCCCCTTCTCCCATTGGCTGGGCTTCAGGGGGCACAATCTGTTCACGGGAATCTTCCCGGGCAACAGAGTTACCCAAGTTTTCTGGGAGACAAGAAAAGGTGGGAAGTCTTGCAGTGTAGGTTGGGGGGAGGGGTGGAGGGCCATTCTACTCCCTCTGCTACATGCTCAAAAACAGGGTCTGAGGGGGTTTTGACAAGGAGTGTGTTTCAACAATACAATTAGAAGGCCATCTACAACAGGTGCCTCCAATTTCTCTCCTCCCAGTCTCTTACTATCTGGCTTCTGACCTTCTCTCTCTCCAAATGACCAGTGATCTCCTAATTGCTGCCCTTTGTGAGAACTATTAACAAAAACTATTAACCCTTTGAGGAGGCTTCACTTCTGAGAGACCATCTCTCACAATACTATTTGACAACTGGGGGAAAGAAATGGAAATTTTTAACCTGGAAAAAAAAAAGAATTGGGTTGGGAGGTGGGGTGAGTGGAGATGATAGTTGCAGAAGAAGCAATTATCTTGTACTGTTTGACCCCAGAGGGCAGAGCTAGCAAGAATGGGTAAAAGTTGCCAAAAGGCAAATTTTGATTTGATTTAATTTAAAAGTTCCTAACAACGGGAGCTGCCCCAAAGTGAAATAAGTTGTGCCAAGAGGCAGAGGTTGACCTTCATGGGAGGTCTGTCAGCAGAGGCTAGATGACCACTTATTGACAATGAGGCCTTCTTACCCTAGAACATTCCTTCAGCCCTAGACCCCCCTTCTCCCATTGGCAAGTTCCTCCTGGAACCTGCATTTTCATTAAGAAACCGATGCATTGTTTCTGACTCTTCCTTCACTTTGCTACCATATCCCTAAGTGGGCATACCTCTTTCATCCCTGTTTTTCAGCTCCCTTTCTCCCATTAGAACTGAAAACCTTTGGGCAAGGACTCTCTTTTTTGTATCCATTTACATTTCTAACACTTAGCAGAGTACCTGACATTAAATGCTTCTTTCCTGACAAGAAGAAATACTTCTTTGGGTACAGGCTGCACTAGATGACTTTTTAATCTCCAAAATGATGTTATTCTGAAGTGAAATCCGACTGTCTTGTGCCTTGCCCCTGCTATGTCTGGTATTTGGGGTTCAGTTCTGAGAACCATATTTTCGAAGGGTGACCAGGAAGGAAGTCTTATGTACTGGTTGAGACAACTTGGAATATTTATCCTGTGCCTGCACATAGTAGGGACTTGATAAAACTTAACTGACAATGACTGAAAAGTGAAGTGTTGGGGGTGGGGCATGTATTAGTTGTGTTCAAGTATCTGAAGTACTGAACTCCAGAGGAGGGATTAGGCTTATTCTGTTTGGTTGTAAAGAAGAGAACTAGGAGAATTGGATGGAAATTACAGAGAACAGATTTTTAGCTCAGTACATAAGTAAACACTTATCTGAACCTAGAATGGGGTGTTTTGGAAGATGCGATAATTATGGCATATAGTGGTCTCTCTATATATATACACACATAGCTACAAAAGGCTTGTGAAGTACTTTACCTATAACATCTAATTTGATCTCCACAATTACATGGTGAAGTAAGTGCTATAGATGTTATTCCCATTTTACAAATGAGGAAACTGAGGCAGAGAATGATGAAGTGATTTGCTCAAGCTCACATGTCTAGTAAGATTTTTAAGTGGAATTTGAAACCAGCTCTGCCTGGTACTTTAGCCATTATACCTTCTTAAAATGCCCATTTGGTCACATTAGCTTCACTACCCAACAAATTCCAGGGGGTTCCTATTTCCCCTAGGATCAACTGAGGCCTAATCCACAATCTTCCCCTGCTTAGTGCTCTATCCTCATCTCTTTGCCCCCAGTCCATTTGCTGTACCGCACTGGTTTTCTCGAGTCACCAAAGAGTCCAAGGTCTACCTAGCTGGTGGTCATGACCACCTTAGGAGAGGGGAATGGCCAGACTGAACCATGAGGCCTGTGCTGTCAAGTCCAAGGCTGAAGCAGCTTGATAGTCTGGAGCTGAGGCTGATTTTTATGAGGTGTGTAATCTTGCCCTGGGCCAGCTCCCACTAACAATCTTGCATTATTTAGATTTTATTTTAAAAAGTGCCCCAGGCCAGTTCTATTTAAAATGTTTCCTGTAACTGGGACCTAAAAATGTTGCTTTTCTTTCATTAGATACAATTAGAGCTGTGTAAGGTTGAGGAGCTAGAAGGTCTAGTGAGCAAGATCAGGGCTTGTTTCTGCTTCTTTCTTTACACAGCTTGATGAGAACAAAATACCTCCTTGGGAACACAGGCATAATGCCATACGTTTATTCAGTGAACTTAGACTTTCTCAATGCTTTTACATCTAGTCAATTCTGAAGTCATTAGAGGGGGAGGGGACAATCTGATTTTATAGACAGAGAAACTGAGGCCCAGGAACGAGAAATAATTTTTGCAAGGTCAGGGAGTGAGTTATAGCAAAGCCAGGAGTTTTATTTATCTTTTGAAAGATAAAATTGTGACTGAAGGAAATCATGGCTTGATGAGTGGTTCTGGATTTGGCAGAGAGACAGAGCAGCCAGTAGATTTCTGGACAATCTGAATACACCACTACCACCACTAAAATATCATGCCTGTATCATATCCCGGCTACATGAACCTGACATCAACATCATGATGTACAGCTTTTGATCTGTTTCTTAAACTCTTAGACTAATTCCTCCTTCTGCACAATTGGTCTACAACAACAATATTGCTTCTATTTCTAATATCTCAACAAAAATTTGACCTCAATTTCTCCCTCTGTGGATCCTCAGTGAAGCACTTTCCATCATATTTTTCCCCCTTGAGTCTTAGATTTCCACATATGAGAATGTAATCATTTGAATATATACATATATGTGACTCTAATACGCTACCGTTTTTATCTACTGTGCTCCTTTCTGAAAAAAAAAAACTATGGCCTTCCAGGTTTACTTACTGGCCATGGGTTCTACTGGACCCAATCTCTGTGATACCTAAGAGTTCCAATGGCCCTCATATTAACATCTGACCTTTCCATCCAGAATTCACTTTTGTGAAATCTACAAACAGCTAAAAACTCAGTTTCCTCATATGTGGGAAAAAGGGCCCCACAGATCTCATGTAAGTACTCCAGTTGTATGTGTGTGTATATATACATGTGTGTATGTGTGTACAAATACACACACACACACACACACACACAACACAAGCATGTCTTTCTTCAACTCCTTAAAAAAATGCAGAAAATACCAAGGGCTCACAGTAGCACAAAAATCATCAATTGAATTCTCTTCTCTTTCTAGTAGGACCCATTTACCATACGGTCATGAAGACTTACAGAGTCAGAATGCCACTTAGCAGTTTGTATTCTCTTAAGAAAGGAAATACATTTGGGACTACTAGACAGGCCACCCTACCCACTCCCACCCCCAAGTCCTATTAGACCCACACTGTCTGAGTAATACACAATAATAAAGCGGTATGAGGTATAGATCATTTGTTTCCCCATATCATAGCATTACTCCTCAGGGATAAGTGCCTTTGCCTATAAGGTAGACTCACATTTGATTTGTATATATCTTGTGTATGGGTGTGTGCATTGTCTTTCGCAATAGAATATAAGCTTCAGTGAGGGCAGGGAATGTTTTGCTTTGGTCTTTGTGTCCCCTGGAACTTAACACAGTGCAAGGCACATAGAAAACATTTAATAGATATTGGCTGACTGATTGCAGCCGTTCCTCCATGCAATAGAAGACACATGTGTGGTGTTCTCTTAGGAAGGGGCCCAGGAAATTCTCCTTTCTTGAGGGAAGTCTGGATGCTCAAACTATTGACCTTGGAGTTACTCATGTGGTAGCCCCGATGGTTAACATTGTGTAGGAGCTTTTCCCTTCCTCTATCAAGAATAAATGGTATTGGAAAAGGAGGGAGGTACTGCAGGATGGGAGAAGGGCTGGGAAGGACAGTTAAATGTATTGCATGACAGTGGCAACATCCAAGAAGCAGCTAGGCTGCACATTCAACAGAGCTCTGGGCCTGTAAGTTAAGAAGACCTGAGTTCAAATTGAGCCTCAGACTTATACTAGCTGTGTGACTTCAAACCCTTATGTAACCCCTGCCCCAAAGCCCATTGGCATGGGATTCTTTTCTTACTGATGGCAATGGAGGCCTTGTTCTGCATTAAGGGTGGGGCAGAGTTGGCAAGAGGTGAGAGGTTCAGTGCTCAGCCAGTCCCCCCCTTTAGGGACACTCCAAGAAATAGTTTTCTTTGAGTGTCCAATTACTTCGGGGGCTCGTAGCTTCCAGGTTTGAGAGAGAAGATGGAGAGGCCAATTTCACTTCACTTACTGTGTCACTGTAAGTCACATAACCTCTGTCTGCCTCAGTTTCCTCATGTGTAAAATGGGACTAATATTAGCACCTACCTCCTAGGGTTGCTGTAAGGATCAAATGAGATAATATTTATAATAGAGCTTAGCACAATATCTGGCACATTGTAGGCACTTATATAGGCATCTATATAAATGCTAGTTATAGTAACAAAAGTAATACTTATATTAATAATAACATCTATATGATACATTAAGTTTCATAAAAGAGAGAGGCAATAAACACTTACACAGTGCCTACTATGTGCCAGGAGTTACACTAAATGCTTTATAAATGTTATCTCATTTAATCCTGACAACACCTACTGGTGCTGCTGTTAGTATGATCCAAAAAGATCTTGGAAGTCTCCAGCCTTGGGCTGAATCAAATAAGATGAAATTTAATGAATTAAATGTGAAGTCAACATGGGGTAAAAAAGTCAGCTTCTCAAATACAAGATGGAAGTGATGATTAGTCATGGGTGCTCTTGCCTCAAAAGCTAATGCAACCTTGGGTTACATTAAACAAGGAATAGATCCCCAGAAAAGAAGGAAGTGATAGCTTTGCTGTACTTTGTGCTGGTCAGAGCACATCTGAAAGACTGTATTCATTTTGGGGCAGCACAGTCAAGGAAGGACATTAATAAGCTGAAAAGCATCCAGAGGGAAATAATCAGGATGGTAAATGGTCATAGATCCATGGGATAGGGAAAGGATTCATGATATTTAGCCTTAAAAACCGAACACTCAGAAATGCTGGGCATATGGTAGCTTTGTTAATGTATTTGATGGACTGCCATGTGAAAGCGTGATTAGATTTATTCTGTGTGGCCCCAGAGGGCAGAACGAGCAGCATAAGGTAGAAATTGCAAAGAGACAAAATTTGGCTTCACATAAAAGAAATTTTCCTATGATTTTGGACTATCAAAAAGTGGAAGAGACCGCCTTTCAAGGTCATTGGTTACCAGTCATTGTAGGTCTTCAAGCACAGTTTGAAAGACCCTCTTATTAGGCGAGCTGAAGTATAGATTCTTTTTAAGGTAAGACTTGAACTATATGGCTTTGAAATGGGCCACGCCAATGTCCACATTTAAAAAGGAATGAGATGCAAAACTCTAACCAAATTACAAACATAACTTTTCTTTGATGAATGATAGCTCTAGAGTAAAAACTTAGGTAAACTTAGGAAAAATGCAAAAAGAAATTTATTTAAAAGAGGATCTGATGACCCAGGCCCTCACCACTTCCCCTTTCCTCTTTATCATTGTCAACCCAGAAAATCCCTTATGATTCAGATCTGGGAAAATAGAGATATTATATTCCATCTGCAGAAGAAAATTCTATTTCAGGAAATTGCCTCCCCCTCTCCTGAAATTTGTGGAAACTGTCACTAAAGCTCCATTAAGCTGCAATGCAATTTTGCCCATATGAGCAAAATGTGTTTTAATTGCCACGAATGTCCTTTAATCAACACATAACCTGTAAGATAAACAAACAATTAGCTTGCTTATTTGACTTTGAATAGAAGATAATTTGTGACCAATTCTTCCCAACTACTGATGGAAGAATTCAACCTTCAGTTAAGAAAAGGAGAATAATCCTTTTCCCATGTGGCTTGGGATGTGGTCACTGTGATGAGCCAGACTAAATTGCTCAACCTGAAACTGAAGTAACCCATGAAGTGAATTCGAAAATGAAGTGGGACACAAGTAAGCTACCAACTTAATTCTCCCAAGCATGCCTCTGCTGGGAAGTTAAAGGATAGAGACAGAGAAAGGCCTCAAGAGCTGGGTTGATCCTATTTTAAAGATTTATGGGAGGATGTGGACATGAATACCAGAGGAGATTACATATGGACAAGAATACTACAGGATGAAAAAGTATGGGGGTGGGGTTCACACTGTAGCAGTGAAAGAAGGGTCCACCTTGATGAGATCATCCATTCAAATAGCATCAGCATCATTATCACAGACCATAGGACAGTCGGCAAACTTCCCGATAAGTCCACAATAATTGCTGTGTCAGAAAAGTAACCAAGTTTCAGCTTGTAGGGCTCAAAATTTGCAGGGGAAATGCCAAAAAGATGGCTGAGGAGGTGGGGTGTATCTAAACCCACAATACATGTAGCACCTCAAAACAGTGTCAAAGGTGTCAGATAAAATAAATGAGCAACAACAACAAAATGAACGGAAGGAGGAAAAAAAACCTTCAAAAAAACTTTGCAGAAAAAAATAAACAAAACAAAACAAAACAAAAAAAAAACCAACCCTAAGAAACAAGTAAGGAATACATGGTCACCAAACCAATTAAGTACTACTTTGGAGTTACAGAATGGAAGGGAACTCAGAAACTCTACAATCCAACCTGCTCATTTGACAGGTGAGGTAATTAAGGCTCAAGGAAGTTATGTCACTTGTCCAAGGTCACATAAGTAGTTAATATCAAAGATTACATTTGAAGTCAAGTCCTCTGACACATGTACTATACAAGCAAGTAAAGAGAAATCTCATGAAAAAAATAAGAATGCACTAATAACTATACCTCTAAGAGAATACATACTATATATGTGTGTGTATATAAATATATATGTATATATATACACATAGATATATATAAATATATATATATATAAAGAACTTGTAGAATTGATTAGAAATATAAAGAAAAATCTGGTATATATGAGATTGAAAATAACATTGATGAAGGAAGGATTTAAGAATACATCACCAAATCATACATGTAAAGCTGAAAGGAATCTTAAAGGTCATCTAGTCTAGTACCTATATTTTACAGATTAGGAAACTGAGGTCTATGGAAGTGAAATGTTTTGCCTAAGGTCACGTAGATAATAACCAGCAGCAGTGGTCTTTAAACCCAGGTCCTCTATCTTGAGAGCTATTTCCATTATATCAAATACTCTCTGTCCTTAAGGACGGACAACATAGAAAAGATAGTGGGAAATCTCAGTTAAATAGTGGGCTTCTCTGAGGAGTGAGGTGGATCAGCCCAAATGAAAAAACAAAACAAAACAAAACAAAACAACAACTACATAGCAGCAGAAGAACAAACAAAATTAATATTGGCAAAACTGGAAGAGGATTTCAGATTTTCATATAGCAAAGCCACAGAGTTATAGGAGAAGAAAAGAAATATTACAACAGAATTTAGAGGGGTGAACAAATTTAGTAATCTCAGCTATGAATATGAATGGAATGACCTTATAAAATGAAGGATGGTACAAGAATTGACTAAAAAACAAAATTCAAGAATTTGTTATTTAGAAGAAACACAAAAAGATTCATTCAGAGTTAAGATCAGGGATCTGAGAGCTAGAAGAGAATCTCAGGAGTTCATCTAATCCATGGTTGGGGAACCTGTGGCCTGGAGGCCACATGTGGCCCTCTAGGTCCTCAGGTGTTGCCCTTTGACTGAATCCAAACTTCACAGAACGAATCCCCTTAATAAAAGGATTTGTTCTGTAAAACTTGGACTCAGTCAAAAGGCCGAAGCAGAGGACCTAGAAGGCCTCACGTGGCCTCCTGGCTGCAGGTTCCCCACCCCTGAAATCCAACCTCCTCATTTTACAGATTAGGAAACTGAGGCCCAGCGAGGTCATACATGGGCCTAAGGTTTCAAACACAATATTTTAAAAATAGATATGACATGACTAATGTGGAAATATGTTTTGCATGATTACACATGTATAACGTATATCAACTTGTTTGTCTTATTAATGAGGGGTGGAGAGAGAGGAAAGAAGAAAATTTAGAACTCAAAATTTTAAAAAACAAATGTTAAAAATTGTTTTTAAATTCAATTGGGGAGGAAATGAATATTAAATATATGTATATAAAGAAAAATTTAAAAAGAAAAAATAGATATGATAGCTATTTGGCAGTCTATGGATAATAAACTTATGAATCACACTTAGTTTTTGGCCTTGTGTGGCACTTTTACAAAAATTGCTAACATGCCAAAACATATATAACTTATAAATAAAATTAGAAGGATCAACACATTAAACTCGTTATATATAACCAAAATACAATAAAATGCTGATCAATAACATGATTAAAGTACTCAGATTTAAATGAAAGTTAAAAAAATGTAAATCTAAAAAGTAGTTGGCTAAAGAAAAAGGTATAGAAACAAATAATAGCATTAAAGAAAAGTATAAGAATATAACAATACAACAACATTTATGGCATCCATAGAAAGTAGCCCTAAGAGAAGAATTTATATCTTTAAACATTTATGTCAACTAAAAAGAAAAATAAAATCCATAAATTAGTCCTATAATTATAAAACAAAAATCAGTACAGTGACTGTGAAGTCAGTTTTTAATCTCAACAATATTTCTGCTTTAAAATTCACTCTTGCCTTTTAAAAGATTTCTTCTTTTTGTCTTCTGTTGGGATTGTTAACTTGTCAAATTTTACTTGTCAAATTATTAATTTGACAAATTAATGATTCCAAAATAAGACAAAAAGTAGAAACCTTAGAAGTTAGCTAATTTTAAAAATACCGTTGATTGGGGGAAAAAAATTCATCTTTTTAGTTCTTTTTTAAACTTCTCATTTACTGGGCAGCTAGGTGGCACTGCAGTGGATAGAAGGTGGGCCTGGAGTTAGGAAGACTCATCTTTGTGAGTTCAAATCTGGCCTCAGATGTGCTAGCTGTGTGGCCCTGGGCAAGTCACTTCACCCTGTTTACCTCAGTTTCCTAATCTGTAAAATGAGCTGGAGAAGGAAATGGCAAACCACTCTAGTCTCTGTGCCAAGAAAACTCCAAATAGGCTCACAAAGAGTCAGACAGGACCGAACAACAAAACAACCAGAAAGAATAACAAAATGAGCAAATCATAAATAAACTTTCAAGTTGAAAAAAAAATCCAGATAGGTTTACCAATAAATTTTATCAACTATATGAAGAACAAGTAACCTCGCTGCTAAATGCTGGACTTGGAGTCTGTAAGACCTAAGTTCAAATCCTTCCTCAGACACTTAGAGGTTTTGAGACTCTGGTCTAATTAGTTGCAGTTTCCCCTCCTGTAAAGTGGGGATAACAGCACTCATCTCACATATAAAACAGAGAAGGGAAACTATTGGCCATTATCACTAACAAATATTAATGAAATTGAAATAAAATATTAGTAAAGAAGCTAGATCTACCATAATTATATTTAAATTTTTTACTGTGTTAGGCCAGCTTTATACCAGGTATGCAAGGATGATTCAACATTGGGAAGATTATAAACAGAATAAATCATGTGAACAACAAACATAATAAAAACATATGCTTATTTCAAATGAGAGAGAAAAAGTCATCAATTAAATATTACATGCATTTATGTAAACACCATGAAAACATATACTAATATAAATACTCTTCCTTAACACAATAAAAAAAAATATCCATTTAAAACCAAAAGCCAGCATTATTTGTATCATACATACTAGAAGTTTCATATTAAGATCAGGAGGATGGAGAAGGGTTCTCATTGCCTCCACTTTAATATAACAAAGTACTAAAAGTTCTAGCTAGGGCAGTTGTACAAGAGTAGAAATTGAAGGAATAAGCATAGGCAAATGCTCCTAAATGCTACAAATCCTCCTAAAGAAGGGAAAATTACTTCTTTCTGCAGAGGACAAGATGCTTTATTTACAGAATCATATAAATTAAATGAAAATATTAATTGAAACAATAACTTCAGGAAAGAAGCTGTAAACAAAAGAAACCCATAAATACCATGGACTTTTTCATATATTACTAATGAAAGCCAGGAAGAAGAGATAGAGAAATTCCATTTAAAATAACTACAAAATGCGTAAAAGAATTGAGAGTTATTCTACTGAGATAGTCAGAAATTAACTATAACTATAAAACCCTTCTTACAAAGATAAAAGAAGATAAAAAGAGAGATATTTATTGTTTTTAATTGGTCCAAATCAATATTATACAAATTATAAGATCAAAAATAATTTATCCATTTAGTTCTACGCCTAAAGCATCAAGAGATTACTTTCTAGAACTGGGTACAAGAATAACAAAGTTCAGTTGGAAGCACAAAAGGCCATGAATTTCAAAGGAAATTGTGGGAAAAACAAACAAGCTAGCAATAGGAATTAAAGAGGACTAGAATTACCAGATCTGGAATTATATCAGCTAATCAGTAATCATGAAAACTATTTGGTATTGGATAAAAGAACAGAAGAGTCAATCAGTTGAACAGATACAAACAAGAAGTATAAGAAAATGAACATAGTAAACCAGCTTGACAAAACCAAGAATACAAACAATTGGAGGAAGGAAGCTAGATGGATAGATGGATGGATAGATAGACAGACAGACAGACAGAAAGACAGGCAGACAAACATGTCTTCTGTTTGTACATCACAGGCATGTCCATAAAGATCCATCCCCAAACCTACCCAGTGAGCCTGGTAACAAATGTTAAAAGAGAAAAAAGAAAATATTTTGGCAAAGCTAATCAAAGCATCAACTGCATCTAACAGTATGTACAATATTCTATACCTACAGGCAAAGAAGAAATAGTGATGGTCCATTTTCTCAACTCGTCTCCAGGAACAAGCTTGGTCTTTAAAATTACCCAGTTTTCAGCTATTTTTAGTTGTTCTTTTCATTTATAGGTATTCTGTATATCATTTACCTGGCTTTGCTTATATCACCCAGAGTTAATATACTTCTCTGAATTTTTCATATTCATCATTTCTGAGGGGACACTAAAATTATCTGATAATCATGTACCATAATTTCTGTAGGTATTTGTCAAGTAATGGGCCTAACAGATGCATGAAACAATGACTTTCCATTTCATATTGCTTAATTTTTTAAAAAGCCTAATAAATTCTATACCTTACTTTCAAAACTCTCCTGCTTATCTATGCCTGCCTGCTATCTTTTGTGAATTTAAAAAAAATTCAGCAACCTAAATTTGGGGAGCATTAATATTGCTGCCCCTCTTCTTTGACACCCCCCCACCCATTGACTGACAGAATGGGGAAAAGACATGTAAAAATTAGCATAGTCAAGCAGAATGATTCCACACTGCAGCCATGTTCAATAATGTAGGCCTCTGCATCTTGTAGTCTGCATTTCTCTGTCAGGAAAGGGTAACATGACTCAACATATTCATCACAAACCCTTTTGAGACATGGTTAATCATTGCTTTGATCAGAGTTTTTAAGACTTTCAAAGGTGGTTTTTTTCTTCACAATGCTACTTTCCATGTATAAACTGTTTTCTTGGTTCATACCAATTCACTCTGGGTCAATTCATACTAGCGAGGATTCTCTGAAATTGTCTTTTATCATTTCTTAAGCCAGAACAACATTCCACTACATTCAGAGACCACAGTTTCTTCAGCTCTTCTCTAATTGTTGAAGAGGCCATCTAAGGCACTCAGCTTCCATTTTTTCCTTTTCTTCATTTACTCCCTTTTAGTCTCCTGGTTGAGATGAAGAAGGTCGCTTTTACTGTGTCAATGTATTCCTTGGTTTTATCCTTCCTCTTAATCCGACATTCTCTCAGAAACTTGTAGCTAAGTTTGGTGTATTTCTATACTAAATTCACGTGCTTGTGTATGTGTGTGTGTATGTGTGTGTGTGTGAGAGAGAGAGAGAGAGAGAGAGAGAGAGAGAGAGAGAGAGAGAGAGAGAGAGAGAGATGGAGAGAGAGAGAGAATGAGAATGAGAATTTAACCCTTTAAAACAAATTCAGGCAAGAGTCAGTTTCCTCTGCTGTCCCCTTTATTCTCCCCATCTTCAGTGTATATTCTTGATTTTCTTCCAATTATGAAAAACAGCAAGTTCCACCCTTTTCTTCCTCCTTTTTATATTATCATATTCCTCCTTTCACTCTCCCCTTCTCTTTCGCTTTCTCAAACCTTCAGAACAGAACCAATCTACCCCCAGGACTTCTGCTTTCTTATTTAACTCCTTCAATACACTTTGAAGACGTTAAGCTCCTAAAGGAACACATTTCTTCTCCTTCTATTAAAATGTTAGCATGAAATCATACAGCTCCCTCCAACTGCTCACATCAAAATTTCCTCTGGGTTCTAGTGTTCAGATTTCAAAGTCCCTATTCATCTCTGTCCTTTTTATCAGCAATGCTTGAAAACCCTCTATTCCATTGAGAATTTTTTCCCTACAGGAATATATTTAGTTTTGAAGGACAAATTATTCTTGGTCATAAGCCTATATCTTTTGCCTTTCAGAATATTATAATCCAAGGTCTCCTTTTATTTTCAGTCAAAACTGGCAGGTCTATTGTGATCTTGACCGTAGTTCCTTGGTACCTGAATTACTTCTTTCTGGATACTTTCAGTATTTGTTTTATTCTTTCTGGATTTTGCCGATGATATTTTTGGGACATACCTTTTGGGGTTCCTTTCAGAAGTCGAATGGTGTAGTCTTTCTATCTTTACTTTGCCCTCTGCTTCATAGAGATCAGGGCAATTTTCATTTAGGATTCCTTGACATATACTGTCGGGGTTCTTTTCTTCCTAATTGTGGTTTTCAGGGAGTCCAGGGAGTCTTAAATTATCTCCCTTTGACCTGTTTTACAAACCAGTTGCTTTTGACATCAGACATCTTACATTTTTTTCTATTTTTTTTTAAATTCTGAATTTTGTTATCTACTATTTCTTACTGTCTCATGGAGTCATGATTTCTGTTTAGACACTTTTTTGTTGTTGTTTTGGCTAGGCAATGGGGTTAAGTGACTTGCCCAGGGTCACACAGCTAGTAAGTGTTATGTGTCTGATGCCGGATTTGAACTCAGGTTCTCCTGAATCCAGGGCTGGTGCTCTATCCACTGCACCACCTAGCTGCCCCTTAGACACTCTTAGTTCTAAGGGAGACCATTTCTTGGGTAAGTTTTAGCATTTTCTTTTCTAAGCTATTCAATTTCTCTCCAATTCTCACCTCAAGAACATTTATTTCATTTTTAATCCCTTGTTTCATTTTTTCTATATATTTATATAGTCCTTGTGGAAAATTCATTTTTCCCCTTTAAGTCTCTGCTTTCAATTGTTATGGAGTTAAATTGCAATAATTTTTATACTGGCCAGTGTTTGCTTTGATTTACTCATGTCTCCAGATTTATTTCCCAAATTGAGGCTTTGAGTCAGAGATAGGCTCTGACCCCAGTTATACATTTGGATGACATCCTAAGTCTCCTAGATTCCTGTGCTAACCTGCATCTCCCAGGATTATTATCCCCTTTCCCACCCTGATCTGGGAGGTTCAGAGCAATGGATCTTCAGGGATCTCTGGAGTCTCAGGATAGAGTGTTAGAGACCTTAGAACCAGTGGGCTTGTTCAGGTCTGAGCACTGTAGTATCACACTAAGAGGCACGAGGTTGACCATGGCAGCTACACAGGTTTCCAAGATTCTCTCATGCAGATTTCTAAATACTCTAGGACTTTGTCAGGGAAGCCCTCTGCTTTTACTGCATCTGAACACTGATTTGATTTCTGCATGTGTCCCATCTCTGGTCATACTGGCTATAGCTTTGTTTAAGGGACTCCCTTCCCTATTGCCCCAAGGCTTCTGGCTAACTTTTCATGTTCTCCTAGGGTAGAAGCTGTTACTTCCTATAGGTTCTCATTGGATTTTTTCAATTATTATTTGGTCTGGTTAGAACAACAGGGTTTTGATGAATTGGAAGAAGGAGAGCTGAGGAGCCTATGTCTTGGTCAGGCATTCATCTTAACAGGAATTCTCCTCAACAGTTATTAAAGGAAGAAATGCAAACTACCCACAATCATATGGAAAATACTTTAATTTACTTAGAAATGCACGTTGAAACTACTCTGAGGTTTTAACTCATATCCAGAAAATTGCAATCGATAGCAAAAGACAGAAAGGCCAATGCTGGGGGTAGGGAAGCTAAATCATTCTTGTTGAAGCTTTGAATTGGCTCAACCATTTTGGAAAACAAGGTGAGAAAAGTTACTAACCTATTCATACCCTCTTATCCAATGATCTGTTCATTAAGCATATTTTTGGAGTAAAGAAAACAGAACCCAGGGAGCAATGTACATAATGATGAAAATGAAAATCACACTATCTCATGTAGTTATATCAGAATTTGTATTAAATGTAATGACTCATCTTGACTCCAGAGGAACTATGATGAAAAGCACTTCCTTATTCTTGATAGAGGGGCGGTGGACCATGAGCATGAAATGTCACATATACTGTCCAATATAGTTTCTGGGACAATTTGTTTTGATGAACTGTTTTTTCTTTGTTACAAGGAAAGTGTTGGGAGAAGGGGAATGAGGAATTGGAAAAAAAAACCATGATATAAAAAATTCAAATTGTAGAAAAAATGTTAAAACATATATAGACCTTTATGTAGAACAAAAATTAAAATAAAACAAAACAATATGCACAACTACAACAACTATATAAATGAAGACCACTTAAGTAGCAAAAGAACTCAGATCAAAGTTATTGGACAATATTGGTCATAACTGATCAAACAAGTGCCTAACCTTTCTGTTAACAAACAGCCAATGACTACAGTATCAAGTTGCATTATTCTCCATCACAGTCTTTTATTTGCTTAAGTATTTTCAAGATCTCTGCATTTGTACTGATTCAGTTGTGAATATATTATCATTTAAGATGTGCTGAAATAAAATATTATCAAAACTTAAAACAAAAATATTTCCTCTGGAAAGCTGTGATAAGACCATTCTCCACCAGGGTTCCTCCCTCTCCCAAAATACTGGTTAGTCTAATTTTTCCCCAAAAGGCGACAAAGCTGGCCCCTCACCAGGACTTGATTGGCCCAAGGGTCTAAGGCTCCAGCTATATCTTCCTTGAAGCAACTTCCAGTTAGCCTCTGACCATAGTGACATGGCATCCTGGTCACTTAAGGCCATAGAAAGGGCTTACCTATGTGGAGTTGGGGCCTTTCAGACATGGTGGATATCCCAAGACCATCTAAGTCATCACACCTTGCTCTGCTGACCATATGATGGCAGCTAGGTGGTATAGTGGCTAGAGTGCTGGACCTGGAGTCAGGAAAGCCCAAGTTCAAATCTTGCCTCAGACCCTTACTACCTGTGTGATCCTGGAAAAGTCACAAATTCTTTGAGCCTCAGTTTTCTCACCTATAAAATGGGACTAATAATATCACCTATGTCACAGCATTGTTTTAAGGATCAAAGGAGATTTTATATATATATATATCTATATATATAGATATATATATATGTATACACAGAGAGAGAGAGAGAGAGAGAGAGAGAGAGAGAGAGAGAGCATTTTGCAAGCCTTAAAGTGCTATATCAACACGGAGGAGGAGATGTATCTACCCAAGCTAAGTCCAGGCATATCCTTGTTGAATATCCTTTTTAGGCTCTGGCTAAATAAACTTCCTTTTGTTGGCTGTGGAATGACCAGCAAGTATCTCACATTATTACAATATCAAACATAAACAGGATACCAGCCTAAGTCAGGACCACCCTTAACAGAAGCCTATGTGATAGCCCTCTCTCCCTATGACCACTCTTTTTACTGAAGGCTTTAGAGCAGGAAAATGCACTGTGCTTTAGGAAAGTCACTTTAGCAGTTGAGTGGAAGATGGATTGGCGAGGGGAGAGGTTGGAAGTAGAGAGATCAAGAAAGCCAGGCCAATGGAGTAGGCTAGAGGTGATGAGGGTCTGAACTAGGGCTGTGGCTCTGTGAGAGGAAAAAGGGACATAGAGGAGAGAGGCTTCCAAAAAACAGAATCCATAGAACTAGGCAACTGATCCAGGAGGGAGAGTGTATTAAACAATGGGCGACTGAGGAAGGCTTGTAGAAGACACATGAGCAGAGCGTTGAAGGAAGCTAAGAGTTCCAAAAGGCAGTAATGAGGAAAAAGGGCAGGGAAGGAATAGGGCACAAGGGTTGGGAGTGGGGAAAGGGGAGATAGACTTTGCAAAGATATAGAGGCATTGTGGTACAGGGGAAATTTGCAATTTACTAGATTTACAATCACAGGATCTGGGTTCAAATCCAGACTCTGTGCCTAACTACTTATGTGCCTGTAAGTAAATCACAGTACTTCTCTGGGCCTCTTTTCCATATAGCAAATTGAGGGGTTAGGATTAGATAAGCTCAAAGATAGCTATATGATCCTATAATCTATGAATGCTGGGGTTAAGCATTCCGGAAGAATCCAAGGTGTCGCCACTTTTTTCCTCATCTTGAGTTGTCCCAGCTCCATCTCTGAGTGCTCTATCCAACGGCTTTCCCATTTCTCTGATAATAAATCTTTATTTCCCATCAATCTCACTATAACTCTCTCAGAACCTGGATTGGACTGTCACCAAGGATGTTTGGGCAGCTTGCCCTGTGGCCTACAGGGTAGTGAGCACTCTTGCAAGGGGGGAAGCGAAGGGAAAAAAAGGAGGAGGAGAGAGATAGAACCTGCTGCTCCCTCTTTCTACCTTACAGCATCACCAATCTTTCCAAAGCCACCCCTTGGCACCTCCTTCTTGGCATCACAGGAACCCGCTCAGCATTCTGGGCAGAAATTGCAGATAACTTACTTCTTATGCAAAATTTGCCCTTGACAAGACCTTTCCACTGAGGGAAATGAATAAAGAACACAAGCTGAGAGGGAAAGAGAATTTTAAAAGCGAGCCGGGGCAGTGGACCTTTAGGCCTCTGAGACTTGCCACCTTCTTGGGCCATGTCTGAATGCCTAAACTATTCCTTTTTTTCTCTGACATAAAACCCTTAGGGAAGAAATATTGTCTTTTTCAATGTCTTTCACAGAACTGAGTATAGTGCCCATGTAATAAATAATGAATACCCTGATTTTTCAGGAGGGAGGGCAAAGGAGAGAAGCAACTTGCTTTCTCTCCTTCCTTCGGCTTAAATTCAGGAAAACCATTTTCAGTGAGTCCACAGGCTCAGTAGGAACCTTGAATGGTAGCCTAGAGAAGGGGACGGGGCGATATGCCCAAAGAGGAAAGGCAAGACAAATGCTGTATTTATCTCACAGACAGGTACATGAGGTTTGCTTCGTAGATCACAGGAATTCTTATGGATTCTTATGGATATCTTATGGATGAATTCTGTGAACTTGTTTAAAAAAATACTTTGATAACTGGATTTGAATATAGTTGATTTTCTTTGTAACCCTATGTATTTTATGTAATACACCTAAAGACATTATTCCAAGAAAGGGACCATAGGCTTCACTAGACTGCCAAAGGGGTTCAAGACAAAAAAAAAATAAGTTATCCCTGGCCTCAGGGAAGCTAGGTGGTGCCCTAGTGGATAGAGCACCAGCCCTGGAGTCAGGAGAACCCCAGTTCAAATCTGACCTCAGACACTTACTAAGTGAGTGACCCTGGGCAAGTCATTTAAACCAGATTGCCAAAAAAACCCAAAACAAAACAAAACAAAAAAAAAAAACCAAAAATGAATCCTTGGCCTAGATGGTCATTAAGCCCCACACTGGGGCAGCTAGGTGGTGCTGTGAATAGAGTGCTATACTTGCAGTCCAGTAGATCTGAATAGGAATCCTACCTCAGATACTTAATAGCAATGTAATCCTGGGCAAGACATTTAACCTCCCTCAGGTTCAATTTAGAAACCTGTTAAGTGGAGATAGTAACAGCATCCACTTCACAGGTTTGTTGCAAAGATCAAATGAGAAGACATTTGTAAAGTGCTCTGCAAACCTTAAAGAGCTATATATGCTGCTGTCATCATCATCATCATCATCATGATGTCTGTGATCCTATGACTAGGTGCTTCAAACAGTTTTCTCTCCTGAGATAAGTTTTACCTAGTCAAATTATTATTATTAGGCAACAGTGTCTCCAGAATCCATGTAGTTGTGACTCATACAGCAGAACAGTCTCTCAAGAATCAGACTTGTCAAGCACCCAAAAGATAATGGAGAGAAATGTGGTGGGAGTAAAGCATCTGTAACATGCTACCAGTGATGAGCTCCATGTTAAAAGCAGTGGCAAAGATATCATCCAGGAAATGTGCCATTGGGAAAGGAAGTGGGCCAGCCCAAATACTCCACTGGGCCCCCAGGGATGTTGGGAGACCAGGAAGAAGGTAGGTCTTCAGCACATTGGACAGAGTCTTCATAAAAGATTTAGGGAAGGACATAGATAAGAATCACCAGGGAGAAAGCCCAGGATGGCCTTTGATAGTGCCTGTGGAAGGAATGCCAGTATCAATGAGCTCAAGGAGCGGTTAAAGTATCTACTTAAGTAACAAGAGTGATGATAACAATGCCAATGGCATTTTGACACAACCCTTTACATTTTGTATCCCTATGAGAAAGGGAGTGTATGGGTAATCATTCTCATTTTAGACCAAAAGAATCTGAGGCTCAGAGAGGTCAAATGATTTATCAACGTTATACAGCAAGTAAGTAGTGCAGCCAGGAACTGAAGCCAATGCTTTGGCCTCCAATTCCAGTGCCCCTTCTATTATACCAGGCACTCTGATGCCAGATGGCTTTTTCTTAATACAAGCAGAAACGCTGTTCTTCTCAGGATAAATACTTAAGGGGATTTGGGTAGCACACACACATATCTCCATGGTTTCATTGGCTATGCTCATCTTCAAGTTGTTTCTTTTCAAAAGTCCAAAAAAGATAATTAAAAAAATGAATTCACACACCAAAAAAGGGGGAAATGAATTTACCTTCCCCGGCCACATGTTCTTACTGGCTCAGTCTGGTTCTGAGCAGCTGTTCCCTGGGCACGGAAGGTGTCTCGATGCTTCTACCCAGCATTTGGGCCAGATGCAAGGTTAGGGACATTGGCAGGATTTCTCCATCACTGTTCCTGATAGTCCCTCCATGGGCCTTAGCATCTTGAAACTCTCCACTGACTCTTGACCTTGACCTTGCTTTCAATGTTCTGCCCACAGACTGAGCTATTCTCTGAGGAGAAAGTCCTGCCTGCCGATCTCGATCTCTAAAATAACTTCAAATGCAAATGGCTTCAATTGTGAGCAAAGATTCATGGCCTTTGGGGGTGAGGGTCTAGAAAGACTCAGTTCTTTCCATTGCCAGGACTTAAGGCTAATCAATGCAAATGCTGACACAATATTGACAAAACCAAAGAAAGCTCACACTGCTTGATAGGGATTAGATCAGAAGGATCCCTTCCATGGGCCAAGAAAAACCCGTAGAAGGAGTTGGGATTTTTAACTTTTAAAGATGGCTAAAATGTATGTTACTGTCCATTAGTACATTTGTCCTCTAGTTGAAGGGGATGCTCTGAGCTTATTATCTAAACAACAACATCAAACACTGTTTAAAAACCTTGTTTGCTAGCAACATTCTGGAAGTCAATGTGGAAAGTCATGAGTAGGTGCTAGAAGGGTGCCATGAGCAAAAAAGTCCAAATGCCTGAGAGTTGAGGTGCTTTGTAACTCAATAGGAAGGGTGACAGATTTGGAGGGAGAAATCTTAGGCAAGTCACTTGATCTTTCTGGGCCTCAGTTTCCCCATATATAAAACGAGGAGGTTGGACTAGTTAGCCTCTGAGCTCCCTTCTAGTTCTAGATCTATGAAATTAAGTGAACTTGGGCAAGCTATTTAACTTTTCTGGGCCTTAGTTTCCTCCTTTGTAAAATGAAAGGGTTGAACTAGATGGTATCTGATGGCCACATCAGCTCCAGAGCCATGATCCCAGGATCTTATGACTGTGGCAAACACTTCTTTTATTTCAGGCACTCTAGCAATGAAAGTAATAAGTTCCTGCCTATTTAGAACAATTCGAGCTTCCCGTGAATGTTTCCTTGAGGATGCCAAGTTGGACATGGCTGTGACACCTTGTCCTTCTTCTTCCTCACTTGACATTTTATAGCCACACTAAATGGGTCCCACATACTCCTCTCTGGTTTCTTTGTGCTTTAGGTCTTAAGGTTGCCCTTGCATTTTTGGGGGGGAACTAAGTGGTGCAGTGGATAGAGTACCGGCACTGGAGTAAAGAGGACCTGAACTCAAATCTGACCTCAGACAGGCACTTGACACTTACTAGCTATGTGACCCTGGGGAAGTCACTTAACCCCTATTGCCTTGCTAAAAAAAAGACTGCCCTTCCATTTTCCCCATTTGTCCCATTTAGCATGGTCTGTTCCTATTAATACTCCTCATTCTGTTTAGCTTAGTTATGGTTTGACTGTGTGTAGAAATCTGCCTGTTCTCTTCCATTTGGTGATTCCAACCTACCCTTGTTCTGCTGGAGCTCCAGTTGACCAAGTCATCAACCTACTGAATTATAGTAGGTACTCAATGGGGGGGGGGGGTATTCTGCTACCACTATTATATGTAATTCAGACTTTACCAACATCAGTGTTTTGATATGAAACATCACTTATAAGTTCATGGACTTAGAACAAGAAGGGACCTTACAGGAAGAAACTAAAGCCAGAAAAAGTTAGATCACCTGGCCAAGGTGGCACAGGTAGCAATTATAAGGGTAAGGATTTGAACACAGGTTTTTTTTTTTTTTTGAACTCCAATGATTCTATTGTACCATTGGTGGTTGTCCTTCATTCTTGAAGAGGACCAAAATGACATCACTATGTTGGAGTCAAGTTACAATGTGTCCAACTTTGGCTGATTGGACCAATATGAGATCGGGATGTTCTCCCAAAAGTTAGGCACAGATAGTCCATGTGAACATTTGGGGTGGATTTGGTACCATGTAGTGAAATTAATTCTTAGGAAATTTAACCAAATGTTCTAGGTACTTGATTATATTGAGACTGGCACTGCATTCATGATACCTACCTTGGCATTGTTCTCAAATGGTTGATTTGGGTTAAGGTTAGTCCTGTCTCACTAACCACTTTGTAACCTCCTTGAGGGTGGCAACTATGTAGTAGAATTCTCTAGTAGTATCCCTTAAAGTTCTTAATTCAGTGCTGAAAATTGGCTTATAGGATTTAGAGCTAGAAGGAATTATTCTCCATGCATACTTGACATTAAATGAGTTAATCAGTATTGGATTAAAGTATCTGTTTTTTCTGGTGACTGTCTAATACATAGAATAGTCACTGCCTTATTTACACCACCTGTGTAACAGAAGACCCATGCCATTATAATGAATTGTGACAGTAGGTACCTCTAATTGGGCCACTGCAATTCTTATGAGTCAATTAACAGTTCTGGGGTTGAGTCATTGCTCTGTATAGGGACCACATGTGACGCAGGAGTCTCAAATGACTCCAGAGCATTCTGTCTAGCAAGTGGCTTGATATGGAACCCCTCCACCCCTAGCCTTACTTACTCAGTGACAAACTCAGGACACCTTGCTATGAGATGGCATTAACATCACTGAAATCACAAAGCATGGACCTCTTCTGGGCATCACATCAACTTTGCTGAGGATAGTACTATCTCTACAAAACATACTATTTCTGCTCTCTAATGGACATTTCTCCTGGGCTTGTATTCGCTGAGCTGCTCTCTGCTAGCATATACTGGTTTTCAAGCCTCTTTTGAGCTCTCTGCTGCTCTCTGCTACCATCTGCCGAGATGTAGAAATCAGTCATCCTCTCCTTTGCAAGGGAGGGGATGGGGCTAAGGCTCTTTTAGTGTTTCACAGAATGAGGGATTAGACTGAACGAAGCAGCCAACAAAAGGTATTCTTTTGATGGCCTTTTTCCTAGTTCTGACTTGGAGTTAGACAATTCCTTTTAATTACAACTAAATCTCTGAATATCAGTCAGTATCCCTAATACTCTATTTAGAGGACACTATGCAACTAAAACCCCACAGATTCTGTGGGGAAGCCAAGGGATCCCTCCACTTCCCATATGCACCAAGATTTGGCACCTAAATAAATCCCAAGGCAAGCAAGAAAGCGCTAGGGAACATGGGTTGGACTCTTGGCATCCTCCCTTCTTCAACAGTTCTGCCTTTAAGATACATGCCTGCTAGCAACAAAAAATCCAAATTCTGCACTACGTTCTGTCCAACAGGAACCTTCTCGGTCTCTCTTTGATGACAGATTAAGCCTAATATGAAAATCACGAAAATGGGCCCAGGGCTACAGATGGACACGATACAACACAAATCAGGTTAATGGTAACTGACATTTTGAAAGTACATTACACAGTTGGAAAGGACTTCTGCATGTGTGTGTTTATAATGTGTTTTTCCCTCAGTGATCCTCTTAAAAGCCCTGGGTACTATTATTATCCTTATTTTCCAGTTAAGAAAACCGAGGCAGACAATGATTAAGTGACTTGCCCAGGATCACACAGCTAGTAAGTGTCTAAGGATATTGTGATTACAGGTCTAGTGCCCTGTTCCACCTAGCTGCCTACACATGTATGAATAATTAAAGCAGGTCATTCAAGATGAAAAGTAATCCCTTTTTCTCTCCATTATGCTTCTGGATAAAATTCTGTTAATGTTCAGATGTGACTGGGGACATTTTAAAGCGTAGACATTTTCGCTCTCTAAAGAAACAGATTAAACCACGTGAGGTCAAGCAAAGCTGTACATTAAGCTTCTGAGAGCTTACTGAAGAACTGAAGCTACTGATGTTTCTCTCAGACCATTTGTAATGGTTATTCATCATGGTCAATCTGTTAATTCTCCCAAAGAAGGTGATCTTGCTGAGTAACCACAGAATCCAAGCATCTGCTTTTCCCTGTGCCCCTCCCCCCATTTCCTTATTCAAGTCAAGATTTGATGGTTGTTAGTATGGCTAACCTCTTTCATTTCTATCATCCCACTATAACAAGCTTATCCTCCCTTTTCAATGAAATGAATGCAAATCAGTGTTACTACTGCCTTTGCTATTCACTCTCCTTAAAGTTTGTAAATGATAAGAGCCAGGGCATATCTGATCTGGGAAACTGGAAAAAAAAAACTATCTATTCAAGTTCAGAAGGTATTTTCTGCATAAGTGCTACATGCTAATGAAATGAAGCACTCCTGCCCAGGACTGAAAAGAGGGGAAAGGATAACTGGCAATATTGCATTTTAACCTGGGCAGGGGAGGGGGAGGATGGTGTTCCGGTCAGAAAAGACTAGCTGGCATTTTTCCAGCACTGCAAAATTTCTCCACCAGACAATAAATGTTTATAGCATGCCTACTATGTGCTAGGCACTGTGCTGAGCACCAGGGACACAAAACCAAAAATAAAACAAGCAGCTTACAGTCCACTGAGGGGAATGACATTAATCAATCAAGAAGCATATATTAATAAGTACCTCCTCTGTGGCAGAAGCTGCTAAATGGTGAGTATACAAAGACAAAAGTAGAATACCCCTTGCCCTCAAAGAGTTTACATTCTAATGGTTGTAGGTAACATAAACACAGTACATATGTATCATATACATATGTGTGCCAAATGTAATGAATATGAGGCATTCATATGGTGATGTATATATATATATATAAAATGAATATTATATATTATATATAATGAATTTTATATATGTGTGTATATACACACACATGTGTCACTTTACTATCTGAAATTCATTTTATATATATATGTATATATAAAACCTTACTACCTGAAATTCATTCATACATATTATATATGCATAATATATTATATATTATATTATGCATAATATATTATATATGCATGATATAATATATTATATATTATATTATGCATAATATAATATATTATATATTATATATGTATAATATAATATATTATATATATATGTATAAATGAATTTCAGGTAGTAAGGTGATATAAATCATACCTTAAGTAATTACTATGCACTAGGTACAGTGCTAAGCATTAGGAATAAAAATACAAGTAAAAAGAAAGGCAATCTCTACCCTCAAGGGGCTTATGTTGTAACAGTAGAAGACAAGAGATAAAAGGGAGATAATAAACAGAGGGGAAGAAAGGATCTAGCTGAAGAACAAGGTTGAAAAGTCTGGGGAGAATCAGGAACAGAGCTGGGAGACAAGTGAGGTGAGCTGTGGCTGTCTCAGGCCCTTCCTCAAGTAGAGGTTTTGGGTCAGAAGTCATCAGTGGGAACAAGGGGTGGGACACAGGGTTCCAGGTGTCTCCAGGGTGATAAGGTAGCCAGAGAGAAGAGGAAAAATCCGGAATGTCAAGAGCAGAGTAGGAAGAGAAAGGAGTTATGGTTGGGGCCTTCCTCAAATGAAGGCTCCAGTCAGGAATTCAGTAAGTGGAGGAGGGAGTCAGCACAGGTGGAAGGAGGCCCTAGCAGCCAAGGCAATCAGGAAAGGTCCCATGTAGCAATGGGGGCCTGAGCTGAGCCTTAAAGGACACCAGGGAATCTGAGAGGCAGAGGTGAACAGGGGATGCATTCCAAGCTTGGGGGACATTCCAAAGGCTACAAGTGGGAGATGGAGTGCTAAAGCAACTCTGTGAGCTTGGAAGGATAAGGATAATCACCCCCCACTTGATATATAGAAAGTTTGAGTCTCAGAAAGGATAAGGACTTAACCCAACTCATACAAGGTTAGAAACATGGATACCAATCCCGGCTTTCTGAGTCCACTGACTTCCATTGACCAATAAGAAAACATTGCTACTCTTGGCACAGTAGATGAAGAGCTGGCCTCACAGTTAGAAAGGCCCGAGGTCAAGGCTTGCCTTTGACATATGCTAGACTCTGGGCAAGGCACCTTAGTCCCTCAGCACCCTCTCTGAGATGATAAATTGTAGAGTATTCACCAATCTGTGCAGCTAGAGGGAGTTTTCTCATCAGCAAGACAACTTTGTAAGTGAGAAAACCTTCTAGACCAAAGAAATCACAGGTATAGTAATACAAACAAACAAATGAAAGACAACGCCAGTACCTATAGATCTATGGAGCAGAATCTTGAAGGGCTCCAAGGACAGTTAAATCTATAAGATCCAGACTCAAGAAGAATAGAAATAACCTATCTATTCTCCTGTCAGCTACCTCCAGGGCAACTAACTCTTCACTTAACTTTTCAAAGATCAATAGAAAAGTGAAATTAAATCCTATCAAATACAGTATGTACTGGCCGAGAAAACTTCCGAGTAACAATGAGGGAGGCATTAAGCACATTTCCAAGTACGGGAAGCAGATGAGGCAGATAATTTTCTTTCATGACAGGAGGGAACACTCACTTGCCACACAGAGGTCAGAGCAAAGTGGTGGGTCTCTTGGCTCACAGGCAGAATGAGACAGGCTGGGTCCAAGAGCAGAAAAGGATGATGGCCCTAATAAAACTATCAACATATCAGCACATTGTCACGGGCTGATACAAATGCAGAGGCTACTTAGAACTTGACCTAACCAGGAGAAGAAATAAAACAATAAAATATTGAGGAGCAAGGCTCTGAGAACCTCCATAAAGGATGAGAAAAGACAACTAAACTTGTTTGTATTTGGGCAGGGAGGGCTGGTATAATTCATTCTGTTCATCTCAGGTGGAGGTAGAATGGGGAATTATTTTATATGGGTCAAAAATTGAAGTGAAACTCAATTGGGTATGTAAATCTATCTTACTCTACAGGAAAATGGGGGGAAGGGGATAAGAGAGGAGGGGAATGATAAAAGGGAGGGCAGATCGTGGGAGGGTGAAATCAGAAGCAAACACTTTTGAGGAGGGGCAGGGTCAAAGGAGAGAATAGAATAAATGGGGGAAGGAATAGGATAAAGGGAATTATCATTAGTTTTTCTTCGCATGACTACCCACGTATAACCTGTATCGAGTTGCTTGCCTTCTCAAGGGGGGTGGGTGGGCAGGGAGGAAGGGAGTGAATTTAGACCCCAAAGTTTTAAAAACAAATGTTAAAAACTGTTTTTACATGCAACTGAGAAATAAGACTTACAGGCAATGGGGTATAGAAATCTATCCTGCCCTACAGGAAAATAGAAGAGGAAGAGGATGAGAAGGGGGAAGGTGATAGAAAGGAGGCCAGATCAGGGGAAAAAGTAATCAGAACGCATGCTGTCTTGTGGTGGGGGGAGGGGAGAGATGGAGAGAAAATTTGGAACTTAAAATGTTGTGGAAGTGAAGGTTGAAAACTAAAAATAAATAAATTAATTAAAAAATTGAAATGAGGTGAGAGCAGTGTGGGGAACAGAAAGAAGAGACCAGAAGGAGGCATTGCAAGGCATGGTGTGGCATTGGGGTGCACAGAGGATGGTCATTCTGCAGTCGAGGCTCTCTTCCCTTGCCCTCTGGGATGAGGCAGCTCTGCTCCCTTACCATCTCCCAGGGTTCCCATATACCCTTCCCATCTGTGGGTATACAGGTCAGGGAGATATGAAGCAAAGTAACAGGTCTCCATTTTAACCTTGGTAATCACACTTCACCAGCACCCTCTACTCCAATGACTGAAGGATGGAGAAATAAGCTCCAAAATCCCCATTTAAGGAGGGACCCAACACAGCCATATCCTCTTTTCCCACCTGGCTACACTTAATCTGGACTTCTTTGAAGGACTCCACTATACCCTAGGTCTGGGTACCTTCTCCTCTTACTCTCTCAGCTTCCTTTTGTGTACTTACTTTCCCCATTAGATTGTAAGCTGCTTGAGGGCAGGGACTGTCCTTTTTTTTTTTTTTTTTTTTTTTTGTATCCCCAGCACTTAGCCCAGGGCCTGGTCTAATATCTCATAGGTGCTTGATAAATGTTTATCGATTGACTGACAGATGGACAAAGTAGGACCAGCCCCTCAGAAGTCAAAGGCACTGGGGAGAAATTCCCACCTACCTTATAACCCTAAGGTCAAGAGCTAACAGTTTAAATGAACAATTCTAATTCTTTTCTGAGAATGAACAGTGCTATCTGTACAAGAACTGATGTCTACAGATCCGATGTAACACATATAACCATTTTCTCCGATGCCAAAGAATGTCATTTATTCATCTGTCATAATCCACGGCACAGTGAGTCCTGCCGTCTTCCAAGCTGCTTCTAGGTTCATAAGATGCTAGCTCTAGAGGGACAGTCTAGAACACTCCCCTCATTTCACAGAGGAGGAAACCGAGGCACTCTCCAAATTCAAGGCTCTTTCCATCCTATTGAACTCTCCAACTGCTGCCCTTAGCATGAATCCCCTTTGCAAGTGGATAGCCATGTAATGTTTAGCTACCTCCCAGGACTCACTTCCACTTCACCTCACTCCAACCAGGGCAGCCCATTCCACTGATGGATAGCTCAAACTGTTTAGGAATTTCCTTCTTAAATGAAGGTAGAATTAGCTCCCCTTTAATATCATTCCATTGCTCCCAATCCTGCCTTCTAGGGCCATGGAGAACAAGACGGTCCTTAGTGCAATTTTCCACCAACACTATCAGAATGAAAAAAAGGGTCAAATGTTAAGGGTCATGCCTTCTTCTTCCACAGTAATCTTGAACATTTCTGCTTGCAGATGGCAGCAGCAGCAGCAACTACTGTGAAGCTCTCCTTCGAAGGTACCATGAGACACAGACAGATCTTTGTAGGCTCTCAGTGGGGAGCAATGAAAGCGTTTCCTTGGCTCTGTGCATGAATCACCTTGGGAGTTCACACACTGTCACCTGGGCTATCTGCACATGACATGAATCCATGAATTTTTAGGACCAGGACTGAGATTTCATCAATTTAGGGGAGTTACAATGTGGAAACTTTCTCCACTAAAGCCACTTGTCTGTAATTTATCGTCTGAATGAGTTGCTTTGAGTAGAGACTTCAAACTTGAAGCCACCTGGCCTCAAAACCCCAGTGCTGCTGGGACCCAGATTAAAATGCCATTGGGAAATGTTTAACACAATAAATAAAAATACAACACAGATAATGTTAATTTGTCATTGTTGCAGCTTTCAGGGATCTGTTTCTATTTGAGTTTGACACTGGTAATCTAGAGCACTAAGGGGTTAAGTGACTTGTTCAGGGTCACATGACTCATGTGGGTCAAAGGTAAGACTAGGGCCCAAGGTCTTCCAGACTCCAAGTTTCCATCCACTTTATCACTGAAGCCACAATTCTGAATAAAAGAACCCAGAGGATTTTTTTTTTTGAGGCAACTAAGGTTAAATGACTTGCCCAGCATCACACAGCTAGTAAGTGTCTTAGGCCGAATTTGAACTCAGGACGTCCTGACTCCAGGGCTGGTTGCTCTAATCCAGAGAATTTTCTAAAAAAAAAAATAATGGGGGGCAGCTAGGTGGCACAATGGATAGAGTACTGGCCCTGGATTCAGGAGGACCTGAGTTCAAATCCAGCCTCAGACACCTAACACTTACTAGTTGCGTGACCCTGGGCAAGTCATTTAACCTCATTGCCTAGCCAAAAAAAAAATGGACTTGCTGAGTACATTTAGAAGGATTTGACTTACAGAAAAATCATTTAGGATACAAGTTTTATGCAACACATTCTGTGTATAAAGTGAAGGACACTAGAATTTAAAACAAAACAAAACAAAACTATAGCACTCTAGGCTGTAAGAATGAGATCTAATTTGGGGGATTTTCCAGAGAAAGAGAGGACATTAAAGGCCAACCTGTTTAACCCCTTCACTTTTACACACAAAGAAACATAGGCCTATTGTTGAACATGACACTCACCTTAAAACGCAAGTGTAGAACCCACTATCTTGGGCCTCTACTGAATGAAACCAGATGGAGTCTTCTTCCTTGCTCATTCGGACCTCAGAGAAGATGATGGGTTCTTCAAGGTCCCCTTTGTTTTTGTACCAGATAAGCCTCAGGCCCATGCTCTGGGCCGTGCTATAGTTGGTGCGAATGTAACTGTAGAACAGGGCGCACTTCACTCGGACCGGCTCTCCTGCCAGGGCCATGTATGTCTTGAGGTCCACTGACCAGTCGATGCAGCCATCCACTGAAAGCAAAAGCAGAGTAAAAGAGATGTGAGATGCAGGGAGGGCAAAGGAAATATCCTCCCTGGTGATGTGAGGAAGGAAAACACACATGCATCCCAGCCCAGGTACAGTCATCTGCATCATGCCCATAAATTGGGGCAGGGCCATTGTGAGAAAGTTATCGGAGAATTAGAAATCTGGGTTCAATTCCTAGCTCTGACCCCAATTTGTTGTACCACACTGGGTAGGTTACATAACCTTTCCTGTCCTAGATGAGACAAAACATGGTAGAGTGGAAAGAAGACTGATGTAGAGTCAGAAGTCCTGAGTTCAAATCCTGGCCCTACCCACTATGTGATTCTATATGGCCTTGCCTAAGTCTCTTACAAAATCACAGAGTCAAAGGGACTAGATAGTCCAATGGGTACTTAACTTCATTCTTATGCCCTATGCAGCTTTAGAGCAATAGGTTCCTAGATAGGTATCCTGGGCGTAAACCTGGAAGGGATTTCACAGGCCATCTGGTCCAAACCCTTCATTTGAAAGATGGGGAAACTGAGGCTCAGAAAGGGAAATGACTTGCTTGAAACCACAAGGTAATAAGCATCAATGGCAGGATTTGAACCTAGGCCTTTTACCTTCAGAGCCAGTGCCTTTTTCTTTCTTTTTTTTCATTATTTATTTCATCTTTTTTATATTTCAACTTTAGATATGTTTTACAATGTACATAATATACTGGTATAAAAGTACATATATAAGCTTTATATATATATATACATACATATATATTGTTGTGAAACAAGTTATGTATTACCACAGGTGTCAGCACATTTACCTGGAAAATATGAAAGAGGAGATATTTTCCTTCAAAAGAAGTCAAATACAAGATATCTTTGAGACATGATAAGTTTTATTTTTTTTATAAACCACATTATATCCAAAATATTGGTACCAGTTCAAAAATTAAATAAAACACCCTATGATGCAACCAAGTTATTTTGTGCTTTGGGTATGGCTTAGTAAACCAACGTTCATTTTTCTATGAAAAATTTGCTCTGCCCTTTTCTGGACTCTTCCATGGTTTCAAAAGTGATCATTCCTCTTGATAGCTGCCGCTTGCTGTTTTCTGCAGCCAGGATGTTCTCTGCTTCACCTTTCATCCTCTGCAGAAGGGTTCCGTAGCCCACATCATATTTGATAAGCAAGGATAAAGCTTAATGGAACAACAGGGAGGAAGAGGCCTGGTTGCTTTTTTTTTTAATTGCTCCAGCTGTGAGACCACTGGCACCAATGCCAAAAAATGTCCCAAAATATTTGAGGAATTCTCTTGTCCAAGCAATCTGCATGGCCATCTGCCTTTCTCTCATTTCATTTTGTATCGTTAATTGCCTTTCCATCTGAAGTCGAGTATTCACGAGCATAAATTCCTGCTGCTGTTTCATGTTTTCATTCATATGTTTTGACAAAATAAATCCCATTTTGATAAAGCTTGGGAGGCTCCCAGACATTGCTGTCCTTGTTCTGGGAAGGTGGATAAGGTTCTAGCGGGGATATGGACTAGTTTGGGAGGCAGGAGCCTTGAATGCCAGTATCTTTTTCAAAAATGTCACCAAACCTTACAGCTCAATTAATCCAATTCCCTAATTTACCAGATGGGAAAATTGAGGCCCAGTAAGGGAAAGGGATTTGAATAAGGAAAAAGTGAGGCATGGTCTGGTCTCAGCTCCTACTGCTATTACCTCAAATTCTCACTAAATGGTTTCCTTCTTGTCATTATTATTGGCTTTTGGAACATCTACTATTTGGAATTACACCAAACATTGCTCTTCCCCCTTCCGTTGGAACAAATAATTGGGAAGGGATTTGTCCATGGCACCTCTGAGACAAAATTATTTGATATCTTTCTGAATAAAGCTCAAACACCACAATCCGAAATATGGCATTAAAAAAAGAAATCTTGGTTTCAATACCTTTTGTTCTTACATCTATCTCATTCCCAAACATATTCTGTCTGCTCCCCTTATACAATGAACCGTCCCTCATCACAAAGGTTAAACAATGGGGAAGGGAATGAAAAAGAGGCCCGGCAAAGGCAACCAACACATCACATCGGGTCCAGGAAATGCTTGTTCAACATGGGCTTGTTTGGCATTCGGGATAATTCGAATATCTGTCACTGAATTATATCAGCCACATACAACAATAACTTAAGAAGACATTTCAGTGTCTACAATTAGCTTTATGATCCAGACTCTATAAACGTATTTTCTTTTAAAGCTTGCCTGAGTAGCCTAATTCCCATGTGGAGTTGGTTTCTTTGTTCCTTTTTCTTAAATTCTATTCAACTGGCTCCTCTGTTCTCTCATCTAAGGTGGCAAAGAGGGGCTTCTCAGCTACAGAGCAGTAAACAGGCAGCTATATAACAGCAATGTAGAGAAAAATGGGGAAAAAAACAGAATTTCTGAACAGCAGCTGCTTTGATTTTTTTTTCTCCCAGGAATCAAAAAGCAAGGTTATTGCACACAGGATCTCAAGAAATTTGGTGGCATCTGTACTGCTGTAATGGGGCTGCCAGAGAGTAGGGGGCAATGATGCTAACATGTCTTACAAATAAGGGTGTGCCTTGAAAAATGTTCAATAGTCTGCCTTACCAAAGTTATCTCCCCTAACCCACCAGCCTCCTGCCCCATGGGCAGAAAATTCATCATAATAGACTCATTCCTGTCTACTATAGAGGATTTCAGTCTTCAAAGTCATATGTTAATTACCCAAGGTGGAAATTATCTGTGTCGCAGGGACTGCAGGGAGACAGGCCTACTTATACTTGCTTGGTGGAACTGTGAATTAGTCTACTTTGTTATTGTGTTGTTTCAGTCCTGACTGATTCTCTCTGACCTCGTTTGGGTTTTCTTGGCAAAGATCCTGGAGTAGTTTGCTATTTCCTTCTCTAGGTCATTTTACATATGAGAAACTGAAGCAAACAAGGTTAAGTGACCTTCCCTGGGTCACACAGCTAATAAGTGTCTGAATCAGGATTTGAACTCAAGTCCTCCTAACTTCAGGGCTATCACTCTATCTACTGTGCCAACTAATTATCAATTAGTCTAATTACCCTGAGAAATAATGCAGAATTATGAAAAAATAAATGACCAAATCTTTCATACCATTTTACCCAGAGATCCCACTGCTGGCATAAATACAAAGGAGGTCAGAGACAGAAAGAAAACAAAACAGGAAAATGATCGTAACAGATTTTTTGTGGCAGCAAAGACCTGGAAACAAGGTAGGGTGTCCATCATGGAGGAAATGGCTGAACACTATAGTACATGGATGAAATGAAATATTACTGAACTGTAGTAGATAGAAAACCACTCTTTGAATCAGAAAGGTTCAAGTGTTGCTTCTGACAAATGCTGACCCTGGACAAGTCAACCTCTCACTGTCCCAGGCAGTTGCTAAAAGAAAATGAATTTAGTCACTTGACCTGCCAATAGTTACCAGCCAAGGTGCGTGATGGGTGTTGATTTGAATTGGTAGGGTGTGTTGCCTCACTAGGAGTTCCCTCCACTAACAAAATCATGGGTATTGAGTGAAAAAGAAAAAGAAAAGATGAATATGAAGAACTCAGAGTATGTCATTTTGAACTGATACAGAGTGAAGTAAGCAAATTCTTAAAAAGTTACAGTGACTATGTGGAGAGGGGAGTACCGATCCCAAGTGACATAATTATAGAAAATAGGGGGTGATACATTAATGTATCAAAAGAAGTACAAAGGCAAGTCTGTGGGAAAGAGTTCTCTGAGATGCAATTAGAGGGAGGGGCAACTTTCCACTGGTAGAGAAGGAGAAGGAGGAAAAGGGGAAAGAAGAGAAAGATGAGGAGGAGGAAGAAGAGAATAGGAAGGGGAAGGAAGAAGAGGGGGAAGAGGAAAGAGAGGAAGGAAAAGGAGGAGGAGAGGAGGAGGAAGAGGAAGGGGAAGAAAAAAAGAAGAAGATGAAGAGGAAAGGGAAGAAGAAGAAGGGAAAGAGGAAGAGGAAGAAGAGGGAGAGGGGAAAGGGGCAGGGGAGGAGGAGGGGGAGGAGGAAAAGGAAGAAAGGGAAGTCAGTAGAGGTGGCCCTAAGAAGCAGCAGCAGAGAAGTAGTCGAGCAGAGAGAGTCAGCCCGAGCAGTTGGGAGTTGAGCTATGGGGCAGGGCAGACCAAGGTAGCCCAACTAAGTACCCCATACAGCAAAGATGCCACACCCAGGAAAGAACAACATGAGGATACCATAAGAAGAGAAAGGATGCCCAGCAACAGTGAAGGTATGAGCTGCCTGAGTCACACATGATCCCTTTGTCTGTGCTTTGCTACTATTATACTCTAAGTTTGCACTCACTCTTCCCATTGATGCTGTATTTATGGGAGTGTTCTCACTATGTCATCTTAGTAAGTGCCTTAGGAGTTCGGTTTGACTAGAACATGGAATGTATGAAGAAAAGTAATGTGCAGAAAACCTGGACTGTGAAGCATTTTAAGACTAAATAAGGGAATTTACACTTTATTCTATAGGCAATAGGGAGTCATGGAAGGTTCTTGAGCAGGGGATTCCCATGATCAGATCTGTGCTTTAGAAAAATCACTTTGACAGCTTCATGAAGAACTGAAGTGAAGAGGGAGAGGACAGACACTTGAGGCAGGGAGTTTTGGGGCAGGGAGAGGTTACTGAAATAGTCCAGAGAAGAGGCGATGAGGGTCTGAACTAGGTTCAGAGAAGGGGAACCATGCAAGAGCTACCACAGATGGAGAATCAATAAGTCTTGGCAACTGACTAGGTATGAGGAAATAGCTTTTCTTTCTGTCGAAGTGATCCTTCCTCTGTTGAGCCGTGTTTTCTTGTGTACAGCAGTGGAGGTCTTTGCAAGGATGACTGTCTGCATTCTGATTCATTTCCTTCGGTTGCTTGAAAGGTCAGGGAGTTATTCCACTGTTGGCCTGTCTGGTTAGCAGAACCCGTCACTATCTACTGTAAACAATCAGACTGAAGAACAGGAAGTCACTGCTTCAAAACCAGCCTTTCTATTTTAATCATTTTCATTCCAATTCTCAAAACAAGTGTGTCCCTAGGATACATGATCTGTGGATGCAAGAAAGAATGAGTTCTGAAGGTTACAGGGGAAAAAAAATGCCTCTTTTTTTGTCATTTATTTTGCCATGAGCAGATCTCTAGGAATTTAAAAAAGCATAGACTCCTGGAAAGTCCCCAAAGGTCAAAGACGGGAAGCTGCCACTGAATTTGGGACCTGAGGAAAATCACTCACCATCACTCCTCTCTTTCTCAGCTATCTGATCCATGAAATGGGGACAACATTGGAGGTATTGTGGGAAGTCATACACAGTGAAACAATGCTCATGGAGCTAGAAATCAGTCTAACCACTCTAAAAAAACAATTTGGAATTATGTAAGAAAAGTCAGCAAACCATTCCTATCTTGTGACTTGGAAATATCACTATTGAGCCCATATGCCAAGGACATCCTCAATAGCTTTCTCCTGAGAGGGGATCCTCCCTGCTGTTTTCTAGCTTCTCTGAATGTGCTGTCTTCCCCCATGGGATCGTAAGCTCCTTGAAGGCAGGAACTGTCTCGCTCACTTGTATTTGTACCTCCGGTGATTAGTACAGAATATGGCATATAGTCAGTGCTTAATAAATGATTTATCTTGTGAATGACTTAGATCAGTGTATTGTTGAGAATAGCTAAGACAACTCTGAAGGGCAGATGATAAAAAATGCCATCCATCTCCACAGAAAGAACTGATGATGGCTGAATATAGATGGAAGCATACTTTTTTTTTTACTTTGTTTTTCTCGGGTTTTTTTTTTGTCTATGTTTTCTATTACAACATGACTAATGTGGAAATAGGTTTTGCATGATTACGCATGTATAACCTATATTAAATTGGTTGCTTTCTCAATGAGGGGGGTGGGAAGGGAAGGAGAGAGAGAATTTGGAACTCAAAATTTTAAAAAGCAAGATTAAAAATTGTTTTTACATGTAATTAGGGAAAAATAAAATAAAATAAAAATTTTAAAAAATAATAAAAATGATAAATGATTTATCTCTATTAAAGACAGAAGACAAGGTATCATGTCACATGAAGTCAAAATATTAATAATAATACTTTTATTTTTTAATAAGAGCTATCAAAAAGTCTTTAAATGAGGTGGGGCAGACTCCCAGGCACTACATATCTAAGATTCACAAGAAGCATAACTATTAGTCAGGGGTAGGGAACCTGTGGTCTTGAGGCCACATGCAGCCCTCTAGGTCCTCAAGTGCCGCCCTCTGACTGAATCCAAACTTCACAGAACAAATCCCTTTAACAAAAGGATTTGTTCTATGAAACTTGTACTCAATCAAAAGGCCACACTCAAAGACCTAGAGGACCACATGTGGCCTTCAATCCACAGGTTCCCCTCCCCTGGCCTAGATCATCTCATTAGGACAGAGATTCTTCAGTAATACTAAAAGAAATCACCATCAATGCTGATTCGAGAGGACCCATGATCAATATAAGTCCTCCCTCTCTGGAGAAGTGCTATGGAATATGGAAAATACCCTCAGGCCTGGTCCCTGCGGGATATGTTTGGTTGGTCATTGTTGGCAAGTCAAGTGTGATTCCTTTTCTTTTTTAAGAGGGAGGCAGCTGAGTATGTTGGGAGTGGGCTAGGTATTGGAAAGTAATTTGGTGCAAACACCCTCAATTTCACCAAGAATCCCTTCTATCTGGCAAGTGCTTATCTGGTTTTCCCTTGATGTAAGGAGCAAGCCATTCTCTCGTAAAGTGGCCCAGTTCAGTTAGGGCAGCTCTCATTTGGGGAAAGCTTATCCAAGAATTCGAGATCTGATCCAGGGTAAAGACCTGGATCTGCCTTTCACTATTTGCTGTGATTTCACTAGGGTAAGGAACCCCAGAAAAAGAAACTGCTCTGCTCTTCCAATGCAGGTCAGCAAATGATCGGCGGCAGCAGGTACTGGTCCTGGTGCTAGTGCTGGTGATGTTGATGCCAACGCTGATCCCATAGTGATAGCCAGCATTTATATAGTACTTTAGGGTTTACAAAGTGCTTTCTGATTATGATCTCTTTTTATCCTCACAACTCTGCAAGTGTGCTACTATTATCCCCATTTTAGAGATGAGGAAACTGAGGCCAGCAGAGGTTAAGTGACTTGCCTGGCATGACACAGCTAACAAACATTCTGAAGCCACTCAGGTCTTCCTGACTCCAGGCCTGGCACTCTATCCACCACCACCTAGCTGCCTAGAAGGTAAGTATATATAAGTTTGAGCAGATAGAGTACATTAACAATCAGGGAAACAGGAAAGGTTTCTTATAGGAGCCTAGGGTTAAGGAGGAAACATAGTGGGAGATATTAGAGATATCCTGTGCAAAGGCAGGGACTGAGAGATGGAGTGTTGAGCTTGAGAAAACAGTCAATAAATATTTATTAAGAGCCTGCTATGTGCTAGGCAGTGGGGATACAAAAAGAAGCAAAAGATTCTCTGTGCTCAAGGAACTCACAATTGAATGGGGGGGGAAGCAAACAAATATTTACAACCAGTTGTATACAGTATAAATGGGAAATAATTGAGAGGGAAGGCACTGGAATGAAGTATTGGAGAAGGCTTTCTGTAGAAGATGGGATCTTAGTTGGGGCTTAAAGGAAGCCAGGGAAGGCATTAGGCTGAGATGAGGAGAGAGATCATTCCAGGCATGGGAGACAGCCAGAGAGAATGCCCAGAGCTCAGAGATGGAGTATCTTGTTCAAGGAACAGCCAGGAGGCCAGATCAAAGAGCATGTGTTGGGAGGTAGGGTATAAGCAGACTGGAAAGGTAGGAAGGGCTCTGAAGGCCAAACAGAGGATTTTATATTTGATCCTGGAGTCCATAGGAAGCCACTAGACATTACTGAGTGAGGGAGGGTGACATAATCAGATGTGTACTTTTGGAAAATCATTGTGGTGGCTGATTGCAGGATAGGGTGAAATAGGGAGAAACTTGAGGTAGGCAGGCGATTGCAATGGGATACAATATCAAAATATATCACATTCGTGATGACAATATCAAAAATGAGGAGATAAGGCCCTGCAGTAGAGCCGTGGCAGTGTCAGAAGAGAGAAGTGGGTGTATGGGAGAGTTATTGCGAAGGTGATACAGACAGACTTTGACAACAGATTGGATGGGGGTGAAAGTGGGGGTGGAGAAATAACAACAAGTCAAGGATGATTATTAGGTTGCAAGAACAAGGGAGTGAGAGGATGGTTTTGCCCAGGAAGGGAATAGGAAAGTTAGGAGGGTAGAGGAGAATTTAGGAGAAAAGATTATGAGTTCGGTCTTGGACATGTTGAGTTTAATCTATCTCCTGGACATCCAGTTTGAGATGTCTGAGAGGGAGTTAGAGATGCCAAATTAGAGGCCAGCAAAGAGGTTAAGGCAGGATATGAAGATGTGAGAATCATCAGCATAGAGATGGTCAGTAATGAGGTGGGTAATGAATCCGTGGGAGCTGATGAGATCACCAAGTAAAGGAGTCTAGAGGGAGAAGAGAAGAAGGCCCAGGCCATCACCCTGATGGACACCTAGGGCCAGAGGGCATGATCTGGAGGAGGATTCCATGAGGGAAATTGAGAAGGAACAGTCTGAGAGGTAGGAGGAGAACCAGGAGACCATGATGTCCCGAAAGCCTAATGAGAAGAGAGTATGAAGAAGGGGACGGTGATAAACAGCATCAAAGGCTGCACAGAGGCTGAGAATGAGAACAGAGGATGACAAGTAGGAACATAGGCCAGTTTGGCTGGAACACAGAACGTGGGAAGGGAAGTTACATATGACATTTGTGGAAAGGTACGCTGGAGCCAAACTGTGACAGAGGCTTTCAGTGCTCAGCAGCGGGACTTTGCATTTCATCCTGGAAGCAATAGGGAGCCATCAAAGCTGAAGTTGAAGTGTCTAACAGGAAGTAGAAGGGAAAGGTAACAAGCAATTGTTAAGTACCTACTATGTGCCAGACCCTTTCCCTACTGTGTGCTAAGCACCTTACAGATAGGATCTCATTTGATCCTCACAGCAACTCTGGGATATAAATGTGATCATCTTCCCCATTTTACAGGTGAGCAAACTGAAGCAGACAGAAGTTAAAGGACTTGCCCAGTGTCACAAGGCAGAGGCAAGGTTTGAACATAGGTCTTCTTGACTGCAGGCCCAGCACTCTACTGCGCCTTTTTGCTGTTGTCACTGCCACTGTGTCTTGAATGCGTGGAAGCAAGTTTTGTGTTTTCTGCTCTTCATTTTTAAAACGTGGTGGTCGAATGCTCATTCTATTTCTTTTTCCTTGTGTGTGGCCCTCAGCTGATGTTTTCCATCGACTGAAGGCTCGTCCCCTGACCCACAAATACAACTAAGTGAACGGCGCCTGAGACACCAGCTCTCAGCTTCTGTGAATTGGAGTGTGTGAGCGTGTGAGCGTATGTGTGTGTGTGTATGTGTGTGTGGCTTTCATGCCTTCACCCCTTAATCGTGTCTCCAATGAGCTAGTTCTGCCTAAATCAAGTTTTCCCCATCATTTCCCCCTAATCATTCAGCAAAATAATATAATAGCAACAATATTCCATTCCATAAATGTCACAGAGTGATCGAAGTGGCTTTGCCCGTGAGGCAATCAGTGTGAACAAAGCCCTGGCACTGGGAAAGGATGTGCAGCTGTGATATTTCGAGGGTGTGGTCAGTCAGTCAATAAGCATTTATTAAGTGCCTACTATGTGCCAAGCACTGTGGTAAGTACTTGGGATGCAAAGGAAGGAAAAAAGACAGTTCCTACCCTTGAGTCTAATGGAGGAAACAACATGCAACTAACTACATACAAACAAAACTACAGGACTAACTGGACACATCGACAGAAGAAGGCAGTAGAAGCAATGAGAGAGACTGAGAAAGGCTTCCTGTAGAAGGTAAGACTGTCCCTGGGATTCTGAGGAAACCAGAGGAGCCAGGAGGCAGAGATGTGGAATGAGAGCATTCCAGGCATGGAAGAAAACTGGTGAAAAGCCGCAGAGTTGGGAGATGAAGTATCTTGGGTGAGGAACAGGAAGGAGGCCAGTGTGACTGGATCACAGAGGACATGGGGAGTTAGTAAGGTGTAAGAAGACTGGAAAGGTTAGGGAGGAGAGACAGAAAGTTCTTTCTGTTCCCCAGCCAAGCCCTACATCTCCCATTACGGGAGGATTTACCATTCATCTTCCCTAAGACCTGACCACGGCCACCAAGAACCATTCCTTTCTGTGCAGAGGCAGTCTGGCTCACTCAGTTTGATCTTATATTTAATGGGGTAGAGAACTGGTAGCAGGGGAGATGAGAGCAGGGCAGCAACCTAGCACCGCTTAGGAGTTAAGCTGCTATTCTGTCACATGTGTAAATATATCTCATCCAATCCAATCGAAAACTGGGAAAAGGAAACCATGAAGGCTATTAGTGACCTTACTAATGGCCTTCAAGCTTTCTGTACAAAATTTTCTTTCCTCGGAAACTGTTAGGGGATAGCACAATGAGAGTTTGGGCAGTTAGGTGGTGTAGCAGATAGAACGCTAAAGACTCATCTTCCTGAGTTCAAATCTGGCCTCAGACACTTACTAGCTGTGTGACCCTGGGCAAGTCATTTCACCCTGTTTGCCTCAGTTTCCTTATCTGTAAAATGAGCTGGAGAAGGAAATGGTTAACCACTCCAATATCCCTGCCAAGAAAACTCCAAATGAGGTCACAAAGAGCCAGACACAACTGAGATGGCTGAATAAGAACAATGAAAATTACGCTAAGTTCACTGTGGTGCTCTGGAGAGGGTACAGTCGTTCCCTTTTTCCTATCATAGGATCAAAAAACTAACACTGGAAGTAACCATAAAGCCACCTAGCTCTCATTTTACAAATGATGAACTGAGAACCAGGGAGATTGAGCGACTTTCCCAAGGTCACACAGATGGCAAGTAACAGAGCCAGTATTTGAATTTGGTCTGAATCCAAATCTAGCACTCTTTCTTTCCTTTCTATAATGGTGTGTCCATCATTGTTTTGCCCAAACTTGCCCTTCTTCCACAGAAGGGATCAGAGCTCAGATCTAGTCCAAAGCAGAGCTGAAAAGGAATTGTCATTACAACACACTGAACAAGTAGTTACTGAGTCATTGCTTGATGGTCTCAGATAATGTCCATACTTATCAACCTGGTATTCAAGGCCTTCTTTGATTTGGCCCTACTCTACCAATCAACTTTATTTCCCTTCTTCCTCTACCTCAGTGTTGTCAGACTCAAACAGAAACATATCCCTGAAGCTGTACGTTGACTTAGAAAACCACAAATTAACATTATCTAGGATGTGTTGTATTTTACTCTATTTTTTAAAATATTTCCCAATTACATTTTAATCTGGTTCCAGCAGCACTCTTTGGGGGTGAACTCAGCTGTTCCTAAACCCTCCATTCTGGGCAGACTTCTCCCCAGTGAGACTTTGTTCACACTGTCCTCTATACATGCAAAGTCCCCATCCTATCACTCTACCAAATTCACACACTAATGGATCTTCTCCAATCTCTTCCTCCTCCATGAATGTGCAAATTCATTCATTCATTCAAGGAGCATTTATTAAGCACCTACTACGTGCTAGACACTGGAGCTACATAGAGAAAAACAAAAAAAGAGTCTCTGCCTTCAAGAAGCTAACATTTTGTCAGAGGAGACCTATACAAAAAAAGTGAACCCTAAATATACTCAAAGTAAGTGCAAAACAATATGGTGGGGGTAAAGAGGTGCTAACAATTTGGGGAGGGGCGTCAGGAAAGGCCTTGTGTAAGAAATGGTACTGAAGCTGAGCCTTGAAGGAAGTCAGAGATTCAAAGACCTAGAGGTAAGGAGGAAGAGCATTCTAGCCACCAAGGTCAGTCTGTGCAAAGGTATAGAGATGGAATGTTACATACAGGTCAGTATACAGTAAGGTCAGATAACTTTGGTGTTGCTTTATTATCTCCCCTTAGCACCTAGGAGACAAGACCCATATTCTTCAATGCTACTGAGAGGATCGGTATATAGAATCACATCATGTAAACAAAATTAACAGAACCCTGTACTGTTTAACTTAATATGCCAGTCGGGGGGGCTAACTCCTTGTTGTTTTTTTCATCCTTATTTAAAACCGTTTCAAAATATGTGAAAATAGTTTTTCCTCTTTTATAAGTAGAAACTGGAGACCACGATGAGTGAATCTTTCTTTAATAGCTCAGGCTTCAGGGTCACCATTGTGAATACCAGCAGCAGTCTGGTATGAGGGAGACAATTCAGGGTAGGGGAATGAGCAGCAGTCTGGAGTCAAGGACTTGTTTTTAGTACTGGCTCTGTTACTCACTAAATATAATCTGGGGCAAGTCCTTCCCCTCTCAATTTCTCCATCTGTTCAATGACGCAACTGGATTAGATGATCTCTAACATTCCCCTGAGCTCTGAAATTCTGGAATACCAGGTTCATTATCCAGGACTAGACAGGGAGAAGGTACAGAAGGCTGGGCTGAATGTGTTCAGCCAGATGCTGGTTAACCACTTGTCATAGTTATTATAGAGACTGAATCCAACATATAGGGGGCCGAGATGGACCAATTGGTTTCTAAATCTCCTTAGATGTTTTAAAATTCTATGTACAGTGCCCAGACATTCTGCCTTAAGTTTTCTGTCTTTTAGTGGCAGAGCACGGAAAAAAGATTCCAGTTAATTGAAGGTTCTCAGGGCAGCTAGGTGGGGCAGTGGATAGAGTACTGGCCCTGAAGTCAGGAGGACCTGAGTTCAAATCCGGCCTCAGACCAAACACTTGACACTAGCTGTGTGACCCCGGGCAACTCACTTAACCCCAACTGCCTAAAAAAAAAAAAAGTGAAAAATTGAAGGTTCTCATTAATGGTGTTCTAGTTGAATGAGGTAGCATCCCAGAGTATTTATACATTCAGCCCTAGTTCTGCTTCCAGAGTCTAGACTCTAGATGTCAAAGATTTTGTATAAAGTCATTACTTTCTCCACCATTTCTTCTTTTTCTGCAGTGAGTTGACGTGCAAAACTAGGCTTGATAGAACCTAGGCGCAGGGGTGGGGACGCTGTGGCTTTGAGGCCACATGTGGCCCTCTAGGTCCTCAAGTGCAGCCCTTTGACTCACAGGTTTCCCACTCCTGATAGGGTGAGTATAGAGACACATGAGAAAGCACTGGGGGATGGGGGTGGGTGTGAAAAGGTCGGGGGGACGCAGGATAACCACAGGTATGGAAAAATCAGCCAACTGTAATTCAGGTAAAACCATGGCTTTACATACTTAGATAAATAGCCCTTGAGTGGAAAACTCAAGGCTGTTGCAATATGCAGGCATTCACCCAAATCTTTCAATATACATGTGGTCATCTCTATTTCAAATTAAGTTCAGTGTAGCCAAGAATATATAGACTTGAAGGTAAGTGGCAATTAGGGTGAACTCCTCTCTTTCAGATATCTCATTTATCTAGCCATATGCAAGGTTAGCAAACCAGGCAGCCACCCAAAGCTCCCCTGTGTCAGAGAAGCGAGTAGCAGAGAGCCTGAGTTCAGGCTGTCAGTTGGCATGCCTGAGATGTCAAGTACAGGTTTTCAGATCCTCCTCCTTCTTCTTCTTCTTCTTCTTTTTTTTTTACTTTGAAAAGTCTATTTTTGCCAGTGTCCTTATTAGCCTGTGTGAAGACATTCCATGACAGGGCTGCAACAGGGAGCACGTGCTCATTCTTGTCCTCTGTGGCAATGTGCCAATTACTTGGGACAGAGTAAAATAATTATATATATATTGACATACAATAACATGAAAACTAGTTTACTTGAAAACAACTTTTCATACGTGGTATATCTGGATCCCTTTTGATTCAGTGGCTTATTTTTTTTTAAGATTTGGCATTCAGTTCCTGAGATTTTGATATACGCTCTTTAATTCTTCATCATGAAACACATTCTTAAGTGAACCATTGATGAACGGTCCATTTATCCAAGTCTAGCCTTGATTAGAGTCCACAGGTTTTCAATGTGATTTAAATCAGGTGAGTTCCCAGGCCACCAGAGTATATTATTCCCCATCACTGGAATAAATTTCTCGTACTGCGCCCTGCCTGGTACAAAGACATATTGTCGTCTTCCATCTCTATTTAGGAATTTCTATAAAAGTGGAACAATCCTGTTTCTCAACATATCAATAAATTAATCAGAATTCATGATTCCCTCAATGGGGACAAGACTTCTAAGTCCACTGGAAGTAAAAGGAAAACAAAAACAGAAAGCAATTCCTCCAAGATTTTTTTTGGGGGAGGTAGATATCTTACAGTCTGATGCAGTTGCTCAGATCTTAGAAGCTCACACAGATTTCTTCTGACAACAGGTTTGGGGTAGCCTTCAATGAAAAAGTGAGTTTCATCAGTAAAAATGACCTTTTCCTAATCTTTACAGCACAGTTCCTGGCACATAATAGGCACTTAAATGCTTACTGATTGACTGTTATCTTGCACACGAAAAATATTTTTTCTGCATAAATACAGCTGACAATTCCCCCCCCCCCACACAAATGGTCTTGCTATTCTTTCAAATTCAAGAAGTCTACATGGTATGGTAGTGGAGTCAGTAGGAACCCTTCCAGCTTCCAGGTTCCATCAAAGGTCTTTGATTGCTTTCTGAGTATTTATGATGCTGTTTTGCAGCAATGGCTTTTGAGTTCCTGATGGTATTTTTTTTTCATTTTTAACTACCTTTTCCTTTGCATTTTGGTGCAAATGATCCTATTTCATTGGGAGAGTGAATGATGCTCAAAACACCTGACATCCCCAAGAGTTACAGGTGCAGCAATATCTCCAACAATTAGCGAAGTGTGCTCTTTAAGAGGCACAATTTATGCATTTTTGGGAGGGGGAGTAACATCCATTCTTAAAAACCAGAGAATTAAAAAAAAACCATACACATACCATAAAAGAAAACAGTGAAATATGTGAATGACAAAAAAACCCAGAACTCATCTGACAGAGAACTAATTAAAGGTGGCGAGATCATCTCTTTCTGCTTTCATCATATTGAGGCCAGATGTTCTAAGTCAGCCTAGCGTCAGTAAAAGCACATATGTGATCTAACTGCTGTCTCAGAATGAAACCAAACCAAAAGTATTGCATGTCCTAAGTGATTCACACACTGCCATATTTGAAATTTTTTAAAAAAAATTTTATTAATTTATTTTGATTTATCAATAATCACTTCCATAAGCATTTGAGTTTTAAATTTTTCTCCCCCTCCCTCCCCCCCTTCCCCAAGACAGTGCGCAATCTGATATAGGCTATACGTATATATTCCTATTAAACATATTTTCACATTAGTGATGTTGTAAGGAAGAATTAGAACCAATAGGAGGAATCACCAGAAAGAGGAAACAAAACAAAACAGAAAAAAAAAATAACAAATAGTATGCTTCGATCTGCATTCAAATTCCATAGTTCTTTCTTTGGATGTGGATAGCATTTTCCATCATGAGACCTTTGGAGAGGTCTTAGATCCTGGCATTGCTGAGAAAAGCTAAGTCTATCAATGTTAGTCATTGCACAACGTGGCTGTTACTGTGTACAATGTTCTCCTGGGTCTACTCACTTCACTCATCATCAATCCATACAAGTCTTTCCAGGTTTTTCTAAAGTCTGTTTGCTCATCATGTCTTATACCACAATAGTATTCCATTACATTCATATACCACAACTTGTTCAGCCCTTCCCCAATTGATGGGCATTCCTTCAATTATTCTTTGTCACCACAAAAAGAACTGCTATAAATATTTTTGTACATGTGGGTCCTTTTCCAATTTGTATGATCTCTTTGGTACACAGCCCTAGAAATGCTATTGCTGGGTCAAAAGGTACGCACATTTTTATAGCCCTTTGGGCATAGTTCCAAATTGCTCTCTAAAATGGTTGGATCATTTCACAACTCCACCAACAATGCATTAGTGATCCAATTTTCCCACATCTTCTCTAACATTTATCGTTTTCCTGTTTTGTCATGTTGGCCAATCTGATAGGTGTGATGTGGTACCTCAGAGCTGTTTTGATTTGCATTTCTCTAATCAATAGTGATTTAGAGCATTTTTTTCACATGACTATAGATGGCTTTAATTTCCTCATCTCAGAACTGCCTGTTCACATCCTTTGACCATCTATCAATTGGAGAATGACTTGTATTCTTATAAATTTGACTTAATTCTCTATATATTTTAGAAATGAGGCCCTTATCAGAGACACTGGTTGTAAAAATTCTTTCCCAATTTTCTGCTTTCCTTCTAAACTTGGTTGCATTGGTTTTGTTTGTGCGAAAACTTTTCAATTTAATGTAATCAAAATTATCCATTTTGCATTTCATAATGTTCTCTATCTCCTGTTTGGTCATGAATTCTTTAAAATTTCTTTTCCTAAAGGGTGTAGGTGACACTGAGTACAAACAAAATGCTTTCCACATGGCTGGTAGGAACAGAGCCTGTCACTATTTTTGATCATGGTCAAGGCCATGGATAGACTAGGCTATCCATTCACTTACCAGCTACCTCCTCACCGTGTCTCACCAAACTGTACATACCACTACTAGGCCTGTATCTAAAGAGATCATAAAAAAGGGAAAAGGACCTACAAGTACAAAAATATTAATAGTTGATCCTTTTGTGTGGCAAAGAATCAGAAATTGAGGGGATGTCCATCAATTAGGGAAAGGCTGAACAAGTTGTGGTATATGAATGTAATGGAATACTATTGTGCTATAAGAAATGATGAACAGGCTGATTTCAGAAAAACCTGGAAAGACTTGTATGGTCTGATGCTGAGTGAAGTGAGCAGAACCAGGAGAACATTGTACACAGTAACAGTAACATTGTGAAATGATTAACTATGATAGACTTAGCTCTTCTCAGTAATACAATGATCCAAAACAATTCCAAAAGTCTCATGATGGAAAATGTTAACCACATCCAGAGAAAGAACTATGGAGTCTGAATGCAGACTGAAGCATACTATTTTCACTTTTTTGTGACTTTTCTGTTTCTTATTTCAGTATAACTAATGTGGAAATATGTTTACATGATTACACATGTATAACCTATATCAGATTGCTTGCCTTCTTGGGAAGGGGGGGAATGGGAGGAGAGGGAGAAAAAAATTCAGAACCCAAAATCTTATAAAAACTGAACGTTGAAAACTATCTTTACAAATAATGGGAAAAATTACAATACTATTTACAAAAAATCAAACCAGGCGCTTTTGGCATCCTTAGAGGCAAGCAAAGAACGTGGGCAGCAGGGTACAGCTAAAGTGAGTCTGTAAGAAACATGTCCCGAAAATCAAACTGATTAACTGAAAAGGAACAAAAATCCTCCTTTCCTATCAGTGAAGGTCATAAAGTTTAGTTACATGACTAGGAAAGTCCTCACAGGCCAACTCAAGGGATGACTAGTCAGAAAATTGGGATGTGGTACAAGGAGAGTGATTTCATTGACAAAGTTGGGGTTGTTGCATGCTGCTTATGGATCTGGCCTGACAGTAAGGACATTTCTCTCCTGTCTCTTTTCCCCATGAATATGGGCATGAGTTTTGCAACTTATCATCTTAGGTGCCTGTTCTACTGAGATTGTCAGTCAACTAGAACTTAATAAATGCCCATTCCGTTCCAGGTACCATGCTAAGCACTGACTTGTCCAGGGTAACTCAGCCAGCATGTATCAGAGGCAGAATTGAACCTTAGTTTCCCTGACATTCAAAAAGGATCTCTATCCACTATGCCATGCTCACACTCGAGTAAATGCATTTGCATGACATTTCCATCTCTTCCAAAAAGAAACCTGGGTTCCCTAATGCTAGTTTACAAAGCCATTTGATTCCAAAAAGTATAACTGTGAATCCAGGGTTCTAGGTTCAGATGGTAGCAGTGAGAAAGTCTTTTCATCAGCCTTGGAAAAATGCTGAGTATTGTCATTGTGCAGGGAGAAAGTATAGTTACCCTTCTCCTGCCCCCTCCTGGGGCATTTGCACTCTAGCCCAAAGCTTTGCTCACCCTAGACTGGTTATGGGTGTGGTCTGACATGGTGTTTTCCTAATAATTAAAAAAAAGGCACCACATCAAATTGAAGAGTGGACAATTCCTGCTTTTGTCTTTCTCCGTGAAAGCGTGATTAAGAATGCCTCTTCTCATGTTAAGAGGCAGCATGATATAGTGGACAGGGTACTTGTCACATCCTCCTGACTCTACATAGGGCAGCCTGGTGGCGCTGTATCGGATTGAGTGCTGGCTGGGCCTGGAGTCAGGAAGACCGGAATTCAAATCTAATCTGGCTCAGATACTTACTAGCTGTGTGACCCTGGGCAAGTCACTTTACCCTGTTTGCCTCAGTTTCCTCATCTGTAAAATGAACTGGAGAAGGAAATGGCAAATCACTCCAGTATCTTTACCTATAAAACCCCAAATGAGGTCACAAGGAGTCAGACATGACTGAATAACAACCTTCTGACTCCTGGTTTGGCCCTCTATCCACACTGTCACCTAGATACCCAATAAAAACTATACATTCATACATACATACATACATTATACACACACATGTATATAATGAAAGGGTTGGACTTGATGGTCTCTATGATCCCTTCCAGCTCTAAATCTATGATCCTCTGATCCTATATAAGTCTATATTTGAAAATCTAGGTCAGCAAGGCTAAGATTATGAGAAGCAGAAATGTCTTTCCTGGGCTGTCAGTCACTAGAGTACATGGATTCTTATATTAATCTGGAATTTGTGAATTCTCATATAACATTAGTGAACTGATATTGGTTCCACCTCTGGGGCAGTACACCTGCCTTCTTTCCTAAAGGGACCTCTCTCTAATTAGGATGTAAGAATTCGGTCCAGAATGGGTTCAATTTTGATGGAAGCTGGCTTCCAAAGAGGAAAGGGAAGGGGGAGTAGGCTTCTTTTTCTCATCCTCTTTACTCATTAAATTCCCCCAATGTGGGAAGTCGGTGATGATTTGCATAAAGTTTAGGTTGTGGCTTACATTCAGGTCTTAAGAGTAGATTGGAAAAAAGTACTTAATATACAATAAGAATCAGGTATTTATTTCTTACACACAAAATACATACTAATGGCCCTAAAAGACTCAAGTATTGACAGATAGTAACTTAAGATAGTAACTTAACTTCTTAACTACTGTCAGACTCTCTGGAAGCTGATACTTAAACTTCCTGAAAACAGTTTTGGGGACTTTCAATTCTGCCCAGTTCCAAATGCTCTCGATCTATGTCTTCTGATAAAACAGGCCAAGAACATGGAGGACTCTTCTTATTGCTAGGCAGCTCTAAGCCAACGTTACCTAGAGAACCTCGGAATCTCCTGAACTCACAACATCAACATCACTTCTACCCTGGGCACTTCCTCTCAAGAGAGACCCTCATTTGCTGATGTTCAAGAAAGAAGCAACACAAAAGAGCCTGTCCAAACCTGGGTTCAGCTTTGCCTAGGCCGAACATGTCTTTGAGATACCATGTACTCACAGTCACCTGGTGGCCACAGGGGGGATATGGCAAGCTGCCCAAAACAGCCCTGACTTAAAACTCAAAAGCTTATGGAAGTGATTGTTGATAAATCAAAATAAATTAATTTAAAAAAATAAGAAAAAAAAAACCAGTCCTGACATAATCTGAAGCTAGAAGGGAAGAGAACCATGGAGGTGAGGGTGGGTGGAAAGGGGGACACACAATTCCCTTTTAGAGACTTACTGAGTCATAAAACTCTTCCTTTTCACCGACCAAAAAGGAGACTTTATTACTGCAAAATGCCAGCCTTCAGTGTAGTCACACATGGCCAAAGGCAAGCTCCCATGTGGTGGGATGAGACGAGGAAAGGCAGTTCCAAGAACATGGGATGGTCCTAATAACACTCAAAATCGTCACTCCATTTTCCTAAAAGTGTCACAAGGAGTAGCTCTCCAAGACAAGAAGGCTTTCAACACCAACACACACACACACACACACACACACACACACACACCCTCTCCATTTGTGAAGGCTACAACTTTTGGAATGGAAACTGTTTTCAGCCAATGATTGCTAACAAACAGCTGGAGATTCCAGAGGAGCTGAGAGTACTGCCAACATGGCACATGGAGGCAAGGCCCCAAGAAAAGCCTTGCTGCCTTCTCCTAAAATGGAAACATTCCCACATTGAATGAGAAGTGGAGAATTCAGGGAATTGACTCCTGCCTGAAATATCCAGAGAGTAGAGGCCAAAGTGGGGGGGTCGGGAGGGTTCTGCCTGAATTGTCTGGACAGTTGCTTTTCTTCTCGATTTCCCAGACTTGCAGAGTCTCAGAGCTATAAGGAACCTCAGAGGACAAGCTGTCCAGGCCAGATAAGGATGACAATCTACCCTACCGCATTCCAGACGAGCAGGCATCTGCCTCCCAGTTTACAAGGCATTCACAGCCTTCCAACACTGTGTGTCTCTATGTGTATATATAGTTTGTAAGTTCTTTCTCGCATCTAGCCTAAATTTATCTTAGGGCAACTTCTACCCATTTGTCTTATTTCTGCCCTCTTGGGTCAAACGAGACAGGTCAACTTTCTCCCTCTTCCACAGTATCCCTTTAGGACACTGGAAGAAATCATCATGCCCTCCTTCAGCCTATTCATCTCCAGACTAAACATGACCAATCCCATCAATGGATCACTGCATGGGCCCATCGCCCTTCACACATGCCTTAGACTCTGACATGCCCAGTCCAAGTAGGCTCTTTAGTCTATTCAGAGAGCAAAGGGTGTGTGTCTGGGGGCTGGGGAGGGGGAAGGAAAGGGGGGAGGGAGGATGGGGTGAGTATACTTTTTTTTTTTTTTTAAACAAAGGCTCAATTGTTTCCTTGGGAAATGATTAGCATTGGGACTCCAAATCTCCTGCTTGGTAGTTACTTTAAGCAGCGCAGTTAGCCTGATTCCCTTGTTTCTGCACTGATGTCAAAAAGGGCTCTGTCTCCTTAAGGATCAGGTTTTGTGTAGGAACCTAAGAGTCAGAACTAGAAGGGACTTTAGAAATAAGCTGGCTTAACCACCTTGGGGCGCTAGGTGGCGCAGCACATATACAGCTTGGGGTCTGGAGTCAGGAAGACCTGAATTCAAATCTAATCTGGCTCAAACACTTACTAGCTGTGTGACCCTGGGTAAGTCACTTCACCCTGTCTGCCTCAGTTTCCTCATCTGTCAAATGAGCTGGAGGAGGAAATGGCAAACCACTCCAGTATTTTTGCCAAGAATGCCCCAAATGAGGTCACAGAGAGTTACACACAATTGAAAAATGACTAAACAATGACCAACATCTTATATAGATGGGGAAATGGGCTCACAGAGGGAAAGAGGACTTGTCCAAGGTCATACCAGTTATAAATATCAAAGTCAGAATTTTAACATAGGTTCCCTGACTTCAGATGCAATGCACCCCTCTCCAGTATCTTCACAATTTCGATCCTGACCTCTGTATTTAGGCAGCCCACGTATATCAGCCGTGCTCAGCTTGGTCTCCTCTCTTGAGGAGAGCATCCTGGACCACCTATCAGCCTTTCAGTAGACAATAAACACATATGGAACACCTGCTAGGGTCAAGGCACTCAGGCTACCCAGAAAACACCCACAAAAACACAAACCTAACTCTGAAAGAGTTTACATTTCATGGAGCTGATAGTCTATTTCCAGTCCTGGGTGGTTTCTTCTCCTGGCAGCTAGGTGGCAGTGCAGTGTATAGGGTGCCAGACCTGAAGTCAGGAAGACCTGAGTTCAAATTTGACCTCAGACACTTACTGCCTGTGTGATCCTGGGCAAGTCACTTCAGCTTGTTTGCTTCAGTTTCCTCTTCTGTAAAATAAGCTACAGGAGGAAATGGCAAACCACTCCAGTATTTTTGCCAAGAAAACCCTAAATGTCATCATGAAGAGTCAGCAACAACAGAGCAGCAAAAAGTTTATCAGTGATACCATCATTGTCGTCACTGCAGGGATATTCTGGTAGTCAAAACTCTCTGGTCTCCCAGCTTGAGCTTTGCATTATATTACTAATAAAGTAAACAGAAACTCTGAATGGTGGGGATTGATTCATTAAGTTGTCTCTGTATCCAGGACAGATCATCTATGCAGAAGCCTTAATTTAACCATACTCTAGAGTCTAGACAGGGAAGATCTAGGTTCAACCAGAGCTAACTGCACACTCATCAGCCTCTCTCTTCTCCTATGGTTCAGTGGAAAGAGCACTGGATTGTAGGCAAAGGGCATGGGTTCAAATCTAGATATGCCACTCACTAGTTTTGTGATTCGGGGCAGGTCACTTCCCCTACCTGGACCTCAGTTTCTCCCTCTGTAAAATGGGGAGGTTGAATTAGATGGTGTCTGAGGGCCCATCCTGCTCTAGGTTTAGGATCCCAGAAATGACCTTGGACAAGTCACTTCTTCTCCCTGGGCCTCAGTTTCTTCCTCTGTAAAATGAGAGGATTAGACTCAATGTCGTAGGTCCCTTCCAGTTCTGGCTGCAGGATCCTACAATTGTTCAAGGAAAGGCAGCTGGAGCCATCAATACTAATGAGCAGCAATATGGTTCTAGGGGAGCCTCCTGTCAGTTCCAGGCTAGTGAGGGCCCAGACCCTGCAAGGTTTTTCCTGGGACGCCAAGTGTGCACCAGATGCATTCTTTACTGCTGCCAATGGAAGCACTTCCTTCTTATCACAGCCAATAGGGGAATCATCAGAGCTCATGAGGTCCAGCTGCTGTGTTCAGAGCTCATGCAACACAGACAGTGTTCTGTCCTCGAGATGGCAGCAGCCCCTCGGGTCCCTTAATTCCCCCCTCATTTGATAGTCGGGAGAGACCTGATGCCTGAGAAGAGAAAGGGCCTTTCAAGGCTGCTGAGCAAGTGTTCCTCTTCTCTCAGTGCACTCTCCCCATTCAGCAACAAAAATGCTGCAAAACTCATCAGCTCGGAGGGCAATTAACCAAGCTGTTTTTCAAGAGTTCCATAGTAGTACAAAGCCTCCTGACAGGCCTTGGTGGGCAGAGATTGTGCTGAATAACTAGACGTTTATCCCAGAGCTAAGGAAATGAGCTTGGGCTCCAAGATTCCATTCAGGAAGCTATTCCCAGAGAAATGCACTGCTTTTAGATCCCACAGCAAAGGGGAAACTAACCATTTTGGAAAGGAAACTGGTTTTGGTTGTTTTGTTTCATTTTTTTTTTTTTTTTTTTTTTTTTTTGTAAGGCCCAAGAGAAACCCACTTCATACTGCACTTGATTTTATAGCTAATGTCATTGATAAGACAATCTCAGGGACCTTAGGAAATGTCTAGTCTAATCCTCTCACTTTTCCCAGGAGGAAACATAGTCCTGAAGAGGACAGTGGACTTTCTCAAGGTCACACATACATTCCATTGGTCTTAAGCTGGAAGGGACTTCAGAGGCCATCTAGTCTAATCCCCTCATTTTACAGATTGGGAAACTGAGACTCAGGTTATGTGACTTGCCCAAGGTCACATACCACGTGTCAAAAGTGGGGTTAGGACCCAGGTCCTATGACTTTAAAGTCAGTGGTCTTTCTACCTTAATAGGCAGCCTTCCCTCCAGTGACAGGGAACTCATTATCTCCCAAAGTAGTCCAATACACTTTGAGGAAGTGCTAATGGTTAAGAAGTTTTTCCTTTCATGAAGTCTAATTGTGTCTCTCTGCAAATTTCACCTATTTGCTTCTAGTTTTTTCCCTCTGATTTTCTTTTCAGATAATCGAAGCCAACCTTCATGTCCCCAGTGGCCAAGAATGTTTGAAGGCATCTAGGCTCAGACTCATTCTCTCTCTCTCTCTCTCTCTCTCTCTCTCTCTCTCTCTCTCTCTCTCCCCCCCTCCCTCCCTCTCCCCCATCATATATTGAAAACCATTTTTTTTTACTGTTAGCTGAAGTCAAAATAGAGTTAATAAAGTAACAACAGTTTTATTATCATGGAAAACTGGTTTATTGTTCCATTATTTTATTTCCAAGGAGTTTTTTTTTTTACATTTTAATTTATATTTTATATTGAAATATAAAAATAAGCCCTTAAAACTACTCTGTTTTTATTTTTAGAATGTACCAGGAACTTGTGAATTTGTAAAAGAAAAATTGGACTAAGAAAATACAAAAATTATGATTGTAAATTGAATGAAATAAAATGAAGAATCAAAGTGAATAAGGGAAAAGCCAACCAGCTTCAAACCAAATAAAAAATCTTTGACAAAATCATGTATTTTCCCCAAATAACGAAAAGACAATTGTCTCCTAATGAGACAAAGGGAAGGGTGGGGTGGGGCAGGAGGAAATTGGAATTCTTACATTAGGCTAGAATAGACCAGCACAGAAAGACATAACATATTTGACCCAATTTGTTGCCAAATAGTGGCTGGCTTACACATGACCAATCTGGAGATTCATGATTTAGATGAACAAAGTGCTGTTTACAGTTTCTACATAAGTTTCAGGAAGTGAAGAGCTTTCTAAATGGTACAAATATTTCCTTCTGGTCTTCTGGATCATTTACCATCTTGTATTGTCAGAACTTACAGTAGTTCTTGGGTAAATACTCAAGTCCACAGTGAATAAGCCAAAACCCAGTCAAAGCCCTTGTATTTTTAGAAAAGAAGACAATACTGATGTCACCTCTTTGGGCTTTTCATCTCTGAGGTCCCTTTTAGTGTTAAACTTTCTGTGGAAAAAAAAAATGGGTGATAGTCTGGGCTATTTTGGATTAAAAAACGATAAACCATTAGAATGATTTTATGTTGCAGATGAAGTCAGAATGGTAATAGCTGTCTTAAGCATTTCAAGGATTTGAAGAAGAGGGAATGAAATATGTGCTGCTTGGCCCCAGAGGACAGGGCTTAGAGCAATGATGGGGTAGGGGTGGGGGAGCTTAGAGAGGCTCATGTCAACTTTCTGGAAGGAAAAACTCCCAAAGGTTTAGAGCTTTCCAGATGTGAAACATGGAAGGTAGGTCCTCCCTCACTGGACAAGTTCCTCTTTAAGCGGACACTGGATGGCCGGCCACTTGTCAGGGATGCTGGAGAAGACATATTTTTATTCAGGTATGGGAAGTAGTAGATGGTCTTTGGGGTCCCTCCCAACTCTAAGAGTCTGTGACTTTAAATTTTAATCAGTACCCAAAGCACTGCTGTTGCAATGAAGTCACATTGGAAAGAAGTGAACCATTACTTTGTTCAAAACCAAAACCAAAGCCTGGGGGATTGCTTCCAAAAACTGTTAAACACTATAGCCAAAGAGAAATAATTTTTAAAAAGAAAGGAGTAATATTGGAAAACAGAAGTTCCGCTTCTGATTCATCTCAACTGGTAGTCAGTCAATAAACTTTTATGAAGCACCTACTATGTGTCAGTCACTGTGCTAAGCACTAAAGACCTCAGTTCCAATCCGGCCATTGCCACCTATTTCTGCCATGACCTCTGGCAGGTTCCTTATGCTCACTGGGTCTCAGTTCACTCATCTTTTCAGTGATATGGTTCTATTCCAGCTCTTAATCTATGATCCCTGTTATGTCCAAAGGCTAGAAGGAGGAAGGGAACAAGATTTATTAGGCACCTACTATGTGCCAGTCTGTGTGCTAAGTGCTTTACAAATATTATGTCATTTGATCAGAGGTGAGAATAAGATAGCTTCAGAAAGAGAACGATGGCTTGAGAAGCAGTTTTAAAGAGCAGATAGAGAGCTGATTGTGGAGATTAAAAGACCTGGGTTCAACCCCTGCTTCTAATGTATACTGGCTGTGTGACCCTAACAAATCGGTTACTTTCTCAATGCTGCAGGCAACTGTGGAAGACCTTACGTGGCAAGACAGCCGATTGCGTTGGTGGGGGAAGGCCGCTAGGCAGCGTGGTACAGTGGAGTGAGAATACCCGAGATTGCATTCTGCCTCTGATGCAAAGTACCTGAGAGAACCCGAAAAAGTCCCTTTACTTCTCTGGGCCTCAGTTTCCCCATTTGTAAAACGAAGGGGATGGACTCAGTCATGTGCTCTTGACCTTTTTTTGTGTCATGGACCATTTGGACAGTTTGGTGACGCCTATAAACCCTTTCTCAGCATTATGTTTTTAAATGCATAAAATAAAATAAATAGAATTATAAAGGAAGCTCCTTATACTGAAATGGTTAGCTATTTACCCATTCCTGTCTCTCTTGTGCTCTCTCTCTTGTCTCTGTCTCTCTCCCCTCCATCGATCCATCTATCTAGGCTATCTATCTATATATTTATTTAAAAAGCGCACATACCTCATCAGGTTAAGAATCCCTACATAATAAGGCCTCCAAGACTCTTAGGTCCCTTCCAGCTCTAGATCTAAGATCTTATTATGTTTGACCTTGAACAAGTCCCTTCTCCAACCTGGGTCTCAGTTTCCTCTTCTGTCCTATGAACGGATGAGAGTAAATGGCCTCAGCTATCCCTTCAAGCTTTAGAGTCATGATTTTTTTTTTAAGGCAATCGGGGTTAAGTGACTTTCCCAAGGTCACACAACTAGTGAATGCCATGTGTCCGAGGTCGGATTTGAACTCAGGGCCTCCTGATGCCAGGGCGGGTGCTCTATCCACTGCACCACCTAGCTGCCCCAAGAGTCATGATTTTATGAACCTATAACTGAGGCCTAGAGAGGGAAAGTAACTTGGCCAAGGTCATTCACAGGATCATAGATGTAACAATAATATATATGTGTGTGTGTGTGTGTGTGTGTGTGTGTGTGTGTGTGTGTGTGTGT